>NC_138531.1:30018701-30326067 GCF_964234715.1 Podarcis melisellensis
CTCACATTGTGCAGTTGGGTACAACGTCAGCAGAATGTGTACAGAATATCCTGGCTTTTCTTTGTACAGTGGTACCTCGGGTTACATATCCTTCAGGTTACATACGTTTCAGGTTACAGACTCTGCTAACCCAGAAATAGTACCTCAGGTTAAGAACTTTGCTTCAGGATGAGAACAGAAATCACGCGGTGGCGGTATGGCAGCAGTGGGAGGCCCCATTAGCTAAAGTGGTGCTTCAGGTTAAGAACAGTTTCAGGTGAAGAACAGACCTCCAGAACAAATTAAGTACTTAACCCGAGGTACCACTGTACCATACCATCTTTGCATGCAGAGACCGGGTTTGGTGGATTGAGCAGACAAAAGCAACAGTCAAGAAGGTTGTTTCTGTACATGCTGTGGAGGGAAGTCAAATGTGGACAGTTTCCATATTCTCAATTTCTCACTTCAGTTAGGCCCTGGATATTTTCAAGCACCCACATTTGCCTGCAGTCACGCTGCATCATGGGCTTTGAAAGTTTTCAAGCGACACAAATAATTAATTGGTCTTGTGCACCCATGTTTCACTCCCAGCAGGATGAGGCAGTTCAGAAGTTGTACAGACAACATGAAGTATGAAAAGACCAAACTATCATGATCGTCCCTAAACCATGCTGCTCTCTGGGTGATGTTGGAGCAGTCCCTGCCTATCAGCCTAACCTACCTCACAGTGTTGTTGTAAGGATCAAATCGGACAGGAGGCGAAACATGTATACATACTGCTTTGAGCTCCTTTGAGGAAAAATGGAATATAAATGAATGAATGAATGAATGAATGAATGAATGTAGGAACGCATAATTCTTGTTAATTTAAATGGGATTTTGGAACATCCAGCAGAACACTGATGTGAAGATTCAGAAGTATAAGAAGTGCAATATTTAAAATCCAAATTCCATTTCTACTCATTGTTTAGTACTTGTTAGTCCAGTCTTTAATATTTGACTAAAAGAATATGGTTTCCCAGAACCATGAAGAGGCCTCTCCTAAGAGATTTTACGAATTGTACATTTATAGAACATTTCTGCCTCCCCCCAATAATCCTGGGAAATGTAGACTCTTAAGGGTACTAGGAATTATAGATCTGTGAATGGTAAAATATAATTCCCAGGATTCTTGAGGAGTGCACTTTAAATATATGTTAACAAAGCTGACTTTATTGAGCTAACATTTGTCTGTTCCTTCCTTTCATCTGTTTGAATTTGAGGTAAGGTGTGTGTGTGTGTGTGTGTGTAAAATTTTACCTTTCCAATTACCCAACAGGCAAGAACAAAAAAAGTATCTTTTCCAATTACCCAGCAGCCAAGAACACCGAAGTATCATGTTGAAATAAACACCAATGCACACAGTTGACAGCCTCAGGATAAGTTCATGACTGAAACAGCACAGAAGTATAATTATATCTTTGCTCTGTAGAGTGTGGTCCATCTGGGTCAGGGCTGAGGTCATTGGCAGCCTGGGAGAACTTATTCACACTTAAGCTAGCCTGCTTCTGCCTGGCTGGAGGTTATCCGGAAGTTCAACTTTTTAACCATCAAGAGCAAAAATAATTCCACCCAAAGAAATACATCTAGGTAGTCGAGTAGCATCAGGAAGCACTTGGGAAGTCGAAAGGACAACAGCTCATTTAGAAACTGACTACCTGTCACAAAGCCCAAAACCAATTATAAAAGGTAAAGGTAGCCGCATTCCAGAAGTTAAGGATTCCAAAAGATGATTTTATGGATTACCCCCCCCCAGCTGCCTTATCTTTCCTTTTTGCTTCCACAGTCTTTTCCTTCATGGATGAAGTGCCCCCCCCCAAGCTCAGGATCACCTGCTAGTTCACACATCCATCTTGTTCAGTAGGATCAAGTGATGATTTGTATACGTGAATGTATTGGGTTATCATCATCCTTCAAGCCTTGCAGACAGAAGGTGCATCATCTCACCTTATCTCAAACACAAGGCTTCTTTTCCAGGTCAGCCAGTTTGCACAGTCAGAGTCAGTCACCAAGTATTGTGTTAACAAGAGATAGGACCTCAAGCAGCGTACGGGAACGTATCACATCAGTCTCATGGGTCTCCTTACACAACATCCACATCCACCCATTGACCCTTCCTGATAGAGAATTCTTCTGTGTTGTGTGAATAACTTCAGTAAGTGTCTTGCAAGCTTTCTCACAGCCACCTGGTAGGCCACTGTGGGAGCAGGATCCTGACCTAGATGGACCATTGGCCTAATCCTGCAGGAGTCTTCTTCTGTTCTTATGTGCATCCTGCACAGTTCCATAAGCTTCACAGATATTGTTAAAGAACAAGCGTTATATGTGTCATAAAATGTGGTGCCACTAATATCTCATCATTCACTGACTTTTCACTGAGGCTGCATATACACCATACATGTAAAGCATATTTAATTTTCCCATATTGTTTCCTCCATATAATCTTGTAGTTCAGAGCTGCAATTCCCAGCACACTTACATCTATTCTATGATGATGATGATGATGATGATGATGATGATGATGATGATGATGACCCACCTATCTGACTGAGTTGTCCCAGCCACTCTGGGCAGCTTCCAACATATCTAAAAACATAATAAAACATTTCACATTTTTAAAAAAACTTTCCTATACAGGGGTGCCTTCAGATGGCTTGGGGGTCAGGGTCAAATAACTGTGTACTCTCCAGCATTTTTCTGCTGAAAATAGGGAGGTCCTAAGAAGAAGCAGTAGGACATTCTGGGATCAAATCAGAAATCAGAATGGCTTCTGTAAATCTGAGACTGTCCCTGGAAAAGAGGGACACTCAGAGGGTCTGCTTTTAACAAGCCACAGTCCTAGCATTGTGTTTCAAATGCCTTGTGTGTATGCAGTCTGAGTGAATCAAAGCTGAATGTGCAACGTTGCATATTTTGAAAAGTATTGTTGAATCGTAAAGACATCTGAAGTGTGTATTGAAGAGCGGGCAGGTTTTACAGGAGTTGTTACAAAAGTGAAGTGCTGTCAGCCTGCGGCTGGGGTCTGGCTTTACTATAAGCTGAGGTCGAAAGGGTTAGTAGGAAAGGATGTGGTCAAAAACAAAGCAGTGATCAGATTCTGGAGCTGGCAGACAAGGACCCAAAGGGCAAAAGGCAGATGATGCATTCTAAGATGTGATAGGGCATCGTTTTTGGAGTAGACCAGCAGGAAGGAGGTGCAGGGTAGGATACAAGGCTAGGTAAGGGCCAAATCAGTCCAGCTGCTTGCGCCAAGGTTGTGTTTGGCTCAGACTGAGGAGCTGACTGGGATTTTGGGACTTTATGGGTCCTGGTGAAGCTTAAAGGACTTGTGGGGATCCTGATTGGTTTGGGGTATGCAGGCGGCCTGGTACTGAAGCCTAAAAAATGCCCTTCATCACCAGACCACTGGGGGCACAGGAAGTAAGATATAAGAGACTGATTGCTTGAAGCCCTTTGCTCCTCCTGCCTGTGGTATTTAATGTACAATGGCCATTCCATAATGCAAGCCATCATTTGATACAATACTCTCTGAGTAATGAACGGATAGATTTGAGACCCAATGGTGTTAGTAGAACCTAATCTTAGGTCACAATCTTTGTGATACCTGGCCTCTATTTAGGTGTGCATCTAAGGTGTTTTAAGAAGACACACATATGCAAATCTGTGTAGCATACAAATATAATTCATTACAGCACCAGGATCTGTTTACTTTCTTAGCTGATACACACATTTGCATCAAGTAATGTGTGAAATGATCCTCAATTGCTTTAACTCTAGTCAAGGCATAGATAGTTCTGAACATTTGACCTTCAATTTCCACTGTCTCTTAAAGACTGTTGCAGGAAAAACAACAGAGTGTTGTGGCACCTTAAAGACTAGGAAATATATTATGTCATAATTATCCATGGAATACAATCCGCTTCATCAGATGCATGAAATGTTATCCTGAGTTTCAGGGATAAAAAGGTAAGGTAAAGGACCCCTGGATGGTTAAGTCCAGTCAAAGGCAACTATGGGGTTGCGGCGCTCTTCTTGCTTTCAGGCTGAGGGAGCCTGCGTTTGTCCACAGACAGCTTTTCAGGTCATATGGGCAGCATGGCTAAACCACTTCTGGCGCAATGGACACCATGACTGAAGCCAGAGCGTGCTGAAACACCATTTACCTTCCTGCCTATTGATCTACTTGCACTGGTGTGCTTTCAAACTGCTATGTTGGCAGGAGCTTGGACAGAGCAACGGGAGCTCACTCCATCGCAGGGATTTGAACTGCTGACCTTTCAATCAGGAAGCCCAAGAGGGTCAGTGGTTTAGACCACAGTGCCACCAGCATCCCTATATTACAGGAATGGATAAACATGGTTGGGCCCAATCCAGTGACAAGCTGTGTGGCACAGTCCCCCATTGAGATGAATGGGAGAGGCCTAAGAACAATGAGTGCATGTGTAGAGAGCTTGTGCCCAAAGACCTGGAAAACTTATGAAACAGTCCTTGTTTGTTTGCAGATATATATAATGATTCTGATATGATTTCCAGTCCTGTCAAATAAATAAATAAACT
Source organism: Podarcis melisellensis (assembly GCF_964234715.1). Classification (NCBI taxonomy): domain Eukaryota; kingdom Metazoa; phylum Chordata; class Lepidosauria; order Squamata; family Lacertidae; genus Podarcis; species Podarcis melisellensis. The sequence goes on from NC_138531.1 coordinate 30,023,277, forward strand.
AAGAGATTTATACTAGCGGGAGCAATGAGTTTCTGGATCTCCACGATGCTCATACAGAGGTATCATTCTTTCCCCGGGGGAAGAGAAAAAGCTATTGGAGCACACATAAAATTTAGGTGCTTGAAGATTTTCTCCAGGACTTCTGTTTAGATTTGCTATCAGAAGAAGCAATAAAACTGGGATTTATGTTGTATCTTTAACAAATCTCATGCTTCCCGATCTGGTGTGTGGTTTTTTTTTTTGCGCTCCAATTAGTGCCGTTTCTTAAAGCTAAAGCAGCACATGTTCAAGAAGTGCTGAGATATATTTCAGCAACTGTATTTAAGTAAGCGTAAAAATAGGTGTGTGTGCCAGGAGACTAGCACGCGGGATAAGTAGGATTATTTATTTATTTATTTATTTATTTATGCATTATTATTATTATTATTATTATTATTATTATGCATTAGTGGGTGCTGAGTACTTCTGTTCAGGATTCTAGCCAGCCTGCCATATCGTCTTCAACAGTATTCCATTCTGCCTACTTGGAGAATTAACTCATCATTAGTATTTAGTGGCATTCCTCCAGCCTGGTGTGCTCTAGATGAATTGAATGACAACTTCCATTAGCCCTAACCAACATGACTAATGATCAAGAATGTGCAAGTTGTAGAGGGCATCATGTTGAGAAAGAGTGGCACATACTATATCAGGGGTCACCAATGTGTCACACCTGTAGAAGTTTTCCCTGGCAGCTGCAGGGTCTATTTCTCCATTGTAAATAGGCATGAAAGGAAGAAGCAGTCCACTGTAACCAAAAATTTGATTCATACACACTTGAATGTGCTGTGTGTGCGGCATGCCCACATCGGTTTTATTCCATTTGCAAATGTGTGCATGGATGGAAAAAGGTTGACAACCCCTGAACTATATGCTAGAAAACTGGCTGCCCTGAATTTGTAGCGAATTCTAGGATAACCAGATGCAAAGTAGAATGGGCATTCAGAACCTTCAATAGCTATGTAAAGCCAGGAAGGGAGGGCATCTTAGTACCAGTGGTGTAGCATGGGTTGCCAGTGCCCGGGGCCACATGGAGCAGGGGAGGGAAACAGATGGAGTACACATGTGCCTGTGTCACCCAGGAGATCGCAGCTGAAGAGATAAGAAAAGAAGAGTCATTCCATTGTCTGGAGAGGTCACTTCCTGGTTTGCATGGAGAAGCCATTTTCAGCAGACTCCAGCAACGGAAGTGTGCAGCTGTATTGAGGCAGCACCAGGTGTTGAAATCTTGTGCCCCCTAACAATTGAACTCCTGAGACAACTGCCCCTGTGTCCCGCCGCACAATACACCACTGCTTACTGCTTACAGCTTACCAATCACAGATGTAAAACTTCCACTGCTGAAGTTTGCAGTTCTACTAACTATAAACGGTAAAGAAGTGTTGTCCTTTTGTACCTTTAGTTACCCAAAGTAAGCCTCATTAGAAAAACCAAAGCCAACATATTGCAAGTTCAGTGGATACACAAGTGCCGAAAGGAGGAGAATTCAGCTTGAATGAAAAGGGCTTTAGCATCTATATTTAATATTCTTCCTCACCTCCCTGCCTCTCTGCTTTGTTGTAAAGATCCAAGAATTTAGACTGCCTACTGGTTCAATGGGAGTATTTTATTTTCAGCTAAATGTTATATGATCCCAACTTTGCATCTTTTCATTATTAATGGGATGATTGGGATTTTTCAAATTATGTCATATTAAGTTTTGAGCTCTGCATCTAGCCCTGGCACATGTTTCGTGATATTTTGACTGAGAGGGCTTTCAAGAGTGATTTGTCATCGTCCTAAATGAATCTGAAAATGTTATGCAAATCAACAATACAGTGATCCTTTGAACATTTCTTTCTTTTTGCATGTCTGTGGTTGACTTCCCTCTTTTTTTTAATCTTTTATTCCAATCATCTGCTGATCAAAGCGATCTTCTCAGCAAAGATCATTTTTGTAAATGAGATAAGCAAGTGTGCCACAAACAGGAGCCAGCTGAAGGGTTGATATGTAGGCCTAGTTCTGCTGACTGAAGACCACAATAACTCCTCCGGCTTGAAAGCACAGTCCCAGCAACATGAATATGATAATGAGCAGTAATGTTTGTCTTCTTTATATCACATTTCATGGGTGCGCTCAACTATTTACATAATTTGCAAATATTTAGTCGAAATGAAGGGAGTGATGTGAGACTTCGGTGTCAGGTCTTTGGAGCTGTGGCTTCCAAATGCAAGAAAGGTGCTTCCCTTGAATTCACTCTTAAATCTCTCAGAGACTTCAGTGGGGAATCAAGGATTTCATTAATTCAGTTTAAAACACACACACACAAACACACACCCCTAATTTGCCTTTGGAAATTGTTGCTGAAAACTCTGTCAAAGCAAATAAAGTGGCATGATAGATGTTTTTATGGGCGCTGTCTTATACTGAGAAAATGGCCTCCAGTGTTGTCCACCTCACCGAAGCAGTTTTTGACACACAGGCAGATATGTGGGGAAAGGGGAAGCCTTTACTAAGGAGAGCAGCTGGACAGTCAATAATAATAATAATAATAATAATAATTTTAGATTTCTAATCAACCTTTCAACCGAAGGTTTGATTTTAATGGACAACAGTCCATTAAAATACATGACATCAAGACAGTAGAAAAATAATAAAACCAAAGACATTATAAAACAGAAATTCCACAGCCTTCACACCAGCCATTTCCAGAGCCCCAAAGAAAAAGATAAGCATTAACTTGAAATGTTAAAATGGGTGGGATGAGGAACATCTGCCGAAGGGAGACAATTCCATCTCTGGAGTGCATAACAGATAAGGTTCTGTTCCATGCTGTCATATCAAGGACTACAGCTAGTAGTGGAACAATGAATCGGGCATTTCCCAGGGAGTGGTGGTTCTTTAGTAGATGGGCCCCAAGATATACAGTGGTACCTCAGGTTGCAGATGCTTCAAGTTACAGATGCTTCAGGTTACAGACTCCGCTAACCCAGAAATAGTACCTCAGGTTAAGAACTTTGCTTCAGGATGAGAACAGAAATCGTGGCAGGGGGAGGCCCCATTAGCTAAAGTGGTATTTCAGGTTAAGAACAGTTTCAAGTTAAGAACGGACCTCCAGAACAAATTACTGTAAGTTCTTAACCCAAGGTACCACTGTATTGGACTTTACAGACCAATTTAATTTTCTTAAATTGGGCACTGTAGCAAATAGGGAGCCAGTGCTGATCCTTGAGGAATAGATGAACTGTGATCCCATTCCATTGTATTTACCAACAGTCTGTCCACCACATTCTTCAGTAGAGTCTAGGCTAAAAATTCTAGACTCTAATATTAAAAACACTACAGAAGTAAAATCAATTAAAATGGCCATATTTTATTTTTAGAGCAACTAGAACCAGTTATAGAAAATTTCTTTTCACAGACTGGCATGATCAAATATTTAACTTTTGGAGAAAGTTCTGGCTTCTCAAGCCAAACATGTATGCTAAGCTCAAAACTCAATCAAATGCCTGTGTAAAAATACTAATTTCAAAGCATAGTCGCAGGAAGGTTCCTAGGGATTATTCACTTCTGCTTGCAAATAATTACTCTATCGACTATTTTCTGAAGGAGTAGCTGAGGTGTCATCTATGCATGGGGAGCTGAACTGCTGGGGAAATCAAGAAATGTGAAATGAACCACACAGGAAGCAGAGTTAAAGTCATGTGCATGTGTATATGGGTGATATACGTGTTAGGAGTGACGTGAGTTGAACGGCTAATGTGTACAACAACTAGCCATGGTGCATATTCACAATGTTTTAAGGAATATGTGCACATAATCTGTCCATGAGGGGAGGAATGTATGCACCTCCTGCTTAGTAGGAACACTTAAACACACATATAACACAGGTGTGTAATAACACTATATTCTATTCAGCCAGTATTTTCCCATCTGTGTTCAAGATTTCACTTGAATTTTGGTAGTTGTTTTAACCATCCACCATTTACTCATAGAAGAAGAAGAAGAAGAAGAAGAAGAAGAAGAAGAAGAAGAAGAAGAAGAAGAAGAAGAAGAAGAAGAAGAAGAAGAAGAGTAGTAGTAGTAGTAGTAGTAGTAGTAGTAGTTTGGGTTTGATATCCCGCTTTATCACTAGCCTAAGGAGTCTCAAAGTGGCTAACATTCTCCTTTCCCTTCCTCCCCCACAACAAACACTCTGTGAGGTGAGTGGGGCTGAGAGACTTCAGAGAAGTGTGACTGGCCCAAGGTCACCCAGCAGCTGCATGTGGAGGAGCAGGGAAGCGAACCCGGTTCACCAGATTACGAGTCTACCGCTCTTAACCACTACACCACACTGGCTCTCATACAACAGTAGCCTGTCCAATCTAAGGTAGCTTGTTTAAAAAGTAGTTGGTCCAGTTCTTTAAAATGGAGAGGGAAAGTGTTTAAAAAGTTTCCAACTTCTCACTGCAACGTGCATTGTGACATTTGTTAAAATAAGATAAATTAAGAGTTCGTGTGCATACAGTATTTGTATTTTAATGAGGTGATTTGTGTAGAATGGCCACTGATTGTTAGCATTTATAAATATTATTTATTCAGGCATATAAAGCAAATATTAGATAGGAGCATTGTAATGGATTTAAACTTATGTATAAATGCCAGCAGGAAGTTCCAATCATACTCAGTCAGGATTATGCATTCATCTTGGTTAGCCCTCTATAGTGTGCACTGGACTTCATTCAGAATGAAAAATACATACTTACGTTTGACCTCTGTCTTTCGCATTCCACAAACACACCATGTTTAAGCTATGATTGTGTTCCCATTAGCTGCCCGAAGGTCAATCATTTGTCTATCTATATTAGCCTTGTTTTCCACTGCGTGTTGAATATGCAGCTTGTTTTTTAGCTCTTTTGCAACGTTACAAATTTATTTCATATCAAGACAAGTGTTGTACACAGCATACAATTCAAAATAATGCCGTAGAGAGAAGGGGAGACCCAGAGGAACATCTGGCTATTGCGCTATGCTCAGAATGAGGCTCCCATTCGTAGAATGGTCGTTGCGGCCACAACTGGATATCACTTAGCAAAATGGCTGGTTCTTTCCTTTGCTGATGGGTGCAATTCATGCGCCCCCACATTGTACCTACAGTATGATGGAACAGCAGAGCAGCTAGTGAGTACATTTGAGCTGGCAAAATAACCAGATTTGCTCCTTACCGAAGATTCAGCTGCTTGTTGCAATTCATTGGAAGACGATCTACATAGAATCACAGTTGGAAGGGACCACAGTGGTCATCCAGTCCAATTCCCTGCAATGCAAGAATCTTTTGCCCAATGTGGGGCCCAAACCCACAACTCTGAAATTAAGAGTCTCATGCTCTACCGACTGAGTGATCATGTTCCCTGGATGCCCAAACTGGATGGATGTTAGTCAGATCTATGCAGCAAGGAAATTCATTGTGTTTGCCTTGTTGTGTTATTGCAGGTGAACTCATTGACATGTCCATAAATAACAGCACACCTGAGGAAGGGTTGAATTGAAGCAAGTCTACAACCGGATGTTGGCTAAAAAACAAACAAATAAAAGCAAGCCTGCTGAGATCCAACTTATCTTTTCATTTAGCAGTTTGTAAAGCCTGACAACCGCCCTGAGGTCTATGGGTGTAGAACAGTACAGTGGTACCTCAGGTTAAGAACTTAATTAGTTCTGAAGGTCCGTTCTTAACCTGAAACTGTTCTTAACCTGAGGTACTTTAGCTAATGGGGTCTCCCGCTGCCGCTGTGCCACCGGCGCACGATTTCTGTTCTCATCCTGAAGCAAAGTTCTTAACCCGAGGTACTATTTCTGGGTTAGCGGAGTGTGTAACCTGAAGCGTCTGTAACCTGAAGCGTCCGTAACCCAAGGTACCACTGTATACAAATTTAATAATAATAATTAAAAAAAACACTTAAGGCTGTTTTGTTAAGTTTGTAGTACCATGTGATGTTTCAATGATACTAAATCTATATTAAGAATATTCAATTTATTATAGTGAAATAGTATATATATATTTTTAAAAGAGAAAAGAGATACACATAAAAATCTACAGACCATAATCCAGTAAAGTGTTTGGCATGCTATCAACTTCATCTCCTATAACCACTACACATACTCATTTCCATCCCAACAACCAATCGTGGGCAAATAAGCCACTGGTGTGTTTTGGGTGTTGTGATCTGCTAATTTTGTGGTATCATGATGTTATTGTGTCTTTCAAGCTCAAAATAAAGGGTTGTAGTCCTGGTGGCCTGACCAAACGATCTTCCCTCTCAGCCCTCATGCACTATTCTAGGGGTTTTCCCAACCCTCCAGAGCAGATTTGGGGTGAGTGGGGGGAGGAGAGGGACGAACGTCCAATCGCGCTAGTTGGAGTTGTTAAGGTGGCTTCCATTAGCGCAACCATTTCGCTAAATATATTTAAGATTTTGGAGCACTATTGAACAGATATTTGTCTGAAATGAACTGGTATAAAACTAATAAACATAGCATAAAACAGTGTTAATCTTTTAAAAGGAAATAGTAAGGTATGCCTTGCGAGTTACGTATTGCAAACCTTTCTTGCAACTTTGCCTTGTCTCCTCTTGTCTGGCCTCTCCTTGCCTACGGAACTTCAGAACGCAGCAGCGAGCTGGACCGCCCCACCACAGGTGAGAAATGAGAAATTTTAAGGGCTGTTGAACACTAAGTATTTTCACAGTAGGTCAACGCAAATTTATTCTGGAGATGTCTCTGTATTTGGAATACACTTGCAAATGCACAGAGCACGCTAACTCCCATATGCACATTGGACTTCTTTGTTGTGATTGTCCAGGTTTAGAACTTCAGACTGGAGGGATACAGGCAGATGTATCTTAAAAAGAGGAGCCACCTTTTTTCCCCAGTCAAAGTGCATTTTCCCAGCTTCCCCCAAACTTCATAATACTCTGGCCTTTAGCAAACGGAAATGCTGATTGTGTTGTTTTTCTTGCATCTTCCCTCAATGCCTGGCAAGGTGTACAATGACAACATAAGCCAGCCAATGTATGGGACAATCAGTGCGCCATACAGATATTTTTCCAGAGCTCATCCCTAGGAGAAGGTGACAAATCAAATACCTAAGTCCAGTTCCAGAGCAGTGCCACCATTCAATCTACTTAAACACTCCATCATATGAAAAATATAGCAGTGCCGGCAACCTCAAAATGAACTTTCTTCCCTGTGTTTGCATATTTGACTCGCCATCTTATTCCAATGCCTACTGCTTTTCATCTGCCATTCATAGAGAACCTGTTGTACAATGCAGTCTTCTTCTTTCCCCAACCTAGTCTTCTTTGATCATGTGTTATGACAGCAGAAAGTGTGCAGAAACGACTGAAGCCTTGGCTTCTTTTGGTGTGGGATGTATGAGAGATCCATTAAAGCGTGCGCGCGCGCACACACACACACACAGAGAGAGAGAGAGAGAGAGAACAATTCAATGAAATGAACAATTTGATAGCAAAATAGTGGATCTAGGTTTTAAACTGTTTATTGCAAAAATATCAACAATAAGACACAGAGAATGAGAGGGGGGAGGGGGGGATACAACTGGTGATCTTGCACTCACCAATAGACTTTTGATCCAATTAATGCCTAACAGAAGAAGCCATTTCTATTTTTATTTTTTTGGAAATCCCCCACCCTGCAACTCCAAAAATTGGCTTGAGAGACTTGGGAGATCCTCCAGGTCTGGGCTGAGTAATAGAGTATGGAGTAATAGAGTACGGTGAGCTACAGGGGGGAAAGCAAAATTGGCAACAACAACAACAAAAGAAGCCTCCTATCTTCTTATTAACTGATGTGACCTCTGGGTCAAAAGCCCTTTGATGAGTGTAAGATCACCAACTAGATTCCACTAGCAGAATCTCATATCCTCCACGCATTGGACAATTTCACTCTGGATGCCACCAACAGCTAGCAGTTAGGCACAAAGTAAGATGAAGTCACTGAATTATGCTACAGAAGGCCTTGCAGAGATGGGAGACAGTCTTTTTCTGAACAGGAAACTTTGTTTCAATGAAATTTTCACATTTCCTTCATCAAAGTATCATGGATTAAGTGAAAAACTATTTCACTCCATTAAAAAAAACAACACCCATTGTTTTCTGTGGAGGAGTTATAATATTCCTATTTTTTCTAAATTATGGATAATGTTTATATCCCAGTTTTGTCGGTCGAGCTACCCTAGATTGTTTCTTGCAGGAACTGCCCCCCCCCAAAAAAAATTCCTTCTAAACTAGAAGTCTGTAATCCAGATCAAGTAGAGTAACGCTCCCATCAGTAAGACTTCTCTAAAATAAGCATTTTGAAGACGGTGGCTCAGAAGAGGTGCTCAGCATCTTACTGAATGGGCTTTGATTGTTTAATAAGTTCATTGTGTTCTGCTGACATTCTATTTTTTGCCACCATTTACACTTTGTTGTCAGTAAAAGAAGTAGAGACTGAAATAATCATGTCTTTCATAGCCGGGAATTCATAGACATTTGTTTCCAGAGACCATTCAACAAGGCTCCTTAATAAACATTGAGTCCCTTCCAAGTGTATAAGGGTTCAACCAGGCAAATTTTAATCAGTAAATTATGCTTTTAAAAGCAAGTAGCCATGCCTGTTGTCTAAGATATTTGCCACAGGTTTCATTATTCAAGCAGCACAATGGGAAAGGGGCTCACTTTTCAACTGAATCTGTTTAAGGATTCTGAAGAGATTGGAACACATTTAGGCTGATAACTTGCACTAAAGAACCTGAATGCTATGAAATATCTCTTTTAAAAAAGAGTGTAGGATACCTTTCGCCAGCCTAGTACCTTCCAGATGTTCTTGGACTACAACTCCCATCTCTAGTTAGCATGGCTTATAAGTCAGGGATCATGGGAATTGTAGTTCAAAGCACAAGGTTGGGGAAGACTGGTGCAGTGACTTCATGAAGAGAACATTATAGCCTTGCTGATTATGAAGAATTCTATATCAATCAAGGGTTTCTGCACCTTAGCAGTCTAAAGAGGAGCTTTAGAATGTCTTTGAAATGATATTTATCATATTTCGTTGCTTTTAATTGCTGGGTCTGGATTGTCCATGTCACTGTGTTTCATTATGTTTCACTGAAATCACGTTGGCCCTTAGATGCTGTGGGTGGGTTTAAAATGCACATTTCTTGTTGCACCGATTTATTTATACGTGTTTGCTTTTATCTGAATTTTATTTGTTAATATTTCACACTTGCCCCGAAGGAAGGTTTTAATCAGAGCGTATTGAGCTTATTGTGATTTATATTCTACAAGAATAAGCCATATAAGCTAGAGGTTTGCATGTCACCTTGTGGTTGGGTTCTGAGGTTGCCCCTTTTTATTACTTGCTGCTAGAATAACACCCAAAGTAAGCAAAATACTATGTGCCATACATGATTGATATTGGTATATACTGGCAGGCGGGCTAGTCAGATATTGAAGGAGAGGTGGATATCTTTTTGGACCTGTTTTGGAAGATGCATAGATTCTTGCATAAAGCTATCAAATCCTTGGGGTTGACACAGCAGTGTTCACAGAGCGGAGGAAAAGAAGGAATGGCCTCAGACAAGATTGCCTTAGTTTAGGAACAAGTTAAATGTGTGATCCCCTTTAAATGCAGTTATATATTACCACAAAAGGGACATGGGTGGCACTGTGGTCTTAACCACTAAGCCTCTTTGGCTTGCTGATCAGAAGATCGGCGGTTTGAATCCCCGTGACAGGGTGAGGTCCTGTTGCTCTGTCCCAGCTCCTGCCAACCTAGCAGTTCAAAAGCATACCAGTGCAAGTAAATAAATAGGTACCACTGCGATGGGAAGGTAAATGGCGTTTCCGTGTGCTCTGGCTTCCATCATGGTGTTCCGTTGCACCAGAAGCAGTTTAGTTATGCTGGCCACATGGCCCAGAAAGCTTTCTGTGGACAAACGCCGGCTCCCTTGGCCTGAAAGCAAGATGAGCGCGGCAACCCCATAGTCGCCTTTGACTTTACTTAACTGTCCAGGGATCCTTTACCTTTTACCTTACAGGGAAGGGAAAGGTGTGGGGGGGGATAACTGGGTCAGATAGGAGTTCAAAATAAATAAACATAGGCTGTTTGGTTTATTTGGCATTGAGTATAGAGAGGTAAAAGCTTTAGATACCGTATTTTTTCATGCATTAGATGATTATTATTATTTTGCAAAAAAACATTGTACGTCAAAAATTCTGGGTTGTCTTATACACCAATGGTGAATGCATACATGTTAAAAAACAACAACACACCACTTACCTTCCCACAACTGCCAGAACCACCAATCATGGGGGCTACAGGGTGCTGGAGCTCAACAACTTTAGGTGATCTCCAAAAAAAGCTGAACAACTTTGGGCAATCTCAGGTGTTGGTGGGCACACCCTACTCTGCTATGCCAGTGCCAGTGTTTTGAATATTTAATAAAATATCAAAGTTTTTCTGTTTAATGTGTAAAATATTGATTTCTTAATTTTGACTTCGATTCAATAGGGCTCATCTTATACATGAGGGTGTCTTATACACGGAAATATATGGTAATGGCCAGTACCCTGAGGCATGTGGGGTGGAGGACACGCTGCCAACCAGCCTCCATAGCTGTCTGGGTTGGAGAATTCCTTGTTGTGGTGCTGTTTTCGTCCTTTTCTGCATACTCCAAATTGTCTTAACTTATTCTTTTATTCATCTATTCTGATATATATCTCATATATAGTTTTAAAACTGCAGGTTTTTACAATAATCCTGCCAATGTCTTGATCTGTTTACAGTTTGTAAATACTCAATAAACCACTTCCATTCCTTTCTAAAAAGTTTTTTGATTTCTTATTTCTTAAAAGTCTTGATTTCTTATTCTTTCAGTATGTTTCACCATTTCTGCACACTCCATTAGTTTCTGCATCCAATCTTTTTTCGTTGGGACCTTTTCATCCTTCCACTTTGGGGCAAATAACATTCTTGCATCTGTAGTCGCATACATACATAAATTTCTATATTGTTTGGGTAGTTCTAATCCTATAATTCCTAAGAGAAAAGCTTCTTTTTTATTAATGTTATTTTATATATCATTATATATCATTTCCCAGTAAGCTTTAACCTTATTACAAGACCACCACATGTGAAAAGGGTGCCTTCTTTTTCTTTACATTCCCAACACTTATTTGACTTTGATGCATACATTTTTTGCCAATCTACTGGGTGTTAGGTACAATCTATATAGCATTTTCATATAATTTTCTCTTAAACCATAACTTGCATTAAATTTTATATGCGTATTCCATAATCATTACCATACTTCCATGTCTACATTGTGACCAACATCTATTGCCCAGTGTATCACTGAAGATTTCACTTGTTCATCCTTTGTCTCCACATCATCTGCAAATATATAACCTATAGCCATATTTCTCTCTCTCGAGTCTTCAATCTAGCTGTGGGGCAAAGTCCACTCACCTAAGATCTTGGGCAGCAATTGCTGATCAGAGTAGACGCCACTAGAGTATATGGGCCAGTGGTCTGGCATGGTATAACACAGTCTATGTTTGTGTTTTGTGTGGTACTTTTGCTCCAACTTACTTGTCCATCTCAAGTGCAGTTACAGTTCTTTCTCAAACGTAGCCTGTGTCCATGGCTTTATACCATGTAAAACCCTTGCCAAGGGTTTTGTTGTTATGAGAACAACAACAAACAAGTGCTTAGTTTCATAAACGATGCTTTAATGCTGATGCCATCACCCCTTGCTACAAGGCAGCTATCCACCCTGAATGCCTCATTTGCCATAGCTATGAAGCATAGCCAAAATACTTCTTCCAGTTTGTGTGTGTGTCTGAGGGGGGAGAACCACCAAATAAGGTAAACAATATTTCTACAGGGAATATAGCTTAAGCAATTCATATTGTATACAAACATTTATTGATATGAAACCTGCAACAGGGAAAAGAGAGAGAGAGAGTAAGGGGGGAATTGTTAAATTTTTTAACCGTGTTTTCACAAATCTTCAAAGCGTTCCTTGATGGCTTGCTGAAGTAATTGAATGACTCTCAAGTTGTTTTATAGAGGACATCTTATCTTTCTTTCATTACCCAGCCCATGGCTTCTTTTCTATTCCCATGAAATCCGTGTACACACTTTAGAAGCCCTCCTGAACAAGCTTGCTTCTAACTCTCACAGAGCTCTTAGCACAATTTGAATACGAAAGAGATACTGAATAAAAAGCTTTAATCTCTTGTCGGCTATTCTTCTTCTTTTTTCTCCCTCTCTTCATCTCCCTCTCTTCCAAGAGCTTTTGCCATGTAAGGGAACACTTTTCCGCTTAAAGAAAGTTAGTATAATGCTCCAGAAAGATGCACTGTACAAGGGAAATTGAAAGGCTGGCCAGCAAAGGCTTTTCTGTTGCAGTTTAGCGATATTTGTGCGGCGTTTACCCACGCTCGGCTTTTTTTGCAGGTAAAAGATTAGAAAAAAGGGACTCTCTTTAACAAAATCATTCAATCAACAAGCGAGTTAAAGCAGTATCAAATATGTCCTCTACCTCAAATACTGTGGGCCTTTTTCTTGCGATACCTCTTCCCTCAGTTAACTGGAACTGCTTTGAAAGGGCTTTCTGTTCTCCAGTCCCTTGTCAGTTTGAATGCCAGGAAATGAGTCTCCTTTGTGAGATTAATTAATTGCAGGAGCTGATCGGCCCAAGCCCAATCACCATGCAAGAGAGCTGTAATTGCTACTTTGTGGAAAGGAAAGGAAAAGTTTTGGTTGCAGTTTAAGAAGAGGGTTTAAGGAAAGTTCTTTGAACTAGAGGTCTCAGTGCACTGGATTAAGGCGAGAAGCAAGGAGGCCTTTGAAGTTTGTTAAGAGGTTTTGGAGGAGAAAAAAGTTGGGTGGCAAATGGGAGTTGGCAACATCAAAAGGACAGAGCAGCACCACTCCTCACCTGCTTGCATTCAGAGCAGGGACCACAGGCTGGAAGCATCATTTACTGGAATGATCACTTTTGTGAGACTGCTTTGGGGTAGCTTTTACTATTATTATTATTAAATTGCACAGCGTCCTTATATGGGGCATATATGCATCCTTGTGTGGAAATAGATTGTATATGCAAATAGGTATGAGATGCATACACACACTTGCCTAATATACTTTAAACAAAAAGGTACACCTACAAACCGAGAAATATTGCTGTTTTTGCCTGGCAGCAAAATATGACTCAATTCTGCATTCTCTAATAAGCTAGGGGGCGAATCCTAATGGCTGGAAGTGAAATGTTGTTCTCACGAGGTGCTAGCCGAACTTTTCTAAGCATCTGGGGATGCCTTGACTTTCCTTATGGGGAAAAACACACACACCACCTAACTCATTCTCAGTAGCAGGGGACAGAAATCAGTTAAATGTAGGTGAGCTCAGAGGGTTTACATTTGCAGGCACATTGAGGCAGTAGAACAGAATGTATTTATTTATGTACAGAATATATATCCCACTTGATTTTAGTAGAACCTCGAAGCAGCTTACAGGGAACATTAAAAGTATAAATAAAAACACTTTTAACATTTAAGGGTAATTACTCTTGTATTGCTGGCCTTGTAACTTTCCTGTTGTCGTAAGCTGTCGCAAATGAGCATTGTCAAGAAAGGTGACATAGAAATATTGTAAATAAACAAACAATTACTTGAGTCACCTTTTCCTGCAACAGGAGTGGAAACCAAAATGCTAAAGGGACAAAAGGGTCTTACTAAAAAGAAATAAACCAAACACAATTGCATTGGGCAAGAGATATGATGTAAAGGTATTTATATGCTAATGCCAGAAGCCTTCAAGCCAAGATAGAGGCATTGCAGTACATGACACACACAGAATAAGGAAACTTAGATATAGTGGGCATATCCAGAAGCCTGATAGGATTTAGCCAGGCAAAAAGATTCTTCTCCTCCTGGGCCTTTGGCTACTTAAACAATCTATGGCTTTTTAAAATTATTGATTTTGTTACTATGTTGTGCAACAAACGCACATACTGCAGGCACCAAAACCCCACACCACACCACTGCAAGTTCTCCACCAGAGTTTTTTAAGATCTGCAGATCTGCTGCTGAAGTTCTGCTCCAAGTGCCATCTTTCCAGGAACAAAGAGTATGCCTAGGAGTGGGCCTTCTGGGCTATGATTCTGTAATTGCACAATGCACTCCCTTAAAGGGCTAGTTTGTGGTTTCATTTTCAAGACAAATGAAAATTTTGAGCTTAGCATTTGTGATTTTTTGGGGGGGGGATTTTGTCATTTTCTAGTGATATAAAAATGTTGTGATGTGTTGGAGGTGCCATCTTCTGAAGAACATTGAGGGGATCCGACACAATGCCATGCAACATCCTGATGTCACTCTGTGCCCGCCTAAACAATGGGAGGGGGCACCCCCCTAAAAAAATTTTTTGAGGAGGTCCAAAGTGCCTCAGCCCCCAGAAACCAGCTCTTATGAAAGGTGTAGTAAATAAAAATATATTGTTTGAGGAAGAATTAACATTCTAAAAAAAAAAAGTGTTTGGTGTACTGGGCAGCTATACAAAGTATGGACTCTGCACTACAAATTCATTTTTTTAAACATAACTTGGGGTGTTTGTACTGTAATGGAAAGGTGGTTAATTCTTTAGACTAGACTCCTCTAATTGGCCATGCCATCGGTCCAGCATGGCCAATGATCAGACATGTGGTAGCCCAACATCTGTGGGGCACCAGGTTGGGAAAGGCTGCTTTAGACAGACAAAACAGATAACGTGTGTTAGCTAGAGGAGCCTTCAAACACCATTGCTGGATCTGCATCCTGAAGTGTTAAAGTCTTGGGGGTTTTCTACTACTAAATTCTGCTGAATGTATAAACTGGTCCTCAGCAGAACAAGGAGCCTCAGGGTTACTAGGCAAAGATTTTGAGAGGTGACAACAAAAACACTTCATATTACACACTGCCAGTTCAAGAAGGGCTACAATTCAACACAAGGCAGCCCCAGAAAAGCTATCTAGAACTGCCATGTAAATCATCGGTCCCAAAACCAATCTAAAGGTATAATACTCTCTTATATAAATTAGTCATCAAATGGATGCCTATGCATATGACAAAGTGCTGTCATCTTTCAAGGATTCTCGTTCTTTTAAAATGTGCCCTTCTACAAAGTGGCTCAAAGATGACAGTTTTGGACAGCAGTTTGGGACAGGGAGGGGAGTCGATCTGAAATAAGGATGGATTTAAATGTCCTGAAACCATATCACAATATCTGGCATTCCAGTCCAGGCATCCAAAGTCCTTTCAATAACATTTGTATAGAGCCTGGAATTTAGGACAGTCTTGGCACTGCTTGAATCTCAATCTATATTGGAATTGGGGTTTTTTAAACAAAAAACCATTTCATTGCTTGCTTTGTTTGGCCCCCCGGAGGAAGAGTGGGGTATAAATTTAGAAAATAGATAAGACCATTAATCAACACAACTGGCCTTCTTTAAGAATTATCTGGTATTTAACACTGCAATATCTGTCTGTCTATGTATCTACCTACCTACCTGCTCACTCACCTAAACTCTAGATACACCCATATCTTTCTAGAGGTCTACCAACAAGACATTCCCTATTGCAACACCTAGTAGATTTATCCCATACTATATTTGTTAAAGATCTGTGACCAAAGGTTCAGCTGCCTCTCTTCCTGGACCCAGTGTGAAGTCTTCCCTCCAGCTGAGCCAACCTTCTGCTTCTCTCAGCTGGAGCTCCACCGTCAACATTCTGTGATATTCTTCCTTCACATGAGTGAAGAGCGTAAAGTTAACTGTGACATCAGCACAGCTCAGGATCTTCCACATTGTGGACTGTAGATATTTAGCCTAGAAAAAAACATTGGCTTTCATATGAATCTGCCAGTCAGGTCTACAGGACAGGTCTAATATTGTTTGGGGGTAGCCTTCTTATTAAGTAAGACAGTAATGCATCTTGGTCCCTTCATATCTTAGAGAATATCTTGTTATCTATTTATTATCACAGTGTGAATGGCCTCATAATAGCACCCACTGAGTGTCAAATATGAAAGGCAACCACACATAGGGAAATATTCTCAGATGCTTTGCAGATTTAATGCTCCTTGCCTCTGCTTAGGCATGTTCAAGCCAAAGAATTCTGCCAGGATGCTACAACATGTTTTGATTTCAGCAATCGCTTCGTTTTCAAGACTTTACCTGCATATATCTTTAGTCTGACACCGTGCATTAATTAGCAATCACATGAAATGGAGGACTTTTTATGTGAACAGCTCATCCTCCTGCACTGACCTCAAGCTAGGCATATGCATCAGGATCAGTCCTACTTGATCCTGATGCCACTGAAGCCTCAATATCTATTAGTCCGCCATAAGGGTATGCCGAATAGTCACTTGGCGCACCAAGAAACTGAGATCCTTTAATGAGAGATTCTAGGAATTAGGCCTGGGATCTTCTGTATGCAATGTATTCTGCCCACTGCTACCCAACCATTTTAACTCATTTTAACTCATGCACCACAGAGCCAGAGTAAGGTCCAGTGTTGTTCTTCAGATGTTGTAAACCTCAAGACCCATCAGCCACGGCCAACATGGTCAATAGTCAGGGATGATGGGAGTTCAGTCCATAACATCTGTAAGGCACCCTGTTAGCTAGCGGGGCACTAGCCCTTATAAACACAGCCCTTGTTTTGTCACATGTACACCCTGCCTCCAAATTGCTTAGAGTAGCATATAAACTTTACACCAATCTCTGATTCGGAACTTCTCCAAGCAGTGAGCAGGATGAGTCAGCGAGTCTTCCTAAATGCATGCCCCAACATCTAGCCATTACGCTATCTCTTGCTGGTACTGGTTAGCACACCATTAAAAAGTGTGTGAGTGTGGATGTGTGTACACGCATGCATGCACGCGCGCGCACACACACACACGTCCTTGCATTCAGCAGTCACCTGTATAATCTTACCCAGTGCCTCATTTTATGCTTTAAGGTTTACAGCCACAATGTTGTATAATATATGAAGGCTTGTAATTGTATCTGCACATCAATCACGGGTGAGCTTCAGCATTTTTGGATAACTCTTCCAGTCAAAAAAGAGAAGACTTTGGTCCCTTGGCATTTTCTAAGCAGTTTGATTACAGGTGTAATATACACAGTCTTGTTAGTTCTCCGAGATCAGGGATTCTTTCCCCTGCTGGGTTCTTCTAGTAGAGGCACTGACCAATGCTTTTCACTAACAATTTCTGTCTCCTCCCAAGAGATGTTTTAATGAGCCCCTCCGACATGGCCAAAGGCAAGAAATGTACTCTGGGCCACTGAGGTGAAGAGCCAAAGCTTAACCTACTAGGCAAGCAATAATTAATACGCCTTTTCCCCTCCAATTCATCTCAATTCATTAACAAGTTACCTTTTTTTTGTTTTTGTTAATTCCCACTAAGCTACATGACGTTAGGTCTGTCACATTACATATAAGTAGTGAATGAAAAGCTGTGCCAAGGTATGTTAAAAAAAATATCTAATTTATGACAAAAATAAATGAATTTAGAATACTAATTGGGATAAAGCAACTGACATACAGTGAGAGATTGATTTTAGGGGAAATGGAGAAATCTGTTTTCTGTTTACTTTAAGGACAGGAAATGAATACTGATTAGCAGTGTACAGGCAGTTGAGCTGGGCAACATTCGGTTATTTGGGGATTTTGTTTTTATTTTTTGCAAGGCACTAGTTCTGCAACACTATTTTGAAATCTAAGAGCAGGGCGGTTTATTAATGGGAGGCGCCATGCCAGATTTCAAACAGTATATTTTAATTGAAACTACGCTTTGTCTCGATTTAATAATGGCTCTTTGGAAGTGGAAATATTCCTAATCTGTTTTAACTCTTTAAGGAAGTAACTTTCGACGCCTTCCCATTTTTTATTTTTTATTTTTTACATGCATAGGATCTGCTATCCGAGAACGTTACTTGTATCGACAGAGGGGAGCACACAACATGTAGGATTAAAGAAAAGAGGGAAATGCATTGCTGGAAAGATGATGTTAAAAAGAAATAAACATATATGGCTTGAAAGGGTGTCTCAAGCCAAACCCTAAGCTCTTTAGAGATGGGGGAAAGGGCATCAATCACGTCCCTGGGCACATTAAGCTGTTACATATTATAGCCATCTCATTTTAAGTGGTGTGAGGCTCATCTCATTTGCATATGTTGTGTTACAATCTTGCTTCAGGCTTGTCTCCACAGTGAATAAGGTGGCTGTGGAAGGCGGCTTGGGGCTGGCATAAAGGATGTGTCAGAATCAAGCTGCTCACTAATCAGCTTTGCTGGGGCAGATACACGATAGTCTATGTGAAGAAATTTAGATAACAGTAATACAGCATCCTCTGGAATGATTTACGTGTGTGCGTATATATATATGGAGGGAGAGAGAGATTTTGTGTGTACATCTGTGTATCTCTATAAAGGTTTTAAACCTAACTTCTAATCCTTCGTGGAAAATTTGTAAATACTGCAGCGATGTTCTACTGACCTCTAAAGGCAGCTGCTTTGAGCTGTGTGCACTTTTGTTAAATCTCAAGGCTTTGTGCCACACATGTCATTAACATCCTTATGGACTTGTTAACAGGAATTTCTCTGCTTCCCACCTTCTGCCTCCCCCCCCCCCCCGCACCCAAAATAAAAACTCCACATGCAGTCATATTACATTTTATTTATTTTGATGGTTATCTTCATTATTGTCGTTGCCATTATTTCATGGTCCTTTTCCAAGTCACCGTGTCTCCCACAGGGCCCATCCTTCAAAACCCACCACCACCACCACTTTTTCCTCATTCTAGAATTAGTAACACTGCCTATGTTGGAGGCAAGGTCAAGACTGCGTGTTCAGACCGACTGCAATAATGTCTTCTATAACTCTCCCCACAGGGTCCAATATTTGTATCTTGAATCTTCCACTACGGTCCCCTTTCTCCATTCCTCCCTCTATAAACAGCTAGGCGCTTTCTCTTCTCCTCAGTTTCCTGCCACCAGCCGGGCAGGCCAGAAGCTCTATTCACAGCAGGAAGAAAAGTACCTCACCCCCAGGCAAAGCAACGTGGGGTTGAGCTGAAACCCACTGCCGTGCATTTAGCCGGCTAAATACACAAATTGTTAAATGCATTATTGCTATTATTGTTTTTCCGTTTCGAAGAAAGAACAAAACAACAACTCGCCTCCCAAGGCTCTATAGGGTACCACGCTTGATCCCTGTCCACTGTGCAATTTTATTTCTGAATACCAGCAATGGATTCAGTCAGGATTCCCACCCCGCCAAATATTTACCTCAGAGCTCCAGTAATAAAATACACCTCTCTCCTCTGTTGCCACCATTAATGCTCGCACGCCATTTGCTGTATGCAATCGAGACACCTGTCTTCTTTCGTGCTACAATTTTGTGAGGTTTCAGGGCCATGTGTGCCAAATAAGCCACGGATGGTAAAAAAAAAAAAAAAATGAAACAGGGTATATGCCCATAGGTGTTGCATATCACTTTCATTCAGAGCAGGCCAGGAAGGAATTGCTCAGCTTTTTTGAAGGGTGAGGGGAGGATGATGATGTGTGGGGTGGTGGGCAGGGGAAACATTTCCCCCCCCCCTTAAATGAGAGACCTCTAACACTGAATGAGCTAGGAGATAATAACTTAACGGTAAAAGGTCCTTGCCTACGTATACCACCCTGCCTCTGGCATTAATCCAGGCTTTGGGGGAATCTGAAATTTCCTAAAGATGTATTAGTGTCTTATACACATGTGCTCCTGTGCACTCATAATCCTTTTCACTAGCTTCTTAGCTGCATGCTTTGTATTTAAATTTTCCCTTCTGACCAAGTAAATCCCTTTGGATGAAGTGACAGCGGCTTTTCAGCACCCATAGCTGGGTGACAGCTGGTGTTCAGGCTCTGAAAAGGCAGCAGAGTGTTCCTTGCTAGCTTTCTTCAGGACCAATGTCAACCACCAGCTGAGCGATTTGTTAGTCCCTCCTTTGGGCATCAGTCAGCTGAAGAGGCTTGCATTATATACCGAAGTAATACAATAGCTATCAATATAAACAATATCTGTGCTCCCGGCTTTCAGCCGCGCTTTTAATTAGCTACTGAATTATGTGAACCTAGTACATTTTCATTAAAGCCAGTGTAACCCTTTATTAGCACTCTGAGAAGGGCAGTCAGTTATATTCTGGATTCAGGCAGAGTTGGTTTGAAACTTTGGCTTGAAAGGAATCAGAATCAGGAGGTGTTGTTTTTTTTAAGAGAGAGAGAGAGAGAGCATGCAACCCTTAAAATAGTATGCTTAGAGATCACAGGAAAAGATTATCTTTTCCCTTCTCCTTATATAAAGTTTTTCTCTTGAAAAACTGATATATGCTGTTCTTTCAGTCTAGATTTGCACTCTTTCTTCCTCTCCAGGATTCTTGGCAAATATTGTAATGGGGGAGAATTACTACAAGGGCAGAAGTCGATCTTGCAATGGATGTGAGTTGCTAAAGGTAAAACCATCCCAAAATGGAAATTGTTTTAGAACTAGGCTATTGGTTACCTATATGAGTTGATGTTTTTGACAGTGAATTTCAAATGGCATTGTGCAAAAGTAACATGGGTCGTAGGGGGAAGATACCTTTCCATAGGATCCGTACTGAAGACAATGCTTGATCCAAAACAAATCTCTTTTAAAAATATAATATTACACATTTCAAATGTACGACTTATTAATTATGTTTCATTCCTAGAACTGTGGCATTTTGGGAATTGATGCTCTAGGGAAGTCATGTAAATGCTTGCCTGAACCAGGCAAAAGATGTATGAAAATAGTTTTATCAAACAGCACTGATTCTTCTCTTTGATGGAAATTAAACACATGCACATACACATTCATATTTACATAACATGCCCAGATTTATCCCATTGATCCTTTGGAAAATAAAAGTCTCATTGCAATATATACTTAACTCCACTCCTTCTTTACCCTTTGTAAAGCAGTCCATTGTGTAATATAACATTTGTATGCTTAAAAAAAAGTATTACGTTGGTTTTTTTACCATGCTCAGAGCTGCTTTTGAGAGAGAGGCAGAGAGATGGGTAACTATGGTTTCTACTCCTTGTCATAGAATTTCAGAAGACATTGGAATATTGCAAATCGAAGACTTGAAATTAAATACTTTCCACCCGGATCATAAATATAGGAGCTGAACATAAGTCCCAATGAAATTAATGTTACTTTCAAAACAACACATTTAAGGAGAGGGTTTCTCTAGCTTGCAGCCTGCCCAAAGTTTGTGATGCATATGCACTGAAGAGAGGAACACAAAACACACCAAAAGGTATTTATCCATTTATAAACTGTACAGGATCCATCTAAATGTTGTGCTACTAAAACGATTTCACAAAAGATGGCTACACAAACGATCTTGGTAGATAGCCTTAGACTGCAATCCCACACCCACTAAGACCCATTGAACTCATTGGGATTTTCTGAGTAAAAATTTATAGGGCTGTGTTTTCTGAGGGAAGTCACATTCTCAGCAGTAGCATCTTCCCCACCCAAGCTGCAAAACAGGGATAAGAATGCTAGACTACCTTACAAGGCTGCTGTAAACGTTACTGAGATAACGTAAAGCCACGTTAATGCTGAGATGTGCAATAAAATGCATTATTGCCGTTAACCCTTCCACAACTAATATCACAGTCTTACAAGCAACGCTGCTCTAAAGTTTGGGTTCGAATTGGCAGATTGCATAAATTGACTATATCTCACTGCAACTTGCTTAACATTCAATCAGCACAGGGCTAATAGTATTTAACGAAATACTGGTTTAGAAATAAAATTTGCACACTTCACACGAACCATCTCAGCCTAATGGCGCATTTGCTCTTAAGAGTTGTTTCCAAAAGTCGAAGCCTGGTCTAATTTAAGATCTTGCCTATTTCTTTCTTACATTGGGATTTTACAAACTTTCTCCTGAGCATGTATTCCTCATCCCACCCACCTACCCACCACCCCTCCCCTTTACCTTTGCAGGGCCTGAAAGCAAGCACAACCATGCCAGGCCTTTATGTGGAAACATAATGCAGGATCTCTGTATCTGTAATCCCTGCATACACATTTGTGAGGAGGCGGTGGCCGGGTGGGGGGATCGACAGAGAGTACATCCACTCAGTTAGTATTTGGGCGGCGGGAGGCGGGTAGTGGCAGTAGCTCTGTTTCCACATTATAAATGCAAACATTTCTCCCACATTTTCTTCCCATATATGTCTGATGAAGAGCATGTAACATTCTTGCCACTGACCATTGAATCCTTGGTAGTACGCAGTGGACATGTCATCACGGCTAAGAATAAAGAAACTGTGTGAATATAATGCAGTTCATATGTGTTGCATGCAAATAAATGGGCGTTTTGTCACTGGTTTTAATAAGGCGTATTCCCACTTTCTCTTTCTCTCTAAAGAAGAGAAAACCCGTGTAAATATGAATTATACATTTTTGTAACCAGATCCCTACACTTGAGAAATTTATCTTTTATTCAATTCAGTTTGAAACCTCACTCTCGTGCTGTTTGTGGTAGTGTAGCTTTCTGCACAACTTGCATAGATCCCTGCACCCAAGAGACTTTTAAAAAAAAAATCAAAAAGGGATTAAAAAAAAATAGGGCATACCTGTATGTTTGGTGTCTGTTTACATTTTCTGTAATGTAGTCATTAAGCACACAACATAGACTTAAAGGATGTCAAAACTGACAACCACACTATGATTGATGATGCTGTGCTAGACTAATTCTTACCAGGTGTGGTGTGATGTGAATTCAAATGTAGCTCAGAGAGCTTATTTGTATTAGTAAAGTTATGCTTTGTCAAAGTTCTATGACTTCTTAACCTATCAAATCCATCTTTTTATCCAGAGTGCCCCCCCCACACTCTGCCAGCCTTTAGATCTGTGAACAATGCCCCCCCCAATGCCTTCCAATCTCAGTAATCATGTTGCTCTGTGTGTGGTGATTTGTTAAAGATCTATTGGTCCAAGTCTGCAGGCTGCAAAATGCGGAAACTGAAGACCTTGTTTCACACGCATGCATTTTCACCGCAAAACCTTCTCTAGTGATCTCCCTTGGGGTTCATATGTAGAGATTTCGACAGGAAGTGGAAATACTTGTGTGCTTTTGCTCTAATGTGCAAAAAAAACCACGTATTTTTTTAAAAAATGCTACAAAATATTGTACTTTGTGTGTATACGTGAGACAAAATGCATGTGGAGAAAATTCAGCTGAATATGACCAGGTCCTCAGAATTTATAAGTAGATAGACACTGTTGTTGAGAAATCTGTATCCACTGAGATGAATACGCAGGATGCCTCATTCATTTAAATCTGTGAACTAGATCCATGCACATGTTCTTTTGAACGGGGATGGGGAATCTTTGGGCTGCCAGATGTTGTTGAACTCCAGTGCCCATCACTCCCAGGCATCATAGTCAATGGCCAGGGGTGAAGGGCATCAGAGGTGAAAGAAATACACATCTGGAGGGGCCATAGGTTCCCGAACCCTGTTTCTGAGCATGTAGGCCTGGCTCTTCTGTTTCAATGAACAGGAAACCTTTACACAAAGGAGAAATCTGTGAAAAAGTAAATTGCGTGGACAGGCGGAGTCCCCAGATCCCGCGCAGTCCCCCCGTCATGTGGAATAACGACTCAAGACAACGTGCTATGGGATTAAATTGGCCACAACTTTATTAAATTTCAAATGTGGGTAGACCTTGGCTCAGGCATTGGGCGTTCTCCCTCCCCAGTCCCCAGCCGGGTACCTAGGGAGCATCAGGGTTATCCAGTGTGTGGGGGGGGGATGGGAGAACATATGTTCAAGCAGAGATAGCCGCCCCCGTAATGCCGCCGCCGCAGGGGAGAGCAATGACGACCTTTCGGCGTACTGTCAAAGCCTCCCTTCAGAAAACCCCTTTAACGGGGAACCCTGGTATCGCCGCCGCAAAGAGGAAGATGGACAAAAGGATTCCGCCCAAGGCCTGATACCGCCAAAGTTGTGACGTTTTGCTACGGGAAAGGCAAAACCTGCCAATGCAGAGAAATTCCTTTCCGGCCCTTTAACAGCGACCTTAACGTAGCAGCGCCCGCATACCTGTGAAGAAAAGTTAACCTGCAAACCTGTGAAGAAAAGTTAACCTGCAAAATAAGACATTAACTGAGGGTGGGTAGGGTAGGAGAAGCTCTGGAGCCAAGAGAGGATTCCCAGGTAAGATCCTCCCTCTATTGTGTGGGCAGGTAATCCCTCCCCTACCTGGCCTGGTCTCCTTGGCAACGCTTCCCCCAGGTGGGATTGGACAACTGACTGAGGTAGGCGGAGACCTCCAGGTATCCCAACAGCAAAGCCAAGCCTATGCTGTTGGAGCCACTCCAGATCTAGGGGCTGCACGCATCCACGCAAAGGGCGCCCCCCATTTTAAGCGGGGAACGGTCATTACCACACTGGATCAGGGTGAGGCGAGTTTCAATACAGAACAAAAGAGAACCCAATATGCAAAGCTACCTCCTTCCTAGATAACACAGTAACTCAGGGTTACTGTGGGTTTTCATTAGCAGGAGTCACGATCGTCTCCATCAGGCAATGGAAACAAGGACTCCAAACCTCAACAGGAAGGACACCAGCAGCGTGGTTATCAGATAAACCTGTTCGAACAACACCCTCCCATTGCTATCCTCTGGCTGAGAAGACTTAGCTGTCAAAGACCCAGGAGTACTTGAAGCTCCTCCCACTCCACAGCAATAGATCAGGAGATCAGGAGCAGACTTTGGTCAACTTTGGTAATATTTGGTGCCCTGAGGTCAAAATTTGCCTCCCCAAAATAGATCTTCTCAATTATGGATCTTGTTGGAACAACTTCAGAGCTGTGCCCAACCTGAACCTACCTTACCTTGGTCCAGCCTGAAGCATTTTTGTTTGAACAAGGTCCTTTCAGTACCTTTAGTTGAAAGAGGTAGGAGATGTAGGGGAAATTATCTGCTTGAGAACCAGTTAAAGGTAGATGTCAGAACCATATTAGGTAGCACTGACTTGGTTAAGGAAGCTTCATTTAATCCTATTTCATTGGACTTCATTTACCTTATACAGTCAAATTTGATGGACTTCACAACAGTCAATGCATTACCCCACATGTCCACCTAAATGTTACCACCTACAGCAGTCTCCTTTCCCCCAATTTGCTCTCGCTGCATTGCCATCCATCAGGCAATTCTTATTGGCTAGACATGCTGTGACAATACCACCTTTCACTATATGATTTGTGATTGGCTGGGAATGCCCATGTGATTAAGCCTCAAAGAGCAAAGAAGCAACATCCACAAAGATAGAGTTGTGCTGCAGTTGCAGCAACTAGCAGAAACAATGGCCACCAACAGGATTGCCTCCCCTCTTACCCGCATTCTAAGGATCAATACGCACACACACAAAATTTCAGGAAATAGTTTTACTCCTCAGAAATTGATATTTAGCCATGTAAAAATTGGCATTGGTGAATCTTTGATGCACCTGCAGTCTCTACAGGCAGAATAAGTCACTGTGTGTTGTTTGGCATCATTGATAATCAACTCAGCATCTTATATTTTGCAGTATTTGGCACCTGAACTTTAGGTACTGTTTTGATTGAATCAAGGGCCACAAACCCTCACTATTTATAAGGGATCTGTGATCGATTAGGAGGAAGAGAGAGAAAAACTGCTTGCCCAAATTTGTATTTTTAAATGAGCTCCAGCAATGCTTAAGATGAGTTGTAACTTGTAATATGTGTTTATCTCAAATCCATGGCAACAGCAGTGCTTATATCATTCCTACGTGCTTATTAAAAGTGGCATATGTTTTCCCTGTGCCAGGAAGGGAAGGGGAAGTAAAAGAGGAAAGCACAAGCTTCCCTCTAACTAATATTGAAAATAAAGGGAAAAGATCACAGGACCCAGAGGGTCAGAAGTTGAAAACTGACTTGTTTGCAAGAGTGGCAGGGATAAGTAAAAGTCACCAGATCAAAGTTTCAAAAATAAGGAACACGTCAAAACATTGTGTGGCAAAATAAGGTGCCTCCATTATGTTCAATGGGACTTTGATTTCATTTTTTTTATTATTTTAGGTCTCTTCCAGTGAGGAACATCTGACATGCTTGGGAGTATGATGGATATGTGCTGGCTTTGCATTTCAATATTCTGCCGTGTGATAGTTTTCTTGGTCCATATGTTCCAGGAGTCTTTGTTTTCTCTGTTACCACGGCCCGTCTTTCCTACCACCACCCCATCCTCGTTACCTCCACCTGTATATCAATCGTTCTATGTTGCAACATCCTGTCAGTTGTAGACCACATGCAGAAAGGTTCAGCTTCTGTAAAGGATCAGACTTGTAAACAATCAGGAGGCTTGTTCTAGAATAACAGAGTTGGAAGGGACTTCTAGCCCAACCCCCTACCTTCTACAGCATCCCTGATAGGTGACTGTCTAGCCTTCGCTTAAGAACCTCTATCAAAGGAAAATCCACTACTTTCCAATGGTGCAAAAAAAACCAAACTCTCTGCTTGAGACCCATGATAATTGATGCAACTTAGAGCAGAACATTCTTACCTGAATGGACAGAGAGTCCATCCATTTACAAGGCAGCTACACTTTCCCTTCTGTTTGTGCTTGGATATATTCTTTTGTGACGTCCTGTTGACATTTTAGAAGCCTGAATTGCTGGCCTGGTGTTTTTTGCAGAGCTTATCCCTTTCCCCTGCTCTGTGTCTCTAGGTTAGGGTTTCTGGCTTGGGTCTCTGGCTATTTTTGGGCTACAACTCCCATCATCCCTAGCTATCAGGAGCAGTGGTCAGGGATGGTGGGAACTGTAGTCCAAAAACAGCTTTGGGAAACCCTGGTCTAGACCAAGATAGAGGAACCTTTGACCTTCCATATGTTGTTGAACTTGTCAATCAGCCTTGGCAAGCATGATGATTGGCTGAGGATGACGGGGGTTGAGGTTCAGCAACATCTGGAGGGCCAAAGAGTTCCCAAGGTGCTCTGGATTGTAGGACTACCATCTTGTAAATAGTTTGAAAAGTATTCACACTCCACTGTGCCTTTCTTTGTTGGAGAGTTCTCTATTTTATACTAAAACAATATACACTTACCCAGGAGTAAGTCACATTGAACTCTGAATAGGCTGCTTCTGAGCAGGAATGCTTAGCAGTGCACTGTACATCTCTGAAAGAGATGAATATTGACTGTACTGCGAAAGCATGAATACTAAGACACCGCCATACAGCCTGACATTTTGTGTGCTTCACATGGTGGAAGCCTGGTGGAACACATTACAGTAGGGGTAGACAACCTAAGGCCCATGGGCTGGATACAGCCCAATTGCCTTCTCAATCCGGCCCGTGGACGGTCCAGGAATCAGCGTGTTTTTATATAAGTAGAATGAGTCCTTTCATTTAAAATGCATCTCTGGGTTATTTGTGGGGCCTCCCTGGTGTTTTTACATGAGTAGAATGTGTGCTTTTATTTAAAATGCATTTCTGGGTTATTTGTGGGGCGTAAGAATTTGTTAATTCCCCCCAATATATATATATATATATATATGCAGGTTTTGGTGTCCTCGGGTGTCTTCCCGTGTAAAAGTTGGGGTGTCTAGGCGACGTTTCGACGAGGTCTCACTCGTCATCTGATGACGAGTGAGACCTCGTCGAAACGTCGCCTAGACACCCCAACTTTTACACGGGAAGACACCCGAGGACACCAAAACCTGCATTCCTGTACCCGTGAAAATCTACGAAAGCATATATATATATATATATATAGTCCGGCCCACCACATGGTCTGAGGGACGGTGGACTGGCTCACAGCTGAAAAAGGTTGCTGACCCCTGCCTTACAGGATATCCCGTATATATTTAATTAAAATTTAAAGATGCTTGTTGTGCTTTTGAAGCAATGGGATATTCCTGAGAAAATGAAGACTGCTGCCTAGAATCAGGGAAAGAACCATCAGCAATGGGCTAGAGCTGAATGAGCTCACACAGTAACTTCTCAGAAAGGTAATATGGATGTTACAAACTCATGCATTCCTGTTTTCACCTATGAAATGTTGGAGGGTGTGGAGGTTTGTGTATGTGTAGCATGATGCTTCAAACATATCAATGTAATTAGCAGATCCTTACATGCCATGATTTCACAGAAGGATTGATTTGGATGATTTGCAATTGCCATTAAGAGTCCAAACTTCACTAATTTCAGGGGAGTGATGGGCCTGCTTAATCAATGAAGGATGAGAACTAACCAAATGTATTCTAATTCTACAGGGTCATTTTCAGGATCATTTGACAAGAATTATCTAGCCGTCTATTCACCCATCTGTCCAACCATCCATCCACTATATAAGCACACACATATTTTGGAACACTTAATGCATTATCACTTTTCTTGTGTAAAGTTCAGTAGCATATGCAGACGTGTGTGATAAAGAAAATTCCACATCAGGAGAGTCAGGTACTAGAAAAATGGACCTCTACTAACACTTGAGCAAAATGTGTGCAGGGAGTCATGGACCCGCTGAGTCCTTGGTAACGCCAGATTAAACAGATTGGGGCTCCAACGCTGTTTATGCACCCCTAGTTCTGTAAGATCCCAGTGAAGAACCACATATTTAAAATCCTATATCAACATACATAATCGTGGAAAAAGCTAAGCTAGTTTACATTTCCCTAATCATGATCACATTTTTTAATCAGGGTGTTTCTGACACGACGGGAGACTTCTACCTGAATCCTCTATTGCAGAGGGTTGGACTAGATGATGTTCATTCTCCCTTCAAACTCTCCGATTCTATGATTCTATGCGTTCTGGTTTTGTTCAGATCAGGGGCACCTATTGCCGATGCCGTCTCTAAAAGCAGATGTGGCTGCACGTCTCTTGCATCCCAGCCTTTGCCATAGCTGTCCCAGATAAACTACAAAAGGTCACAAGTAAAATGAGTTCAGGCAGCGCTGTTTTCATTATAAGCGGAGGGCTGACTCAGTTGATGTTGGCATAACTTTAGAAAACTTTTAATGCTTCTGGGATACCCAATTCCCAGCAAGATGCTTGCAACGTTTTGGGGTCCATAAATCTCGACCACAAGAAATGAAGATTGAAATAAAAACGGTGCTTAGTATGCAATGGGCATATGCCTTTCTATACACGGTACATGTGGCAATGTAATTTGACGTCCTCCGTTCCTTCTTTGTGCGCATTCATATTCCTATGTTGGAGTGCTGAAGAACTCTAGTAGCTGACCCAGGGTCATCACCTCGCAGCTTTGCCGGAAAGGTAGCATAAACTTACTTCTTTCCTAGTGGGTCAGGTAATTGATCCCCAGCTGAACGAGGTTGTGTCCTGGGCCAAGCAGAACAACACATGACCACAGCAATATTGCCTCCAGATAAGCCGGGAAGCGAAATAACAGCCTTGAGAAGTCAAGGGGGGAAAGGGGGGGTGTGCTCTGTGTGAAAATGAATGAAGCAAATGAGGCCATGGCCATTAAGATCTCTGTAAGTTTGACTTAGTGCCTGAGCTGACTTTATTTATTTATTTGTCCCACTCCCTCCCAGCCCCTTTTCATTTTGTGTTGTGTTTCAGAGACTGAACTGCATTAATGCATTATTCCACCACACTCTGTGCATTCTACTCAAGGCGTCCCTGGCTTACCTTGCTGGCAAAAAGTTAAGAATTAATTAATAAACTTGGGTGGAACTAAGCAGCTAGAAAGCTCATATCTAAATTTGAGAAATACATGCAGGCAAGACCTTAGATGTAACCTAACTAACAGCTCAGGTGCGGTAAAGTTGTCTTAGGATCTAATCAAGTACTGTACACACATGGGAGTAAACCTCATTAAAGTCTATGGGGCTTACTTCCGAGCAGACATTATAACATTGCACTGTTAGTTCACACATTCATTAACTGTGAAGCTCTTGCACCAAGTTATGGAGGGGATGGCTTGTTCTTATTTTGATTCAGCAACTGAGTACCATACATCAGGTTGTGCTATTGGTTTAGTTCTCAGGCAATATGCTTTAATAGATAATAGCAGTATCTAGGAAAGCAACATGATGATCAAAATGTCCATAGCAAAAGTAAAGTCAGAAGAGGAGTTTTTAAAGTTTGGAGAGAAAGAGAGAGAGAGAGAGAGAGAGAGGGAGGGAGGGAGGGAGGGAGGGAGGGAGGGAGGGAGGGAGGGAGAAGCCTTTAAGTGTCCTCTAAATGATTGGCAAGACCTGTCTGAATTATATTTGCATTGTACATTGAGTGATGGCAGTTTACCATTCCTAGATTCAATTCCCTGGCAAGTATTGAACTTATACTTGTTCAATAGACCTGACCTTGTACAGTCATACTTTGGAAGTTGAACGGAATCCATTCTGGAAGTCAAATTTGACTTCCAAAATGTTCAGAAACCAAAGTGTGGCTTCTGATTGGCTGCAGGAAGCTCCTGCAGCCAATTGGAAACCGCAGAAGCCCCGTCTGACGTTCTGCTTCCAAAAATAGTTCACAAATCGGAACAGTCACTTCTAGGTCTGTAGCATTCAGGAGCCAAAACGTTCAAGAACTAAGCTGTTCGAAAACCAAGGTACGATTTTATATTTTAGTGAAGTGACAGAACAATCTTTTCTGGAGACTCAATTGAATGAGGGAGCATAGAAGCTGCAATATTATAGGAGTCTTAATATTAGCCATCTTAATGATGACATTACCCTCACCAGGGCAGAGGAAAGAAATAATATGGGCAATGCATTCATAGTGTAATATTTTTAGCGTACCGGGGGTAATGGTGCTTGCTACTTTTACTGCTATTCCTTTTGGAATATATAGGTACCAACCCAACAACCAAAATGCCCAGTGTCCTTCAGTTTAGTAAACAGGACCCTTTTCAATGCCGCACTGTTTTAACTATGCATAAGCCAAATGAATGTATTTCATCTAATGAATTCAGGAACCCAATGGTTCCTACACTCAAGTTTAACAGTCCCGGCCCTGCCTGCAGCCATACCTCTCACTTCCAACACTCTTGCACCATTAAGACTGTGCATACATCATGACGGCTACCCTACATAAATGAGCATGGCATTTCTCAGTGCCCAGTGTGGTGGCAATGATCACACTGCCCTAATTCTGCCTCTGTATGTGCCTTTCATTAATCAAAATGGATAGAAGCTGCCCCCCAAACACAGAAGCTGTAGTGCACGTTCAGACTGTTGCTGTTTTGAGGGTGGGACTCAGTCGCATGCAGGCAGATTCAGGTTGCGTCATTAGAGAGGACTCAGCCCTCTTGCGCAATAAACCCGCACCCTCCCCCGAAATCAGACCTTTGGCAGTAAGGAAGGTTATGGGAAAATACAGAATGGAAAGTGTGAGGGCACTAAATTCTGTCTTTGCACAGGGCACCACTGAAATTTGAAAGACCAAAGTTCTCCCCTGGGCAGATATGGACTACAGCTTCATTTGTGGGGTGAAAATTAGAGCCTACATATAATGATCACTACAGTCACCATGGTCAACATGAATTGAATTCTGGAGATCATAACGCAGGATCCAGAAGAGTAGCAATGCTTTGTTTTATTTTTTTCCCACTTTGCCTTGCTAAGCAACTAATCCACATGCCTATACCAGACTCTGTTGCTGTGTCAATAAGTCTGCTGTGGCCCAGCACGCCCCTAATTGATTGACTGACATCAATGCCATTTTCTAAAACACACTCTGCAAATGGCCCCTGTGTTGATACTCCTCATTTTGTGTGGCGTCCGACAGTGCTCCAGCCAGCCCACCTTCCATAACACCTTGATCCCACAACCCCTTCTTCATCCCTCCACTTATTTCCTCTTTCAATAAGTTAAAAAGCAGTTGCCTTCTTAGTTGGAAAAGGTGTGCAACTTTTGTGCCCTTTAGTAGACTCACCCACATCTCAACAGGTAGCACTAGTGGCCCATTGAATTACTCATTGTGCAGCTAATCTGGAGGTTTTATGTATTTTTTAGATTGTAAAAAGCACCAGATGGTGCCAGACATTTATTGTATATATATTTTTCAAAGACATCTAATTTTAGGGGTGCGACCTATATTTGGGAACCACTTATATTCGAACCAATATGGTGTAATTTTGAGTTTTCGAAATGCTGTTGATCACTGCTATTCTTCTTGCTGACTCTTTTATTTCTGCTGATGTGCTTTTGATGTGTATTTTGATGTGTACGCGGTTTTTGACACTGTATATTGTTAGATATTGTATAATTATTCGTTTTGAGAGATACACTGTGGCGGAAGGAAAATATTCTTAAAGATGGGATAAAAAAATGTCAGAAAGAAAGAAGTAAGAGAGAGAATATTTCTGTTTTAGCCTAAGTATTGGAAATAGAAACAGAGTTTCCAGGCACAAAGGGAGTCCTAAGAATTGGGGGAGGGGAGTCTATGGTAAGAAATGACACAGACAGTTTTGCTTTGGAAAGAAATGCAGGGAGGAACCTAAATTTTGGGGGTATGAGGGAGACTGTGCTCTTTTGAGTTAGGAAGCAAGCTCCCTGGGAGGATGACTGAGGAACAGTTGGATGTTATGGACCAAAATATGACAAATATTCTAGAAGCTCAAGTTCACATTCACACTGAATGTCTGTGTGGCCTCACCTGCTAGTCCAGGTACTTGTTTGTTGGGTCAAGATACCACCTGTTGTTTTCTTTAGGAACATAGGAGGCTGCCTTATATGGACTCATTGGTCTTCTTGGCTCAATACTGTCTACACCACTGTTCTTCAATCTTGCGTCTCCAGATGTTATTGGACCACAACTCCAATTATCTCCAGCCAGCTTGTCAGTGGTCAGGATCAGGAGTGGTGGGAGTCATAGTCCAACACGATCTGGAACCCAAGGTTGAAGGCCACTGGTATAAATTGACTGGCAGTGGCTTTTCAGGACTTTAGGCGTGAGTCTTCCCTACCTGACAATGTTGGGCACTGAACTTGGTATCATCTCCATACTCTGCCACTGAGCTATTTCCCATGCTTTCCTGTGTTTCTTTTCATAGAGCAGCCATGGACTGTGTGTGTGTGACCCAAATATGGTGGAAATGGCCGCACTGTTGAAAGCCATGAAAGCAGAAGGACATATGAAGCAGGGAGCAACAGCTGGAGAGGACAAGACTCACCTCACCAGACTTGTTCTAAAGTTTACAGTTTGGCAGCATGCGATCAAGCTTATTGCACTCCAGTCCTCTCTATATTCTAGGTGCAAAGGGTGGGGGAGGGGGAAAACCCACGCGGATCCGATTTATTTTGCAAAGCCTAAAATAAACCCATCTCAACCAAAGGCGTGCATAAATAAGCTCTAAATAAGTAAGTCAACAGTTCATTGTATCTTATTGCACAACAAACAAATATTAAAACAGAAAATTTCATGTAGTGCCATTTGAATAAATAAATAGTGTTTTCGGTTTTAACGCACGCCTATGATGATCTAATTGAAACATTAACATTCCAGCTGGTTTTGAATGTTGTCTGTGGCAGTTTTGGAGCACTGTGTGCAGGTGGTGTTGCCACCCGGCTTGGCATGATGTTTGCATGTGCTGCTTTAGCCCTTATGGGAGATTTATCTTGCAAAAGGGTGCTTCGCATTTGTTAGCCTTCAACAAGGGGTAGACGCTGCCCCAAACAACACATCCTAGGCTGCTCTGCAAATCCTCCTTCTTCAGCATTCTGGATTTTGTCGTTGCTGCTGTTGTAAGCACCTCCTGGAAGTTCAAATGAGGAACATAATCACAGACAGAATGAAAGGCAACTTCACACTTCTCTTCCTGGATTTCCTTGACTCCACCCGCGCCCCCAGGCAGCTCAAAATCTGCTGCTTAAATGGTTGATTTTCGCCAAGGCGTAAGAGATTGGTTAGAAAGCAGCTGAAGGAAATACTGAAGGAAAAGGGTTAAGCAGATACTTCCTTGTTGCCCACTTCCAAATTCAGCCTCAGTCATGAGACTCCTGCCTAATAAATATGGGAGAGAGGTTTGGCATCCTATAAAAATAGTCTTATGCAGGAGAAGCAAGGATGGGCAAATCCTCTCCAGTCCAAGCAGGAATTAATCCTGAATTAATTCTCAATCAGACACCAGACTTGGGAGTTAATCCAATGATGTCTTCTGGTATGTATCCAGGCCTTGAGGCCTCTGAGGAAAATTATGGGAATCTCTTCATTTTCCACCTTCAGATTCTAGGACTGTTAGTCACTCCCTCGGCTCTGTGACCAATGTGAACAAATGTTGTGTGTGCATAGGCTTTGTTTCGGCTGCCGATAAAAGACTATCAGGGATAAAGCCATAAGCATCACAGAAAAGGTGGTGTTTGTGGAGGGATTTGAAGGGGAGAGGTGGCTGTGCTTATTTGTTCTGGTGGAAGACCTGGGCCTAAGAAGCATCCAGGGAGAAAAGGAAGAGCTTTTTTAACTTCCCAAAGGCCTTTAAGGTAGCAGAGGTAGTGAACATAAGGACAGAAAGACAGGTTGTATCAAGTTCACATGTCTGGTCAAAACCGTGGAGGGTGATGTTTTTAATGGAGACAGAGATGAAGGCTGGAAAGCAATCCTACTGAGTACAATCTTAAACATGGAAGATAATTGGAAGATATCATACCTGTGGATAATTGGAAGGCAGGCAAATGTGCAAGTCTGGATGGAGTGGGAAACATGTGGCTAAAGAGTTGGGTGTCATCAGGATATGTACCTCTGAAAGCCGTAAGATGAAGTCACCCAGAAGAACAGAAAGAAAATAGCAGGTGAACAAGAACCAAAAGGAACCCATCAAGCTCAATACAATGCCAAGAGCTTGACAAATGCCTCCATTTTTGTCAGGCAGGCAGCAGAAATAACAGAGAAATTGGGGCAACTATGTCACCAAATTTCTCCAGAGGAAGAGAAATTTTCCTAAAATGTATTGGAAGGAAAGTGGGGCTCACTGTTAGTAGTGACAGTAGCACAGCGTCCTTGTTGTTGTTGTTGTTTAGTCGTTTAGTCGTGTCCGACTCTTCGTGACCCCATGGACCAGAGAACGCCAGGCACCTCTGTCCTCCACTGCCTCCCGCAGTTTGGTCAAACTCATGCTGGTAACCTCGAAAACACTATCCAACCATCTCGTCCTCTGCCGTCCCCTTCTCCTTGTGCCCTCCATCTTTCCCAACATCAGGGTCTTCTCCAGGGAGTCTTCTCTTCTCATGAGGTGGCCAAAGTACTGGGGCCTCAGCTTCACAATCTGTCTTTCCAGTGAGCACTCAGGGTTGATTTCCTTCAGTATGGAGAGGTTTGATCTTCTTGCAGTCCATGGGACTCTCAAGAGTCTCCTCCAGCACCATAATTCAAAAGCATCAATTCTTCGGCGATCAGCCTTCTTTATGGTCCAGCTCTCACTTCCATACATCACTACTGGGAAAACCATAGCTTTAACTATACGAACCTTTGTTGGCAAGGTGATGTCTCTACTTCTCAAGATGCTGTCTAGGCCTGTCATTGCCCTTCTCCCAAGAAGCAGGCGTCTTTTAATTTCGTGGCTGCTGTCACCATCTGCAGTGATCATTGAGCCCAAGAAAGTAAAATCTCTCACTACCTCCATTTCTTCCCCTTCTATTTGCCAGGAGGTGATGGGACCAGTGGCCATGATCTTCGTTTTTTTGATGTTGAGCACAGCGTCCTACTTTACCCCTAATATTTTGGGTGCAAGTGTTACATCAGCAACTGCGTGGGCAGCCGAACCACCATTATGCGCAATGCCCCAGACCTAGCATTGTTTCAGGGCAATGTGGGGAGGGAGTCACCACACACACACACACACACACAGAGAGAGAGAGAGAGAGAGAGAGAGAGAGAGAGAGAGAGAGAATATGGTGGAAGATCTTAAGAGAAAATTCTGCAAAGTGGCCTTAGGTGAGAAAAATAAAAATTTCAGATGTTTCCATTTAAAAATTATTTTTCTGAGAAATTTCAGCTCAGCTCCAAAAGAAAAAGGTTGTTGGGGTTTTTTATATTTGGCAAGTCACACATGGGGTTGGCGATAATAGCATGAGGATTGAAGGATGTTCCTTCTCGGCCATGTTTCAGCTTGTGATGACTGAGGTTTAATACATCGTCGAAACATTTAGCTCCTTGCAGCTGTAACAGAACTGTTATTGGCTCATGATAAATAGTGCCATCATAGTTCTGGCATTAGCCATCCAAAATCACGTCACATTTAGTCATCTGTTCACTACATAACATTGGGACGGTGGCAAAGCGGCTGGAGCTGTCTGTTTGCAGAAAGCGATGCAAAGCAACATTATATTTTACAAGAGAAAGCTGAAGATGGAGACGGGGAAATGATCTATGTTTCTATATATCATGTACAAAAACGTCCCCGTCCGACCCTTAGCAAATTGTCAAGAAGGTGACTCCAAGCTCTGATGAATTCTATTATGCTTTTTTTAAGCTCCTGTTCATCCAGCCAAAAGAACTCCAAGAGTTTTAAACTCTTTAGACCTTATGTGAAATTTAGACTATTAGGAGAACTTATTTGGAGGTGAGGGAAACAGTCATGAGTTGTGCCATCTCAGAACCAGGGGCACTGGCATCCGCTCAGGGTTGACCCAGGGATTAACCGTAACAACTTCATGGTGAGTTCTGGCACCTATTTGGTGGAGTGGGGGAGAGATTGGAAATAAGTAGCTGATGAACAATAAGCATCACACAAGCAAGCAATACAGTGGTACCTCGGGTTAAGTACTTAATTTGTCCTGGAGGTCCGTTCTTAACCTGAAACTGTTCTTAACCTGAAGCACCACTTTAGCTAATGGGGCCTCCTGCTGCTGCCGCGCCGCCAGAGCACGATTTCTGTTCTCATCCTGAAGCAAAGTTCTTAACCTGAGGTACTATTTCTGTGTTAGCGGAGTCTGTAACCTGAAGCATCTGTAACCTGAGGTACCACTGTACTGGTTTACAACCGATACATCAGAGCAGCTTCTCACAAAATCTTGGAGAAGAGGTACATTTTCAGCTAGTTACAAAAGCTACCGAATGATAATGCCACCTGTACTTCAAGAGGGAGTTCTACAACCGAGGTGCCATTACAACAAAATAGCTGTATCTTTTGTCCTTGAAGACAGACAGGAGAGAAGGGCCTCTCCCACAGAACCCAATGAATGGGCATTGTCTCCCTGTATTCTCTGAGATCTAAGGAGTCCATGATTATGTTGT
Source organism: Podarcis melisellensis (assembly GCF_964234715.1). Taxonomy (NCBI): domain Eukaryota; kingdom Metazoa; phylum Chordata; class Lepidosauria; order Squamata; family Lacertidae; genus Podarcis; species Podarcis melisellensis. The sequence goes on from NC_138531.1 coordinate 30,060,623, forward strand.
CGTTCACTCACTTGGGTATCAACAAGGTGAACTACGCTAGCTTGGCATGTTGTACTGTATTGACTGCTGGTGGTGGCTGGTGCCCATTGGGATTGTTAGGGCATATGGCAGGAGGTCCAACAGTAGGTGGCGACAGAGCCAATGTCAAACAGAGCCTACTCAGTCTAGTCTTGTCTCCATTTTCCTCACTGGCTATGGTCTCCAAGGGCAACACTGAAACTGACAGAGAAAGCAGACAGGCAGTGCCACCCCCTGGTCTGGTTGTAAATAAGAAGGCAGGCAGGTGACAGCTTCCTGAGGGCAGTTTGCTGGGTATTTTGTTGGATGGTGGCATTTTACTGTTTAAATTGATATTTTTAATTCTGTTAAAATGCTGCAAGAGCCTAAGAGTGAAAAAAGAAGTCTCAACAAACAAACTAACTAACTAACAAACAAACATGAGTATTTGAAAACCTATCGTTGTCCACTTTTCCATTTTGGGATGCTAAAATACCAAGTTCTTTTTCCTTCCTTCAAACCACTGTCAGTACAACATTCTCATTCCCCCACTTTTTCCGCTATTTGCCAATTCGTAATTACAGTATGTAAATACACAGCAGAATGGGTCTTTGGTTAATCAAATTGATTTAATTGCTGAATCCCCCACAGATGAATGTGAATGGAGCCTTCTCTTTCCGCATGTTTTGTTGGCAAAACAGAGCCACGCGTTTGACAGAAAGGAAAAAGTCTTGACCAAATGTAAGGATGTGAGATTTGCAATAAATGTTATAGGAATATTGGTGAGACACACCTGTAGTCAGGTTAGTGTTATTTTTGCAGATATATTAGTTCCCTGCTAATTTTGTATACTGCAGTCTGAGGAGTTGTAAGTTAGAGATAAGGAATCAAGTGGTTGTGTGAGCAGAAAGTACCTTGCGCAACTGATCTTTGTCTTTCTTTTGCTCTCCTGCAGAGCCCTGGGTTGGGCTTCCAAAAACCCTCCTCAGGGCATTGATGGGGAACCTGAACAGTGGTGGCTGTGCTATGCAGGGTTGTAGCAGGATAGGAGAACCACCAAAATCTGGCAGAGGGCTCTGGCACCAGCAGAAGCTCCACAGATGGAACATCCACCCACCTTTTTTTGGGCACTGCCTCCAGCTAACTGAAACCCATGCAACAGAGTCCTCACAGTTCAGTAGAGACCCTGACCTTTCTGAGAGGTTTTTTTCTGTGAGAGCAGGATGATGGAGGATAGGAAAAGAGAGATAAGTTGTGAGAGCTTCCTTCTGCTCATGCAACCACTGAATACAACCCAATGTCTATTTTATATCGCTTTTGAAACAGGAACGTAGCCTGGTTTTGATTTTCTGAACTCTCACTACCAAATGCATTGTTTACAAAGTAAAAAGAGTAAAAGAAGAGTGGAAAGATGAAGAAAAGCATAGGAGAACTGAAGGAAAAGACATGCTGTAATTATCTTATTTTACCTCTCAAGTTGTGACAGCCTATTTTCTGATTTGTCTTTTTAAATCTTGCTCCTTATTCTTCTATTCTTTACTCTGCAACCCATCTAATCTTTACTTGTACCCTTTCTCCTTATCTTCTTATTTTTCAACATCTGAAAACTCGTGTTATAGAAATTAATATATTTTGATCCTCAGCTTCCCCTTCCTACTTTATAAAGCTTTGAGGGGGGGAAACCATACAAACCAGACCTCTTTCTCTTGACTATTGCATTATGCAAATGTGGGGGGGGGGAGAAGAGCTTTTCACTTACTATATCCAGTGAAGTGTATAAGAGGCCATATTGTGTGGTGATTCACCAAGTCACCAGCAGTAGAGGAAATAAGCTGTGATGTATACAGATGCAGATAAAGAGGGGAAACTATAGGGTTTGTTGGATGGCTCACTTGCCAAAAATAATATAATACTGACTCTCCTTAGTAAAATATGTGGAGACAAGATCTATACATGAGGCATCTATCCTACATCAATGTGAGTCTAGACTAGCCAAGGAGGCTTTTGATGTACAGGTGGATCTCATCTTACATTGGGGTTGTGTTCCTGGCTGTTGCCAGCAAAGTCATGTAATGTCAAGCTTGGAGAGTCCTCCCCTCCTTTGGCAGCTTCACAGATAAGAATTAACGAGAAGTTGATAGATTTGTAGTCCTTTTATTACAGTTTCATGTTGCGACCACAAATACACAGCTCTCCTCAAGGAGGGCAGATGCCTACTCTAAACCCTGCTTCCAACTTCTGCAGCAAGAAAGGTGCCATAGAAGTCCCTCCCTCCCTCTGCCTACTTTGTTCTCTGATACGTTCAGACCTCCGAGTCCAGGGAGATGGGGGTCCACCATACTCTCGATTGACGTCTCTCCTAGCTGCCCCCTCCCTTCTGGTTCCCCTGTCATTATCTCGTAGCTGGGTAGCTCCTCTCTAAGCTGTTCAGCTGATGATGATGATGATGATGATTTATTTATACCCCGCCCAGCCACTCTGGGTGGCTTCCAACAGAATATTAGAATAAAATAACCTATGAAACATTAAAAGCTTCCCTAAACAGGACTGCCTTTAGATGTCTTCTAAAAGTCTAGTAGTTGTTTTTCTCTTTGACATCTGGTGGGAGGGTGTTCCACAGGGCGGGTGCCACTACCAAGAAGGCCCTCTGCCTGGTTCCATGTAACTTGGCTTCTCGCAGCGAGGGAACCGCCAGTAGGCCCTTGGCACTGGACCTCAGTGTCTGGGCAGAACGATGGGGATGGAGACACTCCTTCAGGTATACTGGACCGAGGTATACTCTCTCTCTGCTTCTGAAAACGTTGGAGGCAGGGGGTGGGGCACAAATATTTCCCTCCTCTTCTGAGAAGCTGATCTACCTGCGGCTGCATCCCCCAGTCTTCAGATCCAGACCAGTCCCTGACATGTAAAGATATAACACCCCCTAGAAACACAGCAAAGCCCTTCTCTTGTGATTCTCTAACCTCCTCTACAACTCTCTCCAGCTATTTCCGCAGCTCTCCAAACTCCTCCACAACTCTCTTCATCCTCCTCTCTCTCCAGCCACCTCCCAAACTCTGTGAAACCTCTTCAACTATCTCTCCATTCACCACTGACTCTCCAACCCAATCCAAACACTCTCCCAATGGCTGCTGGGATTGCTGGCCATTTCCCCCAACTCTCCTGCCCCCTTACCACCCACTTTCTGAATTCATTTATATTTCAGCGATTTGTATAAAGCTATGATCACATAAGTGAACTCAGTGTAAGATGTGATCTACCAGCACTACAATGTTTGTTGTTGGTTGTACTACCGAAGCTTCTTAATGCTCTTATTGGGTAATTGCTGTGTGTGTATTTTTTTTAAAATAAATGGCAAGTGTTTTGTGTAAATGTGCTTATGCTTTTAAATGTGTTGATATTTCTTGGAAACCTTTTTGTGTAACTAGTGACTAATGCATAATAATAATAATAATAATAATAATAATAATAATAATAATAAGCACAATAATAATATAACAGCAGCAGCACATCAATCTCTCGTCTTCCTTCTCCTATGAATCTTTATGTTGCTTTTAAGGTAAAGTACTTCTCAGAGCAGCTAACAAAATGTAAGCAGTAAATCAACAATAAATACAAAAACCGACAGTAAGAGCAATAGAAAATAGACAATATAAAATTCAACTTTTTTAAAAGCCTGGAAGAATTAAAGGATTATCATGTGGCACTGCAAATATAGTCAGCTCTCTCCTCTGAGAGCATTCCAGGATTGGAATCATAGAATTGTGGAGTTGGAAAAGACCCCGGAGGTCATGTAGCTGCAAGAATCTCTGCTAAAGCATCTCTGACAAATGGCCATCCAACCTCTGCTTAAAAACCTCCAATGAAAGCCCACAGCCTCTTGAGCGAGTCCATTCTGCTCTCGCCATCAGAAAGTTCCTCCTGAAGGTCCCACCTTGGACAAAGGAGATAACAAGCTTGCTCTATCTTCCACAGTCCTTTAGATATTTGAAGATGGCTATCATATCTCCTCTTTGTCTCCTCTTATCCAGGTGCAACAACTGAAAAAAGACTTATCACTGGTCACAGATCTCCACAATGAGACAGGCTTGTGTGCATGGTGGAATAAAGGGACAGTAATGATAGAAACTTGGCAGAAAATAATTTTAAGGAAGTCCGGGATAGATAAGACACAGATATCCAGAGTTTCTACTCCCTCCCCATGTCCCAGATCAAAACAATGAGGAGTTTCCTAGGTAGGACTGATATTTTCTCTTAATGGTGTGGTGAGGTAGGAATTAGGAATTCAGTGTTTGTCTACCTGAGTAGCATATGAGCTCTAGAGATAGGACATTTTAATTTTGTTTAATGAGAAACGTTATAATTTGCCCTGTTCAAATCAATATGTGAACCAATAACCCTAACCTTCTAAAGCCACACTTCTCCGAATTTAGACAACCAGTGTATACAAAATTGCATATATTGGGGGAAAGTGTGCATGGTTTGGTGAAAATAACATACAAAATGTGTGATATTAGAGAAAGTTGTTTAAAAAAATGTGTGCATCATTCAAAATGTCATATATATATATATATATATATATACACACACACACACACACACACACACACACACACACATAAAAATGTGATTTCCTCCAGAAATGTGGAGAACTGAATTTAAGATTGGAAAAATGTGAAACTGAGAGAAACTGACATGGACATTTTCACAGAAGACCTCCAAAATCAGGCCTAGCTCAGTATGTCTTCCTGTGCACCTCGTTTTTCATATCAACATTACAATGTTCTGTAAATGTCCATTATTTGAGGGCAACCAGTGCATTCTGCAAGCACAACTGAGACATCTAAGGAAAGAACAGAGCACAAGAACTTTTGTCTTAGGAGGGTAGATCACGACCGGAACCAATTCCAACACCACTGTTGTTTTTAGCATCTCCCCAGCGCTTCGCCCTCCAGATATAAAAATGCTTCTTCCACTGTACCAAGCCCCCGAAGGACTGCAGGTCTCTTGCCCCAACAACTGGTTTGTTCTTACTATATTTCATTTCTCCTTCATTGCATGGCTGCTGGTTTTTCCTTCTCCCCAATACCAGTGCATTTTGAGACATATCCCACTGTTGCCAGGCGTGCTGGTCCTGTGGGTTACCCGAGAAGCGAGGTCCTAGTCCGGTCCGTGGACAAAGGTGCAACATGGAAGCAGTCCGTAGTAGCTGAAGGTGGGTGCAGAGCAGGGAGTCGGGTGAAGTCAGGAACAGGCATGCAAGCAGAGAGCCAGGGCAGGTCAGGAGCTCTGGCAAAAAAGCAGGACAGGGTTCAGGCAGGAACTAGCAACCAATAATGTTGCTCCCACAACGTGGGACTGGGGCTGGCCGGCTTTTATCTGCCCTGAGGCATAGGGTGGCCCCGATCCTCTGGTGACTCGCCTCTCCTGGCCTAGAGGTGAGCTCTCCTCCTGCGGGAAGTTAATTCCCTCAGCCTCTCTGCCCTGAGCCTCTGCAGCTCAGGAGAGGCTGGAGGATTACCGGACCCAGAGGCAACCTCAGCTTCCCCTGACGGGGCTGAGAGTGGAGGACCTGCAGGCAATGGGTCCTCCACCCCCTCAGGAGCCCGAGCAAACTCAGCTGGTTCCTGCACCTGAGGATCCAGCACAGGTGAGGACCCTTCAGGCACATGCCCCAGCCCCGGCTCAGCTGGTTCTGGAGGTGGGGAATCCTGTGCAGGCTGGGATCCCTCAGGTTCTGCATCTGAGTCCAAATCCCAGGTGTCCTGGTTCTTGGCTCCAGATGGACCTTTGATTGATTGAGCCAAGCCTCTCCATAGAACCAGGACTCCTGGCAACATTGGAATATGTCTCAAAATGCACTGGTATCTAAATCACACTGAAAAGTACAAAGTTATCTCCTCCGTTGACATTGCATAGCTAGGAAAGAAGCGAGCATACCCTCCAGCGTCTCACCGACTTTGTTCAACAAGGCGTTTTCGAAATCTGCCCTCAGGAGAAGCAACGTTAGGGACTGAATAGGAGCAGTGATTTATTGAGGACAGGAAGCAGGAAAAGAGGGGCTGTCCCTGCCCTGGTGTATAAGGACAGATGAAGAGTATGCATTTAGACTAAGCAGAACTGCTGATCCCAATCATACAACATAATCAATGGGTACTTGGCAGAGCTTGAACGCAATAAATCACCTTAAAATGGGCAGCAGGATCAGTTAGAAGAGTTATAGGTTATATTAATAAAGTGCTGGTGACTTGATTTGCTGAGGAGACTTCATATAGTATGAATGTACAATAGTCCCCAAATAAACTGTGTACCAGTCACCCAAGGGTGAGTGCCTCCAAAGGCACAATTAAAAACAGGAGAAACTTAAGGAAATTGGTTCAGATCAGGGGTGTCCTTGAAAATAAGAGACATTTGGAACATGTGCTGAAAAAGGATGTTTTACCTCAACTTAACTATGCACCAAACTGAACTTTAGTGCACTCAAAAGCGAGTCCCGCGGAGGTCAATTGGATTTACTCTATCCCAGGCAAGTGAGTACAAAATTGTAGCCATGATATCATATTTAGAAAGTAGGGGGTGGGAAGTCAAACTTTATGCAATTAGCTTAGCATTGTTTAGAAAGTTGAGGGTTTCTTTTTATTTTAACAGAATGTTTAAAAAGTCACTGCTCTACATAAGCACTTTTTCTCCTGCTGGAAATTGCAATTTCTAAATGTAGAAATTAGGATATTGCCTTTAAAAGTGCACACATGCACACACACACACATTTGGTTCTTAATTGCCCTTGACTTCAAAGCATCAAGGATCTTTTTGAATGCTTAAACTTGCAACAATACCTTGGGAGCCAAATTCTTTCATCCTGCAGGCCTCCTTTCTCCAGGAACTCTTCCTGCACACTCAATTTCCACGTGGGAGCAATGGGCTGGATTATTTATTTGTTTATTTCATAAAATTTCTACACCGCTTGATTGAAACAACAACAGCCTAGAAACAGTTTACAAAAAGGGGGAAAGGTTTTAAACAACAACAATATCCTCTTCCTTTTGGTGAGGTATTATGATGGCTAGAGCTAAGAGCAAGTCAGATTTGAAACTCGCTGGAAGAATTGTGTTGACTTTCTGTTTTCTGAGATGCAAGCAAGGGATCCATGTTTGTAGGCAATCTATTGGCCAGATTGAAATTCTCCGAAATTCGTGCATGCTCTAGAAAGCCGCTGCCTTCTCTATTGTTCAACATCATTTTGGTCCCAGGGGGATGGAGTGCATGCTTTTTCAATGCTTCCCCTGGAAAATGGAATGCATGCTACACATAAGAGATTTTAGCATTAAACCTGCATACAGTTTGGTAGTAAACTGTGAGACTGTAGTTTTACCACCATCACCACCCTCAAAAATCATGTTTGCTTATGTTTAATGTCATCTCACTGAGGCATCTTGGCTTAGGGCATGTGTGGAAAAGATTCATACCAACAGAATGCCAGATTTTGGTAAGGAAATTGTAGGGCATGATTTGAGATTGCCAGAACGGCAACATTCATGCCTTGTGCAACTCATTCTTTCTACAAATTTCAGCAAAACCATATCAAAGAAAATTACCACATTGCAGGAAATATTAATGTGCAAGCATAACTTTTGAGTTTTTACACAGTCTATAAAACTACAATTCTTTTTCATAATTTTGAACCATAGGTCCTAGTAATCCCAACCCTTGTTTACTTGAAGAACCCTTAGCTAAAACAGGGGATATACACCTAGATAATACAAAGGTTAGTTACAGCAGTGACCACAAATTATTCCCAACAAGGATAGGGGAAGAGTTAGTTCTTGTAACTCATAGCGTAGACAAGAACTCTCATTTAGTGCTATATGCACCCTTGTTCCTGTGTTTTGTGTTGCAACCTAACTGGCCCACATTCTGGGCAAACTACTTCCACTGTTACACATTTCCAGCCATTTTCCTCTAATGACAAAAATTGTTAGCATCAAATGAACTGGGCATTGTTTGAGGTGGACTCATGGTAAAAGTGGACCTAGGCATTTTCTTAATGCCAGCGCTCTTGAGGAAGACACTGCGACACCTTAAATAAGAACTAATTGCCAATACAGTGGTATCTCTAGTTACGAACTTAATTCATTCCGGAGGTCCGTTCTTAACCTGAAACTGTTCTTAATTAGAGGCGTGCTTTCGCTAATTGGGCCTCTTGCTGCCGCTTCGCCACTGGCACACGATTTCCGTTCTCATCCTGGGGCAAAGTTCTCAGCTTGAGGTAATTCTTCCAGGTTTGTAACCTGAAGTGTTTGTAACTTGAAGTTTTTGTAACTCGAGGTACCACTGTAACTTTAAAAAACAGACATGTAAGTTTGGATATCCTTGCTTTCACAGGAAGAAATGGAACTTTGTTTGGAGTATTAGTTTACCAGCTGGCTGAAATCAGTCTTGTAGAAGGGAGCCACCATTTAGAGCCACCAAGTGTGTGTTGTTTAGTGGGCGGCAAGAATCAAATGGTCACTGTCAATGCCATCATCAACAAGCCCTTTGGCTGCTCCATCAAGAAACTGCTGTGTTGAAAAAGCAGCCCCACAAGAACATTCACAACGATTTTCAAAATTAATCCTTCCTGGTTTAAAGTAGGAGATAGTAGATACTTCTCTCTCTCTCTTTATTGAATCTCTCTCCTGCTCCCAAATTATAATGTGCTTTACTAGATTGCAGGTCACTCAGACCAACTGGAGGATATTTCTCCCCCTGCTCCCCACTTTTTCTTTTCATTCAGACATCTGTATTGATGAAGACCTCAGGAAAAAAAAAATACCAGAAGCCCAAGACACTTTGATGGCCTTTCCACTGTGTAATTATACTTACTCTTGATAACACTAAAGACATGCCTTATTGGTACTGGCACAGGCTGCCTTCCTTTTCAGTGCGAGATGGATTGTTTCTGTAGGCCGTGATGGCCTTCAAATTATCTGAGCACAGAAAAGAGAGCAGAGTGAATTTTATTTTAACTCATTTTATTTCTAAATTTATTTCCCAGTAGCTAGAAGGTGATGACTGCCCCAGCAGTCAAGTCAATTGTTATCTGTGGGACTTGATTATGTTTAGACCCAGTCTCTCATTTTGAGCAAGACACAGTTAATGAGGAGAGAAATGAAAAGTGCATTGAGTCACAGTGTGTTTGTGATAATTTGTGACACATTCACTCTACTCAGTTCTTTGTTTATTCCTCTTTCCCCCTCCCTCCTCAGGTCCTGTAGAAAAAGGGAGCAGATAAGTGAATTCAGTGGTAGACAGTTAAGGATGTTGAAAGTAATGAATCTATATCTCTCTATCTCTTTCTCCATTGTTGGCAGTAATTGGAGCGCTGTTCATCTATACAGTAAAATGCCAGCGAAGCCCATCTTAACGAAACATCTTTTTCCCCCCATTATTTTGCAACACATTTTTCATTGGCACGGTGAGTTTTTTATTTTCACTAGCAGTGTGTGTGCATCCGAGCCCCTTTTCCACTTTTCTAAATAATAGTCCATTAAACAGTTCACAGTGTGTGTTCGGTAGAAATGTAAAAAAGTGATTGGATGATACTAATTAAGAAGAGATTTTGTTTCCACTTACTGCAGATCAATGGTGGGTTACATTTAAGCTGGTGTTTGGTGATGAGTTTGAACACAAAAGAACAGCTGTGCTAAATACATATTTCAAGGCATATAGGTAGGTCAAATAAATCTCTTTTTTTCCCCTGTGGTAAAAACACCGTTAAACAGAAGTCATCAGCTTACTATAGAGAATAATTGTGAAATAAAAAATGGCAAGTTTGCCGTATCAAAAAATCTTTTACTGTTGGCAGCAAAGATAGTTGAATCTAAAGTAGCAGTTGCTGCAAGTGCTGATCTCATCTGCATTCAGCATATTCTATATCCTCCATAGTCTTGCTTTTACTATGTGACAAATGGGTACAGACCACAATCCTGCTGCACTGCACTAATATGTTTTCCCTTTGTCTGTGTACAGAAGTCTTCAACCTCCATAAAATCACAGGCACACCTGGAAGTTGGCTGCAGTGTGTGCTGGCAGTAGCTGCACAACTGTCAAGGTTATTGCTGAAGATGGAGAAATAGATTATTGGTCCAGTCTGGTTGAGTTAGCAATAAGCTTTCACCTCCTGGATGAATGTTGCAGTGTGACTGCTCAAACCAGTCTCAGCAGGTCAAGGTTGGGGAACCTGTGGTTCTCCAGATGTTGTTGGATTCCAGCTCCCATAATCTCTGACCATTGGTTATGCTGGCTGAGGTTGATGGGAGCTGGAGTCAGTCCAACAATATCAGGAGAGTCGCAGGCCCTCATCCCTGTACAGTGGTACCTCGGGTTAAGGACTTAATTCGTTCTGGAGGTCTGTTCTTAACCTGAAACTGTTCTTAACCTGAAGCACCACTTTAGCTAATGGGGCCTCCTGCTGCTGCCACACTGCCAGAGCACAATTTCTGTTCTCATCCTGAAGCAAAGGTACTATTTCTGGGTTAGCAGAGTCTGTAACCTGAAGCGTCTGTAACCTGAAGCGTATGTAACCCAAGGCACCACTCTATTAAGCAATCTCAGCAATGGCTCCCAAATTGTGGGACACCCTTCCATCAGATGTCAAAGAGATAAAGAATTATATGATTTTCAGAAGACATCTGGAGGCAGCCCTGTATCATGAAGTTTTTAATGTTTGATGTTTGATTATGTTCTTTTATATTCTGTCGGAAGCTGACCAGAGTGGCTGGGGCAACCTAGTCAGATGGGTGGGTTTTAAGTAATAATTCTCATTCTCCTCCTCCTCCTCCTCTGCCTCTTCCTTCCTCAGATCTCTCTGGTATGCCAGGAGTCAGCTGCCACCTGCTTTGGTTTCAGGGCTCCCTCAGATTTTACAAGCCATTGGGAATCATGGTGTTAGTGGGCCTCCTTCCTGCTATGGTGGTGGGCCCTTTCTTGTTTCTCACTGTGCCCCACTGGCCGCTGCTGTTCTACTGCTGCCCTTCCTCTCTTCCTTTGCCCCCATCAAGTAGATTGGTGGTGGACAAACCAAAAGGAGTTCCACAGAGTTGCCTTTCACTTCCTGCCTTTCTAATCTGAAAAGGACAAGACTGCCCTAGCAGCCTCTCTAGGGTGATCAACCATTTCCTCGTAGGTGATAGGCCCAATGGGAGAGAAGAGAGCTGAGGCCTATTCTCTTGTGTCATGGTTTGTCCATTGCCACCAAGCACCTCTTGCATTGGAAAATAGGAGAGGATCTAGGGAATAGGACTGTGACAAGCCTTCTGCACGTCTTCAAGCTTTAGCATTGTCTCCAACCGTGCTAGCTGCTGGAATGAGGCCAGCGGGGAAGTGGCAAATGTCCTAACATTCATTACCCTTAGTTTTGTTTATAAGCTTCTATGTACATTTAACCTACATTTTCTTTCCATTTTAGCTCTGCATTGTTATGTGTTTAGCTCTTGAAGCAGGAAGCTATCTTCACATGGAATGGGAAAACACCATGAAAATTCATACCAGTTAGATCAATTAGAATGAGCTTGGATTCCTTGCTGGCGTTCCCTTGATCATCGGAAACAACATTATGAGAAATTCACCAAGCTGTCTTTGAGTAGTATAATAAACCCCAGATCCATATGACAGGAGACTAACAGAGAAGTTGTTTTTAGGCTCAGAGAGTAAATATTTAAAAGCACAAAACTATTTTAAAGCTAGCGCATCCTGAGGATTGCCAGTTGAATTTGATTAAGATTGAAGTCTGTGGGCGCTTAAGAGCATAAGAACTATTTATTGATTTATATCGCTTCTTCCTTCTCAGGAATTCAAGGTAGCATCCCTCCTTCTCCTCTCGATAACCCCGTGAAATAGGTTAGGCTGAGAGAAAGAGAAGATGGCGGACACAAAATCACCCAATGAGCTTGATGGCTGGCTTGAATTTGGGTTTCTCCAATCCCAATATGACACTCCACTGGTTCTCAAATGATCTAACCTGGATTGGACGAGGGGTCAATATAGTTCAGCACTTTGTGTCTAGCCATGACTAAACAGATTCCTCTTGAATGTGGAGCAAAATGGAGATAGCTATTGAAGAACTGATGCTTTTGAATTATGGTGCTGGGGGAGATTCTTGAGAGTCCCATGGACTGCAAGAAGATCAAACCTATCCATTCTTAAGGAAATCAGCCCTGAGTGCTCACAGGAAGGACAGATCGTGAAGCTGAGACTCCAGTACTTTGGCCACCTCATGAGAAGAGAAGACTCCCTGGAGAAGACCCTGATGTTGGGAAAGATGGAGGGCACAAGGAGAAGGGGACGACAGAGCACAAGATGGCTGGACAGGGTTCTCGAAGCTACCAGCATGAGTTTGACCAAACTGCGGGAGGCAGTGGAAGACAGGAGTGCCTGGTGTGCTCTGGTCCATAAGGTCACGAAGAGTCGGACACGACTAAATGACTAAACAACAACAACTTCACATGGCCTTCCCCCAACATCTAGTACTCAGGGATACAGCATCTCTGATTAGCATGATTATGATTGTGACATCTGTTGCTGTTTTTTACCCCATTCATTTAAAGGAGAAATTTAATTTAACCTCTATCTGATTCACACATGTATGTACACCATTTGATCAAGCATCACTTGAGGCCTTTGCATGGACGGTCTTCCTTTCCTGTGACAATATGTCCATGCTGCAGGTCGGAAGGTTATGGTGTTTCTCCATCATATTATATGGAGAATGTACTTACTATGTGTTAGTGCCCTCTTTACACCTTGATGCCTGATCTGTGAGCTGCTTAATCCATAACAGTGGGGCGAGGGGATCCTGCACACTGCTGCACATTGATCAGAAGTTTCCACAGACACATGTGGACCAGGCTGCACCACAGCAATCTATGGCAAAACAACAACAACAACCCCTCCATAAATATAGAAAGAATGTGATCCAAGGGATATCATCTCAGAAGAAGGTCTCACTGTGTTCCATGAGGTTCACTCTCAGGTAAGTGAGTACAGAATTGGAGCCTAAGTCGCTTTTCAATCAAAGAGCACCTTTTAAAAAGGTAACATCGGCTACAGGCCTGTGAATTGTGTAGCTTCTCTTTACTATACTGTCCAGAGCCTTTCATAAATGCTGTGACTCACTGGTTTCTTTGCTTGATTTGCAGTTTGGTAATTATGAATGAAGACGCCGAGGAAGGAAATGGGAATATTAACGGTGATGCTTTCTAGAAATGCAAATAAACTGGGGTTTAAAGCGTACATAATGGACCTTTGTAACCGATTGCTGTTACTTAGCAGTCCCACACATTCAGCTTTCTGGAAATCTCTTTATTAACCTATTGGTTATCGCCACGATTCTCACTCTAATTTCCATAAGGAAACTTTTTTATGGCATAATCCATTAAAAATTAATCAACCCATTTCTGTGCAAATCTCTGTGACATGCGTTCTTTGATGCTAGGAGTGTTGAAATAGTCTTTCTTCTTTATTATGAAATGACACAAGTAGAACTTTCTAACTGGCTGTCAGTGATGTCTATAATATCCCATAAATGCACAGCGCTCCTTCCCCACTATCCAAATTATTCACATTTTCTGCGAAGGATAGCAATTCATTAGAGGACTTCTACATACCTTTCGGGGGATTAAAATCACTCACATTCAGTGCAATGGAGTGATTGTGAACAGGTGTGTGTATGTGTCACTCTGGCTACAGTTGCATGCAACAAGGTGATGCTTGTGACTAGTGATATACAGTACGTGCCTACTGGCAAAGATAGCAGACACATCCTGCAGTGTCAATGGGGCCTAGATGAGCGTTGTTTTATTAACTGAAAACCAGGGGCAGGGCCTTTGCTGTGGCGGCCCCACATCTTTGAAACTCCCTCCCTAGGGAGATGCATACAACCAGGTCATTGCTGGTGTTTAATAGGACTTTCTGGGTGACTGGGAGCGGCCGCTGAAACCATATAACACCAGTCCTAAAGGATCTTCCCTGGCTCCCAGTACGTTTACAAACAAAATTCAAAGCATTTCTCTAAACAGCCTCAGCTCTGTGTACCTGAAGGAGCATCTCCACCCCTGTCGTCCAGCCCGGACACTGAGGTCCAGCTCCAAGGGCCTTCTGGCGGTTCCCTCACTGCAAGAAGTGAAGTTACAGGGAACCAGGCGCAGGGCCTTCTCAGTAGTGGTGCCCACCCTGTGGAACGCCTTCTCATCAGTTGACAAGGAAATGAATAACCACCCAACTTTTAGAAGCCAACTGAAGGCAGCCGTTTATCGGGAAGTTTTTAATGTTAGATGTTTTATTATCCTTTTATATTTGTTGGATACCACCCAGAGTGGCTGGGGCAACCTAGTCTGATGGGCGGAGAACTATTATTATTATTATTAATCAACTTTGGAAAAGCTTTCATTCTAGTCCATGCTTCATTAATGTGCTGTGCTTGAAAGTAGCCATTATATGTTAAGAATTACAAGACTGTGTACTCTGCAGGCAGGCAGTATTCTAGGCAGCCTCACATTGCAAGGCCCATCGGATACCAGTAAAGGTCTATCAAGAGCCCAAACTGTAACAGGAAGGCTTTTGCTATAAGTCAACTCTAGTCATACTTATGCATGACTAGCTGGGGCAGCACGTGAATTAGTATGTGCATTCAGGTATGCACCCACACTTCCTCAGATACATGTGACCAAATAAGCACAAGTTGATCCAACTTCGCCTCTCCTCTCCAAAACTCCTGCTGCCAAACAGTTTGGCATCATTTCACAAAGGGGTGCTCTCAAAAAAAAGGTAAAAAGGGGAGAAGCCAAACATTCTCTTTAAGGCTACAGGGGATGTTTATATTCAAGGTACAAAACCCTAAAAATTCAAATATTAAAAGAAAATTTAAAAGTATAGTTTTGAGTCTGCAAAACTGATCACTTTGACGATGATGATTACTATTATTGTTAACCCACCCTTCACCCTAAGGACTGGCAGGGCAGAACAGTTTAAGTACAGGGAAGGGAAGTCCCCCCCCCCATCAGGTTTCTTAATGACAGTGTACAGAAAACAGGAATGTCTAGAAGAGCAATGCCACAAAGCCCAAGCAAATAAGGACAATCTGCAGATCAATGGTGAATTAACCTTTTATTACTTCTCATTAATCTCTAGCATTTGATTCGCATCCATATCTACCAGTGTATTTCTGACACTTAAGATATTGTAGCCCACATTAACACTCACTTTGGGTTTAGCATCATTAACTGTGCACTGTCAGGGCCCTGCAAATCCCACATTCCCCTTGTCTCTCGGGCTTAAAAAACTCATTTAACACTAAGGTCTAATTAATTAACTAGATTTTTCTATATTTAATAGAGACTACCCTAAACCACAAAACAAGTCAAGCTGAAATTCCGTTTGCAGAAGTGGCCTCTAATTGCACCCATCTAGAGTTAACATTTGCTCTGATTCTTATTATTATTGTTCTGTGGTTTTCGTATAATCACTGAGATACATTACTGCGCGAAAGATTTTGAGAGATCTAGCCTATTGTGGATGAAGGAAATTTCTCCTCCATGGGCAGTAAACCATTTCCCCTTTTAATTAGAACAGAAAAGTTGCACAGAAAAACAAAACTAAAACACACGCATACACACACAGGATTTTTGTTCCTATTTAACACGCTGGTAACCCAATAAGGGGGGGGGATTATTCTCAACTTCTGCAAAGCAACCTTCACGCAACTCCAGATGGTTGATTAACTTTCTTTTTTATTTTCATTCTTCTTGCTGGCTGTTGTAACAGTTATTTCAGCAGTGTGTGTGTGTGCATGTGTGCACTTTCTTTGTTTGGTTTATAGGTGTTTACAGAAGAAACTTGTGATTTCAGAAAAGAATTCCAGGTTGAGTGCAACTTATTTCAACAGGGTACTTTGGAATAAAGAATATTAACAAGAGTGGTATGCCTCAGAACATCTGCTGCCAGTTTGGAAGAAAAGAGAATTCGCAAAGAGTGAATCTTCGGGGTGTGAGATGTCAACTGCCTTAAGCTGTATTTCCCGATGCCTTTATTGAATGCTAATACATTTGACAACCATCTATCTGCCCTAGCAGAGTGCAAGCGTACCTCATTGCAACAACTTCTAAACTCCCCTTCTATTAACTTTTTTCTTCTGTGCCGGCAACTGGGGAGGGTGCTGAATCTACTTCTTAAACGGCAGATTTCATGCTTGGGCCTCCACCTCTTAACCCCAGGGCTTTGGATTTTCAAATTTCAGCAGTGCCCCTTGCAAGGCCAACAATTGATGCCCCCCATCCCACCTCTCACCTTCTGTTCTGCTCAGTTCACTATGCCATAGTTGTAGCACCCTTTGGTGCCCCAGGCTTGGTCACAGTGTGGCGGAACCAGTTGCTCTGCCCTTAATCCATTTCTGCCAGGGCTGTCCCGACCATTGGGTAGAAAATGGGTGCTGGGGGTGAGGCAGTTTAAGGGACAGGATTGACAAATAATGGTGATGTGTTGGAACTGTGTGGGCTACACAACCTGCCCTGCACCACCAAAGTAAGACTGATGACCCCAGGAGAACACTGTCCAATCACCAGGGTCTATCACCAGATTGGTCTGTCAGCTTCTGTATATGAAAGGAGAGGATACCATTTTGTCCTTCACTTCACACAGTAAAATATCCTGTGCTGGCCCTACCATAAATACATGCTTCAGCCCATGGTGATGTTCCACCAGTCTACGTACTTTCGGGAGGGTTTTCTTGTTTCTCTTCCTTGTTCAGATGTACCGTATTTTTTGCTCTATAAGACTCACTTTTTCCCTCCTAAAAAGTAAGGGAAAATGTGTGTGCGTCTTATGGAGCGAATGCAGGCTGCGCAGTGATCCCCCTTGCTGTTCTGGCTTCTGAGATTCAGAATATTTTGTTTCTTGTTTTCCTCCTCCAAAAACTAGATGCGTCTTGTGGTCTGGTGCGTCTTATAGAGTGAAAAATACGATATGTCTTAGACAGAGGTTGTCATAGAATCATAGAATTGTAGAGTTGAAAGAAACCACAAGGACTGTCTAGTCCGACCCCCTGCAATGCAGGAATTTTTAACCCAACATGGGGCTCAAACCCTTGAGATGAAGAGTCTCACGCTCTACTGACTGAGCTGTTCCCTCAGCTTCATGACAGAAGTAGAACAAGAGAAGGGGAAACTGCATCTTTATGCCTTTTGATGTACTGTTTGCAGTTGTCACTTGCCCCTTCCATTTCTTATTTGTTGTACTGCATACAGTAGTTGATAAATCCACCTTAAACCGGGTATGAATTCCTGTATTCTGCCAGATTCTGTTGGTGGCTCCGGAGTTTAACAAACACAGCTAGTCAAATGTACATCTGACACCAGGCTCTCAGCACATCTTCATCTCATCTTGAGAAATGTTGCGCAGGAAATCTGCAATTAGCAGAAATAAAAACAAGTGCCTGTCATCCACAAGGGGATCCACAAGAAATAGAAAGGAAATATTTATCCGACATGTTTTTTTCTAAGCTGTTCGCTCTGCCAGCAAAGAGAAATCAGGGTGGAATCAGAAAATCAGTGACACAAATTATCTGGACTAGGGCTGGGGACACAGGTTCAAATCCTCCCTCAGCTGTAAAGCTCCACTGGTGATCTTAGCTAGTCACCATCTCCTAGCCTGACCTACCATACAGAGTTGATGTGATGACAAATGGGAGGAAAGTTATATACAGTGGTACCTCGGGTTACAGATGCTTCGGGTTACAGACGCTTCAGGTTACAGACTCTGCTAACCCAGAAATAGTACCTCAGGTTAAGAACTTTGCTTCAGGATGAGAACAGAATTGGCAGTGCAGCGGCAGCAGGAGGCCCCATTCGATAACGTGGTACCTCAGGTTAAGAACAGTTTCAGGTTAAGAATGGACCTCCGGAACGAATTAAGTTCTTAACCCGAGGTACCACTGCACAGTGTTAATATCCCTTCCCTACTATCTCCCTCCCCCCTCAGCAATGGTGGGAAAAGTAACTGTTTCTCATCTCACCAGAGCAGGCTGGAGCAATGGTGGCGGAATAGAGAATGGACATGGGAATGAAAAACGCAATGACATACACGCTCCTTGGTTTCTTGAAGCAGGATAAAACAATAATGATGATATTTTCTGCCTGTTTCTCAAGTTGATTGGCTCAAAGACCGTCTTGTAAAAAGGGCCTTCTGTTCCTCTAGAGGTCTTGTAGACCTACTAGATCACATATTTGTTACTCTATGGAAGGGCATTTGCAAAAGAGCCTTTACAGATCAGTATAGTATCATGTTATGCCGGTATGGCAGAAGGTGCTCAGGAAGCTCACACCAATACCCGCCAGCTATATTTTGCAAGAAGAAGGAGAGGATTTCCTGAGAAGCACAGCAAAGCCAGATTCCTCTTTAACACTTGCCAGGCCATGGATCAGGTTGTAACTGCAGGGTTATACACACTGCAATTATATGCATGCTTCATCAGAAGTCCCTCTGTGTTCAACAGAGCTTACTGAGTCCCATGTATTCATTGGTGAATGACATGGACAAATGGGGAAAGGGATGGGTGGATCTTCTGTTTTCTAGTTTTAAGTTCAGTTCTTCACAATTCTGCCTTGGTTTGAGATTTTCGTTCTTATTTCAAAGGTTGTCATGAAAATTCACCAGCATTTTACCGTGAATTTTTCCAATCAAATTTCCCCAATATAATGTTTCTCATTAGCAAACTAATTTTGATTATTATAACAAACAAATTTTGACTAATGTAAGCATCTTTGTGCATGCTTTCCCCCCTAACATACCCTCTTTCCACACATTATTTAGTCGGAGAGCTGCACTTGTAAAATTGGGGAAAGTGGGCATTTTGTAGGACACCTCCGTTTTGCTCTGTGCATTGTTTCAGGAAGTGCAAATTAGGGAGGTTTCGCATTAAAAGATGAACTGAACCAAATTCCTCTCCCATCTAGTAGAATCCTCCTGAAAAGGAGGCTAAGTGTATGTTCTCCCTAGTAACTGATCTGGGAATAAATTATTCAGGTTAATATTTCAGACATTCACAGTGCAATCCTCTTTGTGTCATTGCACAGGGGTTCGATGGGGCTCGTTCCCAGATGAATGAGTACAGGACTTTGGCCTCAGATAGAGAACTGTCAAAATGGCAAAATAAATCAAGACACGCTGTTTTGTTTTGTTTTAAGAGAAAAGATTAGATGATTTTTTTTAATATAACGTATTTTGTTCTTGCAGTCTATAATTTACAACATAATAGAGCCACATAGAGATAGTAACACCTTGTCTCTCCAGACCTGAATATGGCTGGATTATGTGATTTACTGTTGCACGGGAGAATTGTTTATTTATTTATTTATTTATTTATTTGCCAAATGGTCATTTTCTCACATTTATTATGACAACAGGATAAATGCCAGGCTTTGTCAACAACTTGTAAATGATGAGTCTTAATGAGGCAATCTAGTATTTTCACTCCTCAGAGAAATCTCCTAATAGGATGAGCAAAATATCAGGTTAATGGAAGAGGGGTGGATTCCCAGAGGACAATTCTTTTTACGTGTACAGTATATTCCTCCAGGTTTCACTTGGAGTGTGTTCCAGGATGCCGGCCAAATTGGCCTAACCCTCCTGCACAACATTCTAATTGTGTGTTTTTTTTATCAAATCCAGCAGAAATAGACTCTCGGTGTTGAATCTGTCAGTAAACAACTCCCTTCTGGTTAAAAACTAGAGAGGGGAGGGAAAGGAAACAAGACAGCAATGATTATTCTGAGCCTGGGCGGGGCAGACCACACATTTGAACCAGACACAATCCTACAATCAGAAGAATTTATATCTCTTTTGCCACCAGCCCATTTTACAGATGTGCAGCCTGGTCCACATTTTTAGATTTAGGTCAGGCCACTATTATATCTAGACAAATCCTGAGTCTCTAACATATGGTGAAGTCTAAGGTTGGAGAGAACAAGAGGCTATGCGCAAACAACAGAAATGAAAAGAAGAGTCTAGTCTCAAGCGTTTCAAACAGTTATTTGTTTGACAAAGAATGTCGACTGTTTTTCAGCCATTGGTCTTCCTCAAGAGGTCTTCAGCTACAACAAAACAGTTTCCTCTACAGCATGGTGGTCCTAGCTTTAGGAAGGATATGGGAGGGCTCTAGGACACTGCCAGAGCTTCACACCCCCTTCCCAAAGCCTGGTGCCTTGCTTACCCAGCTTTAGGTAGGCAGCACAAGGGCTGAGGGGACATATTTTGCCCTTTCTCCCTCACAAGGCAGTGTGCAGCCTGTGGGTTCCATGTCTAAGGACTCTTGCGACCCACTTGGTATGAAAAGTTGGACTGCCCTGCTCTAAAGCATCTTTCTCGCATGTCAGGCAGAAGTGTTGGAAACTGGAACAAGAGCAGCTAGCAGGAGGCCATATTGGTTTGCTTTGTAATTGCAGAAAGCTTTGAAATTTAAGGTTCAGCTAGTCTCACAGTGGCCAACCATATCATAGCTGTCAACTTTTCCCTTTTCTTGCGAGGGATCCTATTCGGAATAAGGGAATTTACCTTTTAAAAAGGGAAACATTGACAGCTATGAACCAGATGCCTATGGAAAGCCCACAACAGGACATAAACGCAACACACATGAGCTCCAACAACTGCTATTCAGCTGCTATTCTGATTCTGGAAGTACTACATGACCATCATGACTAGTGGTCTTATCCTTCAAATATTTTGTCTAATCCCCTTTTAAACCTGTCCAGCTGGTGGGCATTGATACATCTTGTGATAGTAAGAGGGCCTGGGTTTGTTATATTCTGTGTGAAGAAGTATTTATTTTTCTCTGCCCTGACATTATCTCTCCACACTGTGGGGCAGGACAGTTCACAGAGTCAAATAGATTTCTTTGGGCAGAACCAGTGCAGTCATTAAGCGGGGTGTGCTGCCTCCACTATCATCAAGATGTTGCCAAAATCACATATGAAAATAAATCTCGTGTGATTTCAGCGCGACCTCACCAGAAATCAGCACAATCTCATCTAAAATTGGTGCCAATGCTTGAAACGGTTCTCCTGTAGAGGCGATGGCTGCAGGGCAGAATGGCACTTCCCATGTTGCCTCAAGCGGCGAAATGGGATGAGCCACACCTGATGAAAGGGGTGAGGAAAGATGTGATATTGAAAAAACAATCCTCCTGCCTTTGAGGGCTAATTCTAGTGTGACTAATTCTGGGTATGGGTGAACAATTGTTTTCCATCCCAAAAGAAGAGCAGCAGAAGTTAACTTTACTGTTTACATATGTGAGGGTAGACTTCAACCTGGTTATGACAATTATTGAAGGTGAGGTTTCTTAAAAGTGCTGTTGCTTAATGTGAAAATATTGAGATGTGGGCCTCTCACCAACTTAAGGTGAAGCCACACGTAAGATGAAAACAGAATTCACAGCAATTTCTCAAGTTGTTTAAAAGCTGGCTCCCTCCCAGTTTTTCAACTGAAATGACAGACTTGCATGCTAGCAACTCAAACACTGCCTCACTTCTCTGTCTTCTCCCTCTTCCATGCTTCAGGTGAGCTGCCCACCTTGTTTATAAAAATAGTGGATGAGCATTTGGAGGTTTTCACTTCGTTAATTACTGAATTAATTTTTTAAAAAATAAAACCCTTCGGAAAGTGTGGATTTCAGTTCAAGACTATTATTATTGTAGTCTAAACGACAATATGCTTACTATCCTAGATGAAGCTAACCCAACAAGGAACTGTAACGTACTGAGTGAAGTGTGAAAGAAATCCCTTCATTTTAAGACAAATATCTCTCTCTATATTGCCCACACATCCTGGAATGAAGATACTCAGCAAGAGGGATTTAAGGGTCACAACTTTATTTATCTAACAAAACAGTTATGGAAGGAGGGTTCGAGATTTACAGGATGCATGGCTTTAAAGGAAAACTTGCTAAAAATGGTGTATAGATGGCATTTGACGCCAGTAAAATTAGCTAAAATGTATAGGAAAAAAGAAAGAAAATGTTGGAAATGTAAAAAGGCAGATGGGGACTATTTCCATATGTGGTGGACCTGCGATAAGGTTAAAAAAAATTGGGAATCAATTTATAATGAACTCAAAAAAATATTTAGATATACTTTCCCCAAAAGACCGGAAGCGTGTCTATTACGCTTAATAGGAACAGAAATTAAAATGGAAGATCAAAAATTGTTCATGTATGCTACAGCTGCCGCGAGAACCCTTCTGGCCCAAAGATGGAAAGTACAAGATATACCAACTATTCAGGAGTGGCAGGCGAAGTTGACAGAATATGCAGAACTTGCCAAACTGTCAGGGAGGATCCGGGACCAGGAAGATCAAAGATACCAAAATAACTGGAGTAAATTTATTGAATATTTAAAGAAGAATTGTAAAGAGGTCAAGACACTAGCAGGATTGACATAATACCTCCAATGTATAATAGTACTAGTATGAGAATGATGTGCGCGATGGAAAGAGGATAAATATACCAGTTGTGGGGAGGGAGGGGGGTCGCGACTCGGCAGAGTCAAAGGGAATGTATGGTGCTATTACAATTTGTTGGAAAATAATATGTAAGGAAAACAATAAAAATTCACTTGGAATATTTATCTAACAAAACAGGACCCTGTAATGAGGTAACTCCATCCAAACCTTAATCTCAATCTCTCTTTAGCGCTCTCTCTCTCTCTCTCTCTGTGTGTGTG
Source organism: Podarcis melisellensis (assembly GCF_964234715.1). Taxonomy (NCBI): domain Eukaryota; kingdom Metazoa; phylum Chordata; class Lepidosauria; order Squamata; family Lacertidae; genus Podarcis; species Podarcis melisellensis. The sequence goes on from NC_138531.1 coordinate 30,083,362, forward strand.
TGTGTGTGTGTGTGTGTGTGTGTGTGTGTGTGGAAAAAGTCCTGCCTGTTTCCTCATGTGGGCAACACCAACCTGGTTATGCACTGGATCAGCTAATGGACTGATCCATGTCTTTCATGGCTCACTTTAAATGTGAGCTGAGGGCATCCGCCTTGGTGGACAGCAACTGGATGCAAGAAGCATCCTGGCCCAAAGGATGTTCCCCTCACAAATCACTCTCAAGCTGCCCCACAATGAGAGTTAGGTTGGGATAGCACCAGTAGCAGTGGATGGACCACAGCACCAGAATGACAGCTGCTTCACTGGACAGGACGGCAGCAATGGTGGGAATGTGCTTTTGTGCTGGTGGGACTCCCACCACCACATACCTGCAGTGCACCCTCATGGTCTGATCTCTCCGACCACTTCATCACAGTCCCATCCAGTGAAGCAGCAGCTACACCTGCGGACATCTCTGTTCCACCGCATGCACCAGTACCGATGCACATTTAACCATGTAAGTTGTCTACTCACATGTGCAGGATAGGGGAGAAATTACCCATATGCAAATATTGGCTCGGGGCCAGTCTAAGTGTGACAGGAACCGTCATGTTTGTTGTTCTTCCTTCCACCTGAGAAATGGCTGAAGAGCGAAGAGGGCTGAACTCTAGACTCTGCTGCTTCAGGCACTTCCTCCACACACACACACACACACACAACCCCAACATGGCTCCAGTAGTATCAATTAGTGCAGGCATCCCCAAACTCGTCCCTCCAGCTGTTTTGGGACTACAACTCCCACCATCCCTAGCTAACAGGACCAGTGGTCAGGGATGGGAATTGTAGTCCCAAAACAGCTGGGATTTGGGGATACCTGAATTAGTGAAATGGAAGTGGAGCAATGGGATGTGGGGAGATGAGGCAGGGGACAGCTCAACTCCTCTCACCCACGCACCCCTTTTTGTGCTTAAAAGAAAGAATGTACACCCCTAGGAGCCAACTCCTAGAGGCTAAGGTCCCTTTGGCTCCCCAATAAAATATTTAAGGGGGCCTTCCCCCCCCCAAATTGATGGGCATTGTCATTCAAATGGCGTGTGTATATGTGCCGCATCTTGTGATCGATTATGTGGGGCAGGGCTTACTTGGGTCCCCCCAATATTTTAGTCACGTCGGCACTCCTGGTACACCCCAAGTCCTCTTTAGGTGTGAACAGGGCAATTGTACGTGAATAACCAACACAGCTGTCCATTTAGCTTTGCAAAGCTAGGGATTCCCATGCCATTCCAAAGAACACACTCCCCACAGTCCCTGGAGAGGAGCCATGCTAATTTTAGTTTGTAGCATGAAACACTGGAGGCTTGTCGAATATCTAAGCACTTGACAACCAACATTTGATCGCCTAGTGCTACTGTTCGAATTAACAAAAGAAAATTGGACAGCTTTTTATTCCAATGCCTTCCATTTCATCAGCCCCTGTACTTAATGTACGTTAATTGCAAAGGGAAGGAGGCAGCGTAGGTCACTATGTGATGAAATTGCTTCTCCGATTGGCCAGTCGTGCCCACATTCTTCACACGTCCATTTCTCTTTTCACACCAATGCAGCGAGTTTGTATATTCTTATCATCGTTTAAGCTCATGAAGGCTTGCAGAGAGGCTAGAAAGCCCTGTAAGCTCATTGAGCTCATAAGACTTGGCTCCCTTAATCAAGAGCAGCGCATTTAAAATTAGTGTAGGTAGAAGCCTCTAAACATAAGTCCCTTTAAATAGTGAGACCTGGTTAATCCATGCTTGCTTTATCCAAGTGCCTAGGTGTCTAGAAGATTTAAGTCTGGGAGCATGAGCATCCTTTTGATTTTGATTTTTTTTTAAGAGGGAGGAAATCTGATCGCTGGGATAGGGGTTGTCTTTGAAGTGCAGCTTGCAATCTGATAATTGTCAGGGAATCACATCTCATCATAGGAGCCCTTCTCAGGCCTTCTGTTTCTGAGTCAGATCAACATGCAATGTGGGGCAGGAGGGGAGGGAGGATGAACATGCTTCCTCCACCCCCTGGCTCATCACCTTTGCGAATTGCAATGATAGCTTCTACAGCGGGAAGCATTTTCTACTTATGTGGCTTCCCAGGATGCACAGCTCTGATATTCCAAGGTTCTAAATTGTACAAATAGCCGACACAAGTCTCTCCGACTTGCAGAGTTTGTGGCAGGTGGGTTGAAAAATGCTTTCCTCACCCTCCTCGCTCACACACCATTTTTTTTAATATAATTTTTAAAATTAATTTTAACATATAAATTATAAAATGTACCACAAAACCTATCACTTATACAATCTTTTTGGACTTCCATCAGCACCTCTGATGATCCACCGTTTTAACCACTTCTTATGCATTTCTTAACTTTATATTGCCTTTACATCTCTTAACAAATCATCCTCCCCCTTGTCCATTTTTACAATACTTCTAATAATACTCCTCACAAAACTTCTTGCAACCCTACAAACGTCATCTGTTCTTCACAATTACTTTTCAAATAGTCCGTAAATTTACTCCAGTCTTCCATGAACTTCTGGTCTCACCGGTTTCGAATCCTTCCTGTTAGTTTATCTAATTCTGCATAGTCCATTAACTTCATCCTCCATTCTTCAATCGACGGTAACTCTTCTTGCTTCCATTTTTGGGCCACCTCACACACCATTCTAATTCAGAATTAGAATGCCTAAATGAAGCTAAGGATTTCAAAAGCTTGGCATGCCTTTCACTCTAGTCCAATAATAATAATAAATTATTATTTATACCCCGCCCATTTGGTTGGGTTTCCCCTGGCATGCAGTTCCACCATGCAATGAGAGGCAATGAGGAAGAGCAGAGACTTGCTGGATAGTGTCAGGAATGAGCCAGTTCCTAGTGAAGGTTTGCAGCTGGCTGCAGAAAAGAGAAAGTTAAATTTCATGCAGGCTGGACAGTGGCCAGAGCTGATTCCCACGGACCTGGAAATGCCAAGGGAACAACTGAAAGCGGACTGGAACATAGCCAAAGCTCTCAGAAAGCTCCAACAGGAGCGAACAGAGAGAGAAGCAGTCTGTCAGAACAAGAAGAGGTTGGAGCTGATCCAATCTCTCTGAAAAGTCGGCAAATGGGAGGGCTGCTAGACCAGAAACAAAACAAGAGACGTAAGGTGCAAAAGTTCAGTATCTTCTGTAGGAACCAGAAGGAGTCAGAAGGGTCATCTTGAATGATGATGCTGGAGGCTTTGTTAGAGCCGCCCGGAGCTATCTGTTTGCTTTTGCGGTCATGGGATGCGGGTGGCGCTGTGGGCTAAACCACAGAGCCTAGGACTTGCTGATCAGAAGATCGGCTGTTTGAATCCCCACGATGGGGTGAGCTCCCATTGTCCGGTCCCTGCTCCTGCCCACCTAGCAGTTTGAAAGCACGTCAAAGTGCAAGTAGATAAATAGGCGGGAAGGTAAATGGCGTTTCCGTGTGCTGCTCTGGTTCGCCAGAAGCGGCTTAGTCATGCTGGCCACATGATCCAGAAGCTGTACACCGGCTCCCTCAGCCAATAAAGCGAGATGAGCGCCGCAACCCCAGAGTCGGCCACGACTGGACCTAATGGTCAGGGGTCCCTTTACCTTTACCTTACTGTGTTATCAAGCTGGGAACCTGGACTCCTGACAAATAGCCTCTCTACCTCTGCTGAGCCCTGTTTCCAGCCCCATCAATGCCCCCTCCACATCCTGGAGGGCAAGTGTCTGCGGTAGGGGACTTGCTATTTTTATGCAGGCTTCCCCCACGATTTAGAACCCTGATGGTGCAAGGTTCTGAATCACAAAAGAAGCATCCAGGAATACAGCCAGTTCCCCACTTGTGAGGGACTGCTGCATCTTTATGTGGCTGTTCTATGTGATGAATAACTCTAGGTAGCGGAGAAACTTGTGAAACTGAGCTGACTCCACCCACTCAATCTGTTCATCAGCTCTTCCTGGGCATGAAAGAGCTTTAACCCACTTCCTGCTGTAGTTGGGTCTCATGCAAGCAAATGAACCAACAATATATTCCTGAGCTATGGTGTGCTCCTGTAACTTTGGTTTTATTATTAGGTCGTGACTTCTGGCTTGCTCCTCTTCTCTTCCTTCTGGTATGCCCTTCAGTCCTGTCTATCCCACGTCTCCTAGATCCCAGCTCAATCTGCTGCCCATAACCCAGCCCTGACACCACGGCAGATGGTCATCCTTCAATGTGTAGAGTACAAGGGTGTGGGAACAGGGATGCAATGGAAGGTGTGGGGTCAGGAAGTGCATTCCCCATTCTTCCTCATGTGCTTCTAATCCTGCACCACTCAAATAGGACAGGCATACATAGGCAAACTCCAGCCCTCCAGATGTTTGGGACTACAATTCCCATCATCCCTAGCTAACAGGACCAGTGCTCAGGGATGATGGGAATTGTAGTCCCAAACATCTGGAGGGCTGGAGTTTGCTTATACCTGAAATAGGACGTAGGCCATTTTCCATTTTAAGGTTATCCACTTCCTCTCCTTGTATATAGCATCTTCTTCCTGCTGAATTCTACCCCTTTGGGGTCTGAGCATCCTTTCACCCATCTCATTGGACCTATTGGCTTGTTGTGCCACAGTGGGCCTCCTTTGCATGTACACATTTATACACATGTCCGCAGATGCTCTAGCCACTTGTCCTCTGCCCTTGCCTGCCCTGGATGTCCACTGCATGCGCCAAGGACCTTATTCCATTGCGCATAACAGGGGGGCTGTGAACAGCTCCTTCACCAGTGTGACAGGCATATACAACTGAGAGCTGGTAATCACCACAAATAAATCATTCCTATCCACTTCTGTGAGGATGCTACAGAAAATGCAATGGACATAGGAGGCTGCCTTATAGAATCTGACCACTGGTCCATCTACCTCCATGTCGTCAACTTTGATTGGCAGTGGCTCTCCACTGCCTGGGAATGCCAGGAACTGAACCTGAGACTTTCTGTATGCTCTACCACTGAGTAATAGCCCTTCCTCTCTTCTTTGTCATTTGCAACTCTCATCATTAAGGAACAGCTACGCCAGAGTTGTGTGGGCCCCGTGGCCAGTGACACACATCGCTAATAACACAGAAGCATTGAGTTGCATTTCACAAAGTTTTGGCTAAGCAGAGTTTCTTTATCACTCCATCTAAAGCCAAGGAGATTTTTCCCTTGAGCTTTTCAATTTAGAGCAAATGTAGGCATTTCTTTGCTTTATAAAACAGCCTTGATAGTAACCTGGCTCCTTATTCCTAGACCATTATTTTTGCTCTGTAATCCCATAGTACCCTCCAGCATCATTTGATTACCTGTTCTGTACTTAGTTTGTGGCCATTGTTTTGTGACAAGGGAGTTGATTCTTTAGAAATTGCCTATTTATTGGTGTCAGTCTAGGTCAATGAAGTAGTTTTATGTTTTGTTGATTATGGCCAATTTATCTCATAAGAATGTTCTCCCTCTACTCTCTCCTATCTTGCTTCCCATTTTGAATCTCATGTTCACTGTTCAGTAAGCTATAGGTAAAAAAACCACACCACAACACAACCTTCTATAATTATACACATGTGTATAGGCATGTATGCCTAATTAGCTCAGATTATATGCATAATGTGACATAGCTGTGTAATAGATATGCATAAATTATACGGATAATTGTTGGTTTGCTTTTCCAGCAGTTGACACCGAGATTTTCTGAGCTCCTGTTATTTTCCCTATTGTGTCAATTTTGATTTTGATTTGGAGGCTAGCCTGGGGTTTCACAGGCTAAAAGCCAAGTGGAATTCAATCTCGCACAGAGCAGAGAGGCAAATAGCAAGAGATTTTGTACTTAATATAAATAAAAAAGACACACAAGAGATCTTGTGAGGTCATTGCTTACAAAAGATGGTAAGGCGGTTAAGGAGCATTTTGGGATGGCCCAGCAATAACCGCTTTCCCAGTTTGTATTTAGGAAAAAATATACAGACCAAGACAATGCTGGAAGTTTGTAGAGGAGAGGCATGGAGTTATAGCAATTAATGTATCTGAGGTTAAGGAGAATCTTAAGGGTCTGGCTATATTTCAACTTAGGATGCAGAGGAAGGTCACTATTCAATAGTGGACTCAGCTAGATTGGAAAAAAAAGTTTTATATGTGTTGTATGTGCGATATAACACTGTGACACCAGATAGCTCTGTGGAGTCCTGTCTTTCTCTACCGAATTTCCCTGTATGAGTTTGTAACGCGTTTAACTGAATCGCTTCTTTGACATGTCTTGATCCAGCCAGTTTTAGGAGAAATGTAGCCCCATTTGCAATTGTGCAGCAGTGCGCAGTGACTAACAGAAATGTAATTATAGCATATACCTCTAACAGCAGTGGAGATGCACAAAGGAAGTGATGTCATTGTACGTAGGCTCTTTTCCTTTTCACCTTAAACTATGCGGCTCAGGACCAAGTTAGCCACTTATCCCTTATAGACTCAGGAGATTGCTGTAGTCTATGGGAGTTTCTCCTGCAAGTTCCAAAATTCTCAGAAGCTTACTCTGCAGTAACTTAGAACAGGGCTTTTAATGTGGCTTCCCCTGTTCAGTGGAATAGCATTCCGGTTGAGATATGATAGCTAACTATCTATTTTGACAGGTTTCCCAGCATTGCGCTTGGCAACCTCGTACATCGGGGGTCGTGTTGTGAAGCATCCCAGCATCAAAATCTACAGGAAGGAACTCTTCAGGCCCGACAGAGTGCATCTCTCAGCCATTGGTAATGATTATTGGCTGAGCTACATTAGGCATGGCCTTTTGGAATAGATGGCGGATGGAGAAGGGTCTTTCTAGGTGTAGGTAGTCTTGGCGGCAAGACCGTGATTTTGCGGCATCGGGTGGCGGTTTCAGGCCTTGGGCAGAATCCTTTAGTCTATCTTCCTAAACGGGGGGGGGCGTGAAGCGGTGACCCACGCCCACCTTGCGGTGGTGATCCCAGGGTTCCCCATTAAAGGGGTCTTTAGGCATTGGCCATACACAGAGAGGTTGTCATTGCTCTCCCCTCTGACGGCGGTGAAACAGGGGACGGGTTCTCTGCTTGAACATATGTTCTCCAGAGCCAGCCCAATCCCCATACACTCTGGATAAACCTGATGTCCCCAGATCCCCAGCTGGGGACTGGGAAGGATAAACGCCCAATGCCTAAGCCAAGGTCTCCCTACATCTGAAACTTAATAAAGTTGTGGCCAATTTTAATCCCATAGAACGTTGTCTTGAGTCATTATTCCGCTCAGGGGTCGCCTGGGGCTGGGGGGACTCCGCCTGTCCACACAATAGCATTCCTGTTGAGATATGATAGCTAGCAACTATCTATTTTGACAGGTTTCCCAGCTGCGTCTTTACCATGACTGTCTATTTTGTATGGTTTCAGTTCGGTTATATATTTTCTAGGTAAGCTACAGGAAGTTAAATTAAAATCATTAATGCAAATTGGCACTAATAGCTAATAAAAGAATTCATTTTTTATTCTATATGTTTTTATGCTAATGTATTTGTATTTTTATGCAATTGTTTATTGTTTTATGTTGTGTGCCATGTTTAGATTGTATGTGTGTGTGGTTTGTAAATGCTTTTAAATAAATAACTAATCCCTGACCATTCATCTACCATTCTGTCTGGGGTTGATAGGAGCTGATATTCAATAACCATTGGACTGGTTATATCTTATGCGGCTATGAAATATCAATAAAATCACAGAGTTTGGAGTCAGAAATCAAAGTTGCTGTGTGCTGTTTTGGGAGAAGATACACGATGCAATCTGCTAAGTCCAAACTGAAGATCCATAACAAAAGACATGACTGCACATTGATAGGAAAATGTGGCTGCCAAATTGGTGCACAAGCATAACCTTGTTTAAGAGAGATTTCCTCATTTAGGATATAGGGCAAGGCTTGCCAGGACAAACCTGGGCTTCTTCTGTCCACTGCGAATTCAGCATCTCAAGAGAAAACAATGAACAGTCAATGGTAGCTACACCCTTTAGAAATGGCAACAAGTTGGTCTATCCAAATGCAGATTAACAGATGATTATACATACATAACTCCTGTAATTTTATATTCCCAACTTTTTTTGGAAGCACCTGGCAGTGTATCTCCTTTGACTTCTGAAATATTCAGGTGTTGATTGTTGGACTTGATCTGGTGTGTTTGTGTGTTAGGGGAGCCTGGTCGATAAACGCTTGCTTCATGGTGGGAAGTTAGCGTTCCAGCATTCCCTTCAAACTCATATGATTTATTTTCTGTAAGGGTTTTGCCCCTCTTTTCTTCAGCTGCTGGAACAGACTGCTGCGACTTACCTTTCACATTTCCTACATTCCAAGGTGCCATGGGATTTGTTGACATTTGCTGCATGCCCTGTTGCTATTATAAATCGGAAGCTACATTTTAAGCTTCAGCACACCCAGAATTAAACTGCAGTGGAAAGGAGGACAAATGGAAAATGGAAGGAACATAAGGAATCAGAGAGGAAAGGTATCATTTTGTACACAAATGATTCAGTGTGCACACCTTTCCATTAGAGGTTTATTGCCAAATATTTCTACAAAATGCTCTGCCTTACCCCACAGAAATAAACAGAAATTCAGCCAGGATTATGTCTGTTGGGTTAGTAATCCTTTCTGAACTGTAACATCCAAAATGGATGCCTGGTATTAGGAGCTTAGTTCAATTTCGGAGCAGTTGGATTTCCAGACTGACCTAATTTCTCCAAGAGCACAACCATGGCCACCAAATATGTTTCCAACCTGAGTTGTAGTTGATAGATTTGCCAATTGTGTTAGGTTTCTCAGGACCATTGTATCCCATAATCAGAATATTAATCCTGAATTCTCTTTCATGGCAATGAAATACCAGAAATGTGTAAAGTATATAGATTACAGAAAATAAGTGGTGCAATAGCTAGAGCTTGCATTCAGCCATAGAACTTGCTCACTGTCACAAGACAACACACGGTTGTGAGTCAGGTTATACAGTGTACAGGACAGCTGAGTGAAGTTCTATTGAACTGGGGGACTTTTCTGAGAAGGATTCTTGTGGACTAGCTCAAACACTGTACTCAACGCTGTATCCCCTTTTTTTAGTATCCTTAACACCTTTCTTGGTATCTATACCAGGCAGAGGGCCTTCTCAGCAGTGGCACCCACCCTGTGGAATGCCCTCCCATCCGATGTCACATCTGAAGACATCTGAAGGCAGTCCTGTTAAGGGAAGTCTTTAATGGTTGATGTTTTATTGTGTTTTTAATACTGTGTTGGGAGTTGTGTTGGCTGGCACAACCCAGTCAGATGGGTGGCATACAAATAATAAAATTATTATATAACTAGAAATTATTATATCTTTTTCTAATACAGTGGTACTTCAAGTTAAGAACGTAATTCATTCTGGAGGTCCGTTCTTAACCTGAAACTGTTCTTAACCTGAGACACCACTTTAGCTAATGGGGCCTCCCGCTGTTGCTGCACCGCTGTCGCACAATTTCTGTTCTCATCCTGAAGCAAAGTTCTTAACCCAAGGTACTATTTCTGGGTTAGCGGAGTCTGTAACCTGAAGTGTCTGTAACCTGAAGCGTCTCTAACCCTAGGTACCACTGTATCCATATTAGAATTCTGAATTCCTTATATCAATTTCTAGCTCAGCCTTGGAACCAAGAAAATATTTAAAGATGGTGGAAAACTATTTTGTCACATTGATCACAGAGTACTTTGACTCAGGCGTGTAGTCCCACCCCTTCCTTTGCATAAACAATGGGCTAATGGGTGCTTAGTCTTTCTTTGTCTCTGGCTCGCATCTAGTGAGATACCAACTTACATGCTGGGCTGAGTGTGTTCCATCTGCTCAAAAGAAGAACCGGCATCCTTCTAGTCTGGAAGTCTTTCACTTGCTCAGTCTACATAAGAAACTACCCACCTAGGAAAATGGCCTTTGGGCAATGCCTATGGATGCCACTCATCAGGCCAAATGACTTATATGAATGGATAGCTTTCTATGATCATGTTTTGGCTAATATATATTTTTGCATTAGAAGCATTAAGTGTGCAAATAGTGAATCAGTACAGAAATTATTTCAAGCAACTAGGAATGTTAATGGAACCTTTCCAACTAATGCAGTTAACCAACCAACTCTCCTCTGGAGAGGTGGTTTGGGAGAAATTAGGATAATCAATATGGACATCAACTATTTGCAATATAGGGAAAGTATTTTTCCCCTCTGATATTTTCTAAGGATCCCCTGACTAATAACTGAGTTAGTTTTTTGCACAATACATATACAGTGCATACTTACAAATAGGGCTTATTTTCTGGAAGGTTTCCATAGGACTGCACTGTTTAAAAGATTGGCTCTTTACTACTTCAAGCTGGAGGCCTAGAGCTATTACCAAAATATCAGTACCATGCTAAGTCAACAGGCACAAGGGGAGAAGAGAGACTCGCTGTCACTGAGCCATGTTTCCAGCAGTGTGGATGTAATTAACAACTCTAATGATCAACCTATGTGCATGACTAACAGGTTTCCTCCAAGAAAAAAACGATACAGAGCACCTCATGGCGAAAAGGCTAATAAGCTCGTTCTCGATTGTCAATCATTCTCAGCAGAAAAGAATACTGGAGAAAGCTTGAAAAGGCATCTCCATAAGGTCAAATACTAAATTTCTATGTCAGAATATTGTTCCGTCTTCACTGCTCACAAAGACAGTTTAAAATTAAATGATTGCTTCTAATTGTGTAGTCTTTCATCAAATTCCCTTGAATTCTATTGCCAGGGTGTGCAGAGTGACTTTTTTCTCTGGCAGAACCATGGCCTTGAAATGGGAGGTGTGCTGAGGAATGACTGAAAAGGGAGGGGGGTTGCCAAGTGACTTCTGTCTGTAGCCAGAGATCGGTTTTTTCTCAGTCCATTACTAAACACATCTTTAACACATTTTGACAAACTTAAATTTCCTGGTATGAATTACAGGGTAAAAAATAACTAGATTTCAATCCCAGGAGTTGGTAGTGGTACTACTGAAACCCATAACATATGGAGATCATGAATTCTAACTTGATCCCAATTGTTCCATCAGCACAGCCATGCAAAGAAAAGGTGAAGACCGTAGGACCCTAATGGCACGATCCTACGCATGTCTACTCGGGCAGAAGTCCACACCTGGACTCATGGTAAAGTTATATCCCCACTAAGCATAGCTGTAGCCAAGAACAAGTCTCATATGCAGCTTTCTGAGTGAATATCTGAATTGGGCCCAGTGACCATCATTACAATGAATTTTGTAGCCCCTATATCAACATCTAGTCTTATATCGGATCCCACTTGTACATCAGAACCCAGAGTTTCGAGAAGAATAAAATGGAATGCAAAGTTATTGGCAGACACTTATGATAAATTATTGCCACCCAAATTAGTTTGTCTAAGGGCTTTGCTTTTATCATCTGCTATATCATCAGCAATTGTTACTGAGCTATGCTTACAAATTATAAATGAAGTCAAGACCATGTTTATTTCCCCCGACATTCTATTAAAACTATTAGAAGGAAACTGAGTGGCTTGACAATGAATGTAAACAAGTGAAGAGGCTCATAAAACAAGTGGCTAGGAGGATAAAATGCAGCAATACAGAGGATGTGGTTTTGGCCTTACTGAAAGGGGAAATTAAGGGCTTACAAGCACACACATTCTAGAAGCACAAATGGGGTAAAATCCTGGATGGTGCTGCATCAAAGGATTGTGTGACTTTTTGGAAATTGGAAAAGTGTAATCGTGGTGACCAGAACTTACTGGTTAACTATATTCCAATTGAAGCATGGGAAAGTCATTTTAATTCTCTCTTCTGTGACATAATCTGTTCTATTGAGAAGGGAAACATTTTGAGGCTCTTAGCCCCTGGTCACCAGTCACTGCTGAGGAGATTCTTAAGCTGTTCACATTTTTTGCAAATAATAATGATCCTCCGAAAGACAGCATATCTGCTGAACTTACAGTGGTACCTCGCAAGACGAATGCCTCGCAAGACAAAAAACTCGCTAGACGAAAGGTTTTTCCGTTTTCGATTTGCCTCGCAAGACGAATTTCCCCTATGGGCTTGCTTCGCAAGACGAAAATGTCTCGCGACGTCTAAAAACAAAGACATGTTTTGTTTATAAAGTTAATTTATTTTCCCTTCAGTTTTTGAACTGCTCTTTACAGTATGTGTGACTTTAAAGAGCAGTTAATAAACTGTTGTTGTACCAAATTTGGCTTTGTTTAGACCTTTTTTGACCATAGGAACGCATTAATTGATTTTCAATGCATTCCTATGGGATTTCGTGCTTCGCAAGACGAAAAATTCGCTAGACGACAAAAATTGCGGAACGAATTAATTTCGTCTTGCGGGGCACCACTGTAAATTGTATACAGTGGTACCTCGGGTTACATACGCTTCAGGTTACATATGCTTCAGATTACAGACTCCGCTAACCCAGAAATAGTGCTTCAGGTTAAGAACTTTGCTTCAGGGTGAGAACAGAAATTGTGCTCCGGTGGCGCAGCAGCAGCAGGAGGCCCCATTAGCTAAAGTGGTGCTTCAGGTTAAGAACAGTTTCAGGTTAAGAATGGACCTCCGGAACGTATTAAGTACTTAACCCGAGGTACCACTGTACTGCATTTGTCCATTTGAAGGCAGCATATGCAGTCACAAGCCAGCACTGGACCCAAGCAAAATGCATGCTCAGTTCCCCACATTCCTAAATCATTCTACAAACCAAATGTAATTACTTTCTTTAAACAAGTTTTAAGTGACTTAACTTGGGGCCAGGAAGGTGGAAAATAACTGAAGAATATTAACCAGAACAGTATAGTTAATGCATTTATTTTTTAAAATAAAAAAAACCTGAAACACAACAATCATTCAAAATTGTCACGTCTTTATATCTAGCTTTGCAGTTGTCCAGCCAAATAATATGAACAAGAAATGCATATACTTCAGTGATTAAATTCGGAGAAATTGTTTTGCAAAAATGTGTATACAAAAGTTGTATACAAAAAAAAAAGTGTATTAGGAGAAATTTGCTGACGCGTTTTCGTGTGGACGTAAAACAAAAATTCACAGACAGATTTGGAAAAGTGAAGAACTGAACTGAAAATGGGAAAAATGAGAAACTAAAATTGACAGCCCATCGCCATAGCAAAATCATCTTGTTCTGAATCTGATTCTGCAATTTATTACATTTTTTTAATGTCCTATGGTCCAATAAGGTATTATCGACATATTTGTAGCTCCTCTTTATACTGAAAGATCTGGGTAGGCAACACTGTCACAACCATAGAACAAGTCCTATGCAGGCATTCTGAAATGGTGTCTGTGGATGAATCAGAGGACCACACAGTGGTTTGGTGGTCCCTGGTTCAGACTTCAGCATCTCAAGATAGGGTTGGAAGAGACTCGTGCCTGAAATCCAGGAAAGTCTGTCTCAGTATTAGGCTGTTTCCTATGCTCCTAGGACTGCAGGTACTGGTCATTTCCTCTCCACTCCCACCTTTCCCCCTTGGGTGGGAAGGTCAGAAGGGGGACTGTAAGTATATTTAGCTGAACATGATTAAGGTCCTTCCTATGCTCTGGAACCCTGATCATTCCATCTCTTATCATGGAGAGTACTGTAATTGTGTCAAGACAAACACACAATCCCTCTTCGTAACTTCCAGCACGCAACACGCAATCCCTCTTCATAACTTCCAGGCTCAGTGGTTGGGGGGTAAAGGGAATCAGTGCACACGACCCCACAGCCCCTCTATGAATGCTACTTCATAACACCTTAACAGGGCTACAGTTTCCTAGTTATACTGAGACTGACACCACATTTAATCTTCAATCTTCCTTAGCCAGCTGGCTGAACAGATTTTATAATCCTTGGGTGAAGATAAGCATTAGAAAGAAGAAACGGTTTAAAGAAGGCACTAAATTAGAAGACTTAAGAGTGACATCCATTTTTGAAAAAGTGTTTCACACACTCATTATACTTCATGCTCAGGGTAGTAGATTAGAAAACACCTTTCCTGTCCTATTGTAGTTTTGACAATTTCCCCAATTTCCTTAAAACCTGACACGTCGTTTTGGCAGCAGTAGCATTCGCTTTTCAATCACACTAGGCCAGAGCGGGGAGAGAGGTATCTTCTGAGCTATCCCATTGCGTTTAGGAAGATGGAAAACTGAGAGCCACTGTCACATGCCGTTCTAGATTATGATTTCACAGCATTTGCCCCATCTTTTTGGGGGGGGGGTTCCCTGTATATATTTGCTCACTACTTATACAGTGGTACCTCAGGTTACAAACACCTCAGGTTACAAACACTTCAGGTTACAGACTCCGCCAACCCAGAAGTAGTACCTCGGGTTAAGAACTTTACCTCAGGATGAAAACAGAAATCGCGCGGCGGTGGCACGGTGGCAGCGAGAGGCCCCATTAGCTAAAGTGGTACCTCAGGTTAAGAACGGTTTCAGGTTAAGAATGGACCTCTGGAACGAATTAAGTTCGTAACCAGAGGTACCACTGTACACTTTGCTGTATAGTGCATTCAATTTATACCTAATAATTTGGAGTCTGCTGTCCTAAGGAGATAAGAAGAGTCCAGATAGACCAGGGCAAGGGGCCATCTAGACTAGCAAGCTGTTTTCTAAAGTGGCCAGTCCACTACCTTTGAGATGTCCAGAACTGGGGCATGAGGCCTATACTATAGGCCTCCCCTATCATCTGATTGACAGCAACTATTATTCAAAGACATGCAGTCTCTGGATATGGGCATTCCACTTAGCTGTCATAGCTAATAGCCTCTGATGGGCCTTTTCTCAATGAACTTGTCACATCGTCTTGGCAATCGCCACATCTAGTGGGAGCAAATTCTATGTGTGACTTAAAGTGTTGCATGAAGAAGTACTTTCTTTTGTCTGAATTTACTCCCAACAATGTCATTGGCTGATCCTGAATCCTAGTATGAGAAGGAAAGAAAGATTTTCTCTGCCCGCTCTCTCCAGAATGCACAATTTGATAAACTTCTATCGTGTCCCAACCCCTTTTATTTCCTTTGTTCCAACCAAAAGGTCCCAAATGCTTCAACCCTACTGCTTTTTATTTTAATGTGATTATTTTAATTGCCCACTCTTTATTGCACCTTTACAAAGTCTGTGAAGGTGATATCCTTTTTAATCTGGAACAGGCAGAACGGTATAAAGGCATAGCTCTCAGAATGGGCCCTGCCTTTAGCAGCTGTTTAAGGATTTCTAACACTTTTATTATGAATAGCACCTTATGTCCACTGACATTTCTACCCAGCAGGGCTCTTGAATTAACCATGTGAACTGCTAACTACACATGCGTTATTTAACAAAGTTCACTATGCCCCTACATTTTTATTAAACCTATTTATTTATTGCTGGAGCTATGGCGGTGATCATTTTGGTTCTATTGGGATGGACTGCCACACCATTATCAATTAATTTTTATTTCGTTTCATTTGCAAAAACCTTATATGATCTAGGCACTGACTAGCAGTACAACACTGCAAGGGCTACGTCTGCATGAACATCCTCAAGCATGGTTTACGATTTAACCTCATCAAATAAATGGGCTTTCAGCTGAGCCTGAAGCCATGTATATGTCTATGTTCCTGATATATTGTGTCTTTCCCACTCTAACACTTAGATCCCGAAGGTCTGCAATGACGGATACAAAAGATTTCCTTCCTTCTGTATTTAGCTACAAAACTAATATCTCATCAAAATCTCCAAACAGACACAAATCTGTTTGTGTCAGCAATCAAGAAACAAGTGGGGATATATTTCTGTGTATCACAACACTCTGCTATTCACCTGGAAATCTACCATACTTCATACTTTAACATGTTTTAAAGAAAGGTTACAGCATATTTCTGACTAAAATTTATCAGCAATTTTGATTCTGCTGATTAAGGTCTTAATTAGAACCAAGGATTTGTATCCCATTGCAGTTCTGAAACTGCCATAGCAAAGTAATTAAGATTGTGTTGTTGAGCATTATTGCAGTTGTGGAGTGAAAAATCTAAGTTTTCCACAGAAAGGTCATAAGTATACTGTATATCTTGTATACCTCAGTGCTGGACCTACTCTTGACAATTTTATTTCTCTATACATGTACTTTAGAATAACCACCTCATTTTTTTCTGCAACGTTGGCTCAATCCCACCAAAAATGCATTTTGTTGTTAGCCAACCTGAGAGTATTGCGTGACCAGGCCACGACAGCCCCAGCCCCAGCCCCCAGGGATCATAAGAAAGGAATAAAGACTCTGACAACATGTTATGGAATTAAAATTAGGCCACAACTTTATTCAACTTCCGAATGTAGGAAGACCTTGGCTTAGGCCTTGGGCGTGTATCCCTCCCAGTCCCCCAGCCGGGGGAACTGGGGCAGGTCAGGGTAAATGGGATATGGGGGTGCACTGCAAGATGTAGATATGCGCAGGCAGCCCAGCCCATATCCCTGCACGCAGGGTAGTTCACTGACAACTTTTCAGTGTATGGCCAGTGACACCCACTATATAACCCCTTTTAAGAGGGAAACCTGGAATCGCCGCTGCAGGGGGGTGAGTCACCACTTCACGCCCCCCCCCCCATTATAGGGAAGAAAAGACTAAAGGATTCTACCCAAGGCCATAAACCGCCCAAGTTGTGATGAATTGCTATGGGGAAGACAAAACCTTCCAATGCAGGAAAATTTCTTCCCGGTCCTTCAACAGCAACAGGTCAAAGACTGTAGCAGCGCCCACTAAAGAGGAAGAAACAGTTACCCTGCAAACAAGGAAACATTAAACTAAAGGAGGGTAGGGTGGGTGAATCTCCTGAGCCGACTGCCTGGCTACTGTTGGCTCCACCCCCTATATATAACTGGGACTGGCCCCACCTCCCAGCAATGAAACTTGACTCCTGGGCCTGGGCCTGAACCTTCATATAATAACACTGAGAGGCAGGCCAGCCCCTGTTTGCCATTAGGTTCCCTGGGAACTGTAGCACCACACGCGATCCCGCAAAGGGCACCCACAATGTAAAGTGTGAGTGCTCATTAGTGCCAAAGGTTGTGGAACAGAAATTTAATAATAAATGCAGCCTTGGCTATGTTGTATGGAAATGTGGGGTATAAATCTGCCAGATTAATAATATAATCAATCCCCACAATGAATATGTTGAATCTTTAAGATGTTCCAAGACTCATTCTGTTGTCGTTGCAAGACTAACACAGCTACTGCTCTGGAATTTGTTCACTCAGATGCAAACTCTTAGGACAAAACTAATGTTTCTGATGCAGCAAATTTTTAAAAAAGCGTTCCCTTTTATTTATTTATTTGCAGTGGACTTATAGCAACCACGTGTTTCCAGTATAATGGCATATTCTGTTAGTGAAAAGTCTCCAGATCCAAATTGCAGCAAGCCAAACAAATAGCTCATGTCCAATTATAATTATTTACACAATTATGGAGTGGTTATTGGAAGAAGTGAAATCTTGCAAGTGACTGCTCCTTCTGCCAGATCATCTCCCACTGAGATACCGCTTTAGAATCACACAGGAACACAAGAAGTACAGCTCTCTTTAAATGGTAGCTTCCTCCCAAGATTGTCTCCATTCACATGTAAATGTGAACATGTGAACATCCACCTCATTTTGCACATTCAGTGTAACATATAAGCAAACACAGATGGAAGGCTATACCATAGACAGGAAGACATATCAATAAAAAAATCTCCTTAGATTACAATCTGGACCCACAGACTTATATGTCAGGGAACTGCCAGCGGAGCCAGAGGCGGAGGGATGCCGGAGAGGGTCCCAGTAGGGAGAGAGGCAGCCCATCGGCTGGGGAAGGAAATCAGCGTAACACCAGTGGAGAAGGGGGGCAGATGGGGGAATCGGAGAGGAGGCTCCAGGACTCCTCACTGGAGACCAGCGGGGAGAGCACGGGTGCTCAGCTGCCCACACCCTCCCTGCGCAGAAGACTTCAGCGCAGGGAGAGTAGGAGGAGACTTGGCGTCAAAGAACTTCTTTGCTGGAAGAGGTTCAAGAAACGCCCACTGATGGATTCTGCCAGCGATTGAGACAGCCACGGGTGAAAGGCTGTCCAGACAGAAAGGGAATTCTTTGACGCCAAGTCTCCTCCTACTCTCCCTGCGCTTAAGTCTTCTGCGCAGGGAGGGTGTGGGCAGCGGAGTACAAACTAGCAAACTAGCCAGGAGTGGCGGCAACCTATGCACGAGCAACCCCTAGAATCATTACATATATCTAGTGACCTAAAGAGTTGAAAAGAAAGTTGGAGTGCATGTCTTATGGAGTTCCAGAGGAAGAGACGTGTGAGGAGAAGCTGTACCTGAAGTCAAAAACAGTTATGACAGGTGAGGAGCATCTACTTGTATAGGAAAAGTGATTCTGAGGACAACTTCAGGGTTACAGGAAGAGAGCGGCTTTGTATCTTTGCATTCCTAGTTGATGCAACTGGAACTGTTGTTCGCAAACTGGGATGGCTGTCATCTTTGAGGAATAACTTGCCTGTTTCAGCTTTTGGAGTAAGGCTACCAAGTCACAGAAGACTAGCCAAGCCTCCACTGGCTTCATTGGTGTTGTAACTAAATCTTACAGTGCCGTCTGTGAGCAAAGCACCGTATAGACACACGATCGACTGTTTCTTTCGATTGCTTGTTTTGCTGCCCTTCAATTTAAGGCTATTTTCGTACTTATCCAAATGTTTGATTTCAGTAATTATTGTTAGGATTGCCCCCCACCACCACGGCCCGCTCCAACACTCTGCATGGAAATAAAATTGTGATTTAGATATTTAGTCCCCAAGGTCCCGTCTGTGCTCGGCAAATGGTTCCATGTCACTCGCTGCATCACAATATCGAAGCCACGAAGCTCTGTGGCAGCTAATCCTCTGAGCCTGTTAATAAGCTTAGGAGCACGTTCATTGAAGACTGACGCGTTAGTCACAAACAGGGAGAAAATATCTACTGGGGGAAGCTGAATTGGTTTTAATCATCTGCTAATCACCAGTAATGAGACCTACTCTGGGGAAGAAAAGAAAAACAGATAGTCAGAGGGAGGTTTTGTTCTTCACAGCGGAGTAACAGGGAATGAGAGGGCAGCTGTTATTAGGAGAGAAAAGATGGAAAGAAAGAAGGGATTTGGCCAGACCAGATGAAGCGTCTTCTGTGGCGTACTGTTTTGTTAGCTGAGTGTTCTTTCATTCAGACTCCCTAACTTCAGATCTTTCAGTCTCTCCCCCACCTCTCTTTCAAAGGCCTAGCCTACCTCCACAGAGAAGGGGACCTCCTCCCTTTAAGGCTTTGCAAATTTAAACTTAACTACATTGCACTTTTCAAAATCTTTTATTATTATTATTTGAGGGTGAAGAAAAGCCAATGGCAAAAAGGGGAAAAGAGAGGGATGGGAAGCATGTGTGTGTGTGTGTGAAAGGGATAATAGGAAATGGGCAAGGAGCATTGTTTGCTCATTGGCCTGGCCTTTGAGAAGGCATCAGCCGAGAACTGAGGCTCAGCTGAATGAATTGGGAAAGTCCCAGTGTCAGGTACCTGAATGATGGGGTCGTTTCCAGTGTACAGCCTGGCGGCACCTGAAGCTGCATCACTGTTGGCTAAATGGGTGTGGACCTCCTCAGTTCTTTGGGAGTCATCGGGAGCCATCTGTAAGCTGGTCTAAACTTACTTAAGAGTTTGTGCGTGTTAATAATCATTTACTGGATCTTTCTTCAATGACTTCCCAAAAGAGTGTTCTAGGTCAGTGTTTCCCAACCTTGGGCCTCCAGATGTTTTTGGCCTACAACTCCCATCATCCCTAGCTAGCAAGACCAGTGGTCAGGGATGATGGGAATTGTAGTTCAAAAACAGCTGGAGGCCCAAGGTTGGGAAACACTGTTCTAGGTTTCAGCGTTAAGGGAGCTCTCCTTGTTTGTTCAATTGTAGAGCACAAGCGAGTCAAAAAAAACAAGAACGCCATACTAAGCTTTGCTGCATGACAGGGGCATCAACGAGCACCAAATGATTACCATCAACAGCAATATCAGTACAACAGAACTAGAAAGATGACACCACATAATCATGGCTGGTATGCATTATGATGGGCTCATAGGCCAATAACTCCAAGGCAGCTGTGTGAACTTCTTAAGTTAGAAGATAAGGAAGGATGAATGCTGCCTGGATGAAAAGGCAAAGTCTTTCCCCCCAGCACCATCTGGGTAATGATAATCCCATTACAGAACCACAGAATACAATGGCCAACTCTACAGGGGCATCTTCTTCCTGAGTACAAATGAACTGTACGTTGTTTGTGGGAAAGAGTAAAGCAGTGTCTGCTTTGAAACAAATTGTCCAAATTGGTTTCTTAATGTGTTTGTGTGCATGTTTCCTCACGATCACTCTGCCTCACTTTCAGATGCACTATGAGGAAAATTCACCAGGCAATCCTTGTGTACAAGCTTCACTGAAATTAAGGCACTCACGTTCATTAGAGGGCAATGCACACCACAGAACCAAATAGTGTACTGTATCCTTTCTTTACATTGGGCAACCTTTAAATGTTAAAATGGCATAAATTGTATGGCTTTTTGTACCATGACGTTGCTGACTCAGCTTACATAAATTGTTACATTTTCGTTTGAACATTTGCCATGCCAGTTTCTAGAAAGGAGGGAAGAGAGACACACAGCAGGACAGATGTGGATTTTTAGGAGGTTACTCACTGAGGCCAAAAGAAGCTGCAGCAGGAAAATATAGGTTTTTAATGCACTTCACTGTGACGTGTGAGCTTCACTTAAAGAATAAGAACTTTATAATAAGCAAAATGTTTTATTTGACAAAAACACAGTCATGCAAATGAACCTTCCTAGGAACTGGCTACAATTTATTTCTTCGGGGTTTAGTTCGTTTTTTGAGAGCCCACACAGGCAAGACTTACAAAGAGGTCAAAACATTAAATGCCTTCCCTTTTTCTCTTTCCTTTTACACTCATGTCAATTTAAGTGACATCAGCCACTTCCATCATTCTTATCTCTCTGGCAGCTGAAACAATTCTTGCAAGCCTTAGCTTTGCACTTTGAAGGAACCGTGGTTTGGTTTTTTTAGCACTGTATGTGTATTTGTGTCAGAGCCTATGTCAACAGAAGGTTGTGTTGTTTTATGTTCGAAATACAGTATCTGACAATGCTGACAACCCTTGGAATTATATGGCTGCACAATTTCCATTCATGTGTGGAATTGCGTAGACATGGTTGTTTTGTCTTACTACATTTCCATCCTGCCTTTGTTCCTAAGAGCTCAAGACGGCATGCATGGCTCTGCCACCCAAATTTTATCCTCAAAACAATCCTATGAGGTAGGTTAGACTAAGACATAGTAACTTGTTCAAGATAACCCAATGATCTTCCTGGTGGAGCTGGGATTTAAAGTTTGGTATCCCCACCCCTGTGGGACGCGGGTGGCGTTGTGTGTTAAACCACAGAGCCTAGGACTTGCCGATCAGAAGGTCGGCGGTTTGAATCCCCGTGACGGGGTGAGCTCCCGTTGCTTGGTCCCTGCTCCTGTCAACCTAGCAGTTTGAAAGCACACAGTGCAAGTAGATAAATAGGTACCGCTCCGGCGGGAAGGTAAACGGTGTTTCCGTGTGCTGCTCTGGTTTGCCAGATGCGGCTTAGTCATGCTGGCCACATGACCCGGAAGCTGTATGCCGGCTCCCTTGGCCAATAAAGCGAGGTGAGCACTGCAACCCCAGAATTGGCCATGTCTGGACCTAATGGTCAGGGGTCCCTTTACCTTTACCTTTATCTCCACCCTTAGCCAAACACTCTAAACGATGACACCACATTAAATGTCTTATTGTAACAAAGGACACCATATGGTCAAGAAAGGGATATCTCTGTAGAACCCTTTTATAGGGCTACCTGTCATGGCCACAATTAAAAACCACCCCTAGATGATTTTATGAATGACCTTCAGAGGGGTCTTTTCTTGGGGTTATTTATTTGCTTGAACCATTTGGAAAGCTTCATGCTGTAGCCATTTTTCTGCATGACACCAGCCCTCTGCTGGTGGTTGGTTTGTGTGGAATAAGGATGGGGGTAGAAATTCAAGTCAGCATGCATTTAAACGAAAATCTATCAAATTCACACTTTGCAAAACAATGCGAGAACCAAACAGAGTCCTCCTTCAAAATTCACACTTATCCAAGTTTTGTATTTGTTCTCCAACCATTATCTTTTTTTATCAAAGATGCATAAATAGGGGAAAGTGTGCATAAAATTAACATATAAGTGAAAATAACTTTAAAATGTGTTATCTTATGGAAAGTTGCTAGCAAAAAAAATGTATTTATTAGGAGAAAGAAGCAGGTGAATTCTCTTGAGATTTTTTTTTAGAGCCGATTGCTGCAGAAATGTGGAGAACTGAATATGAGATTGGAAAATGAGAAACTGAGAGAATCAAAATTGGCAGATCCTTCTGTCTCTCCTGTGGAATGATTTGTCACTGAGTTGGTGGGGGTGCTGGATGTGTTTTTCTTCGTTGTCATATAATGTGGGTATTGGGCTAAATGTTTTGTGCAAATGTGTTTTCAGGTATGCTTCTATGATTTCGGCTAATGGAGGTTATGTAACACTTCTGAAGGGCATGGAAAATTCGGGAGTACTAAAGTATTCATATTTGTCATACCTCCATTGTATTGCTTTTATTTTAAAATAAAAATTACCAACGCCACTAATATAATCACAGCTTTGATGACAATACCATTTCAGCTATCATGCTTTTTCTGAAAACAGGTCCCTCACCACATGCATGATGCAATTCAACATACATTACTCTTATAGTTGCCCTAAAAGCTTTTCTATGCAGGTGAGCCATGAAGCACAAGGTAATATTTAAATGCCCTAAGCACATGCAGTAGTCTAAAACCCTGGAGTATTTGCATGCTATTGTTGTATAGCCCTGAGGGTAGTGAATATTGTAATACAGGCCAGAGGTGGGGAACCTGTGGTCCCCTCAGGTCCCATCAACCTCAGCCAGCATGGTCCTCTGAATTGTCTCCATGAAGAAGACGTATCAGGCATGCATAATTTGAATTGGCCCTGAGCCATCCATACAATAGTAATAAAATTGCTGGCCTTCCTCAACAACTTGTTGGTCAACTATAACGAATCACAGTTCCAGTTAGTGAATATTGAGGAATTGTTGCTCAAGCAAACATTTAAAAAGTTACATTATTTCTCATCTGGTTTTTTCCAAATTTTAAAAAAATAATTTTCCAATATTATAACAAACATAACAACAAAAAGAAACATTACAATACCAAGAAAAAACAAACAAACAGAAAAACATTGATCTTAACTGTTATAATCTACTTTTGTTATCCTTGTTAAATGACTTCCTCAAATCTCTCTGGCTGAGTTTTCATATAGCTCATTGTAGCAGTTTTCCAACACTATATAAAATTTACTTGTTCAGTTAACATCTTTCTTTTCATTCTGTTACTCACAAGTCTTTCTATTTAAGTTATCTCAACATATTTAACTAAATGGTCTTTAAATTTCTTCCACTCCTCTTGATACTCCTCCTCCTTCTGGTCACGGATTCTTCCAGTCAGGTCAGCTAGCTCCAAAGAGTCCATCATCTTCATCTGCTATTCCTCCACTGTTGGTACTTCTTGTCATTTCCAATTTTGGGCCAGTAAAATTCTAGCTGCAGTTGTGGCATACAAAAACAATCTGAAACCTTTTTGGGCAATTCCAGACCTATTATTCCAAGTAGAAAGGCTTCTGGGTTCTTAATAAATGTATATTTCAACATTTTTTTTCAATTCATTATAAATCTTTTCCCAGAAGTCTTTCACCTTGGGACACATCCACCACACCATTATTTCTCATTCTGAAGAGTGAAATCTACAAAGTTCCCTGATTTGGCATTACAGACCTACTGCACAGATCTGTATCCAACTGTATTAACAGTAGTTAGAGTGCAATGAAGGTAACACGCAACTGAGCTCCGTTCTTCATCCATGTGTATACAGCACTGTACTAATGCTAGTTCCCCTTGTCTCTTCACTTTATCTTTCTGTCTCTAAGGTTTATTAGCATATTTGACAGATTAAGAGGCTAAGGTCAAACAAATCCCCAAAGAAATATGGCTAATTATTGTCATATTTTTAAACACTTTCCTTCAAAGAATTTTAAAAAGAACAAAACTCTGCATTGCAGCTCAAATGTTCCTTTTATGGTGTGCTCTTTCCTGTGTCTCCCCGAAGTTGTTTGAGAGCAATTATCTCTTTACATGGGTATCAACACTGCGAGGCTACACTTCAGACAATTGGCATCCTATAAGTGACTTCCTGGTCGAGCAATCAAAGCCTATAGAAGTTGTTCAACATAGCCTGACAAAGGAGTGTAAACATGATCAGATGGTTCTTTCATCTACTCTTCAACAGGAAACGTAAGAAGAAAACAAATGTGCAAAGTTTTTCATCTCTTGGTTGCGGTACACGATTCGTATTCTAAGTAACCAACCCGTTATTTTGATCCAAACTCACTGTCCTTCATAAGATGACTATATATCAGCTGATGAAATCATTTTATCCGTGTCCCCACAAAATGCCTTTAATTTACTCTTGTTATTATTATTATCTGAACTAGCAGTCATTTACAAGAGGGCTACTCCAAGTCAGCCACTACCAGACATTAAAACATTTTTTCCACAATGTCCCATACCTGCCCTCAAGTCATCACCATATGAAGTTTCATTGTGTTAGCTTGCATGTTAACTTCTTCAAGGGGTTGTTTTGCTATGCCAAAGATTAGTAACCTTCACCTTGCAAACCAGATGGACTGAGGAACACCCACCCCATCCCTTTCCATCAAGAGAAGAAAGAGAAAAGGCCTCATTTGGACTCCATATCTTCTTGGTACAATTTGCACCCTTGGGTTCATTTGAGGTCCTGCCGTTCCAGCCTTTTCTGTTAACTAGCTAGATTGCCTTTTCATTAGGTAACCTGGTGGCTCTCAAGGTTAGGAGAGAAAATTTGGCATAAAAAATGTAATTATCAGAATAAATATATAAAACCATGTTCCTTCACAAAATTGACATTCTCTCAAGAACATCTTATCAATACTATATTAATGCTCAGGCCTGCATTTCTTGCCACCTACCCAACCAAACACATCCCTCTGGCCATGTATGGTGGCCCAGTATTCGTTTGAGAAATCTCCTTTTTTTCAGCCTGCCTAGGAGAGCAAAAATATGGTCTGAGATGGAAGCAGGGGAAAGGTTTTCAATAGTGAACCAGAAGTTTTAGAAACCTGCTGAAGCTGTTTTATAGATGTTCATACAATACTGGAATAAAGTGTGGTTATTGAACATCCTCTGTAGAAGATGGGAAAGTTATAGAAAAGAGAATTTGGCTTCTCTGGTGTTAAGAAACTAATTGCATTGCATATCATACACATGAAATAGGCATAAATGCTTGCCCACTCCAGCATGTGGTAGTGATTATGATGGTGGTGGTGAGTTAAGTAACCCTCAAGATGAACCCTCTCAGAACATATGCATAAATTAGGTTGGATAAATATAATGGCACGCCAAGGGGATTCTTTGTGAATGACTCAAAAAATGGTTATTTTTTTGTTTCCCACATTTGCAAATCAAAGAAAATAGTAATGTTGACCAGGGAGTGATTTTGATTTTAAAATGGCTCTTTCTTAAGGTAGTTAAAATATTTTAGTTGATAAATCATTTGTCATTTAATTGACCAGCCAATGAATTTATTGACTAAATATGACAAAAAGAGCATTTTATCAAAATCTCAGTGTATTAAAAATAACAACAAACTGTGAGATAACACATTTTGCCATTGATTGTTAGAAGGAAGTGCCAAGTTGATATGTTCTTTTTCATTCACTTTTACAAAGACCACACTGGAGCAAAAATGGTCTCCGAAAAAATGACCAGTGTACCCTTAATCTCATTGACTAAAACAGAGTACATGGATTAATCAACTGGTTTCTATGGATTAATATGCCAATTAAAGTGATTAAATGTTGCTATTCTACTAATCCTTCTTGCACTGAAATGCAGAAGCGATATATTGAAGACATGGATTTATCTGTTGCTTTATACCCCAGACTTTTTCTAAGGAGTCCAAGGTGGAGTACATGGTTCTCTCCCTCCTCATTCAATCCCTACAACAACCATGTGAGGTAGATTAGGCTGAGAGGCAGTGAGTGGCCCAAGGCCACCTGTGAACTTCATGGCCAAGTGGAATTTGAAGCCTGATCTCCCAGGTTACATGCCCTTCACCACAAGGCCAGGTAACAACAGTGTAAAATTTCGGGAGACAATGGAAGAGTGCGCCTTCAGGGGTGAAGTCAAACCATTGAAGAGATACAGCATTCTTGAGGTCATTTTAATCATTTTAAAATTCAGTATATTATTGCATGCTCTCCTCTGAATTAGTGTTTAGAACTCTAAGACAATCAAATAATATCAAGTGAAATGCCAGATTTGCCAGCAGGTCATTGAGAGATACAGTGGTACCTCGGGTTACAGACGCTTCAGGTTACAGATGCTTCAGGTTACAGACTCCGTTAGCCCAGAAATAGTACCTCGGGTTAAGAACTTAGCTTCAGGATGAGAACAGAAATCATGCGGCAGCGGGAGGCCCCATTAGCTAAAGTGGTACCTCAGGTTAAGAACGGTTTCAGGTTAAGAACGGACCTGTCTTGCTCTTCCTCCTAGAAAGTGTACAATGGGAGCACTTTAGCCTCGCAACCACCCTATGAGGTGGGTCAAGAAACGGTAGTGTTAGGCCAACGGTTCTTGTTAGGCCAAGAAACAGTAGTGGTTCAATATCATGCAGTGACCCTCATAGCTGTGTGGAGATCTGAATCTCTGCCTGCAATCCTCTACCTACTTATCTGGGAGGAAGCTCCACTGAATTCTGAGTAGACATGTAGGACTGCACTGTCACAGATCAATCCAAAGGGGATGGTGGGGGTGAGAATGAAACATGGCAGAACCTTCAAAGCCAAAGCATTGCTGGGTTCACATCAGCAAGGTGGGAGGTATTTGAAGAGAGGGCTGTATCTTTTCTTCTGTGAGTGAATCTTTGATTTATTTCCAATGAGGCACTTGATTTTCTTTCTGTGCTTCACAATGGGAATGATCTCGGCCAGCTGGTTCCAGGAATCTAGCAGACTCTGAGCTTCTCTTACACACATACACATGCCCCAAACACCCCTTTTTACCTACTCTCTGTGCCAATAGCAGAAGTGGAAGAGCTGTGGGGATTTCCTCAGCTGCAACAAGGACTACCCACACAGAGATCCTCACAGAGGTACAGCTTCTTGGACACCAGCCCAGTGACTTGAGGAGTGTGCTCTTAGTCTCCCAAGTTCAGGACAGACACCTGTCAATAATAATAATAATAATAATAATGATGATGATGATGATGATGATGATTTTATGTTATACTTTCTTGTTCCAAAAAGAAAGTTCATATAAATTCTAACAGACAATTAGGACAATAGCAGCTTCCATTTACCCTCTGCCAAGATGTCTAATCCTCTTCTGTGTGTCATGGCAAAGGGTAAATTTTGTGCAGCGACCTCTGAAAGGCTTCAAGGGCTGACAAAACATGGAGGTGGGGAGAACAAATTGATGGAAAGGGGTGTACTTCAGTACGGGACAAGGTGAACAGTGAGGCAAACCTGATTAGCTTAATGAGCTACCATGTAGTAATCTTTTCTCTTCACATTTTTATTAATTTCCAGACCCTGTCAGGGTTCAAGACAATATATCTATTTTTTGAGGAATTAATTGTCTGACAGGTATGCAAAGGTAGTGTTGCCAAACCTTGTTCATTGCAGGTAAATCATTACATGGCCTAAGACAGTTTTCATTAGCGGTGTTGTCTATCAAGCAAGAGTCTTGCCAAAGAATTGCTGATCATACAGCAGGGTCAGAGACAAAGATGTTCCGTCTTCATCCGTCAGTATATTTTTAAAAAGTCAATTTATGACATGATCACTGAGTGAAGTTTATTGTGCTACTAAACAACACAGTAATTTAGTGCTTATTAAGTGCCTGGTGTCAAGGAAGGGACTTCTATACTTGCATTTGGCCAAGTGATACTGTCCTTTGGTCATAGTTTTGTAGTTATGTTGACTATGGCTTTTTTGAAAAGAAGAAGAAGAAGAAGAAGAAGAAGAAGAAGAAGAAGAAGAAGAAGAAGAAGAAGAAGAAGAAGAAGAATTGTACAAGATGCACTAGAGTTCTTCAGATTTTCACTGAAATATCTAAGTGGGGTGGGCCTTGGATGTATTGCACTTCAATGATTATTTTGGCGATGGGGACCTTTGGCCAGATGTTGTTGAATTAACAGCTTCCAGCATCCCTGACCATTGGCCATTGCTGGCTGCAGCTAATGAAAGCTGAAATCGAACAACATCTGGGGCAAAGGTTCCTCATGCCTGATGTAAATAGTACAGGCATATGACCACAAAATGCCAGATCTCTGTTCCTCTTTCAATTCCACCTGTAAATTCCTATCCAAATAATAAATGCTGGTAATTTTAATCAAGGGGTGGTCTTTCTAGCATAAGTACAGTGAGATCCATGGTGAGAATAAGCATTCCTACATTATTATTTCTTTTTTAAAAAATAACATGTATTAGCACCCACTTGTTTAGAAGCCAGTATGTACGGTTATTGAAAAGTCACTGAACACTGAATACCCTGTGAATGAGGGGAGAGGAAAAATTGATGTCACATAAGTGCCCCAATTTTCATATGTGATATCTTGACTTTCTGCTGAGGAAACTGGTTTCGCCTCAGGGTGGGCTGCTAGTGAAAGTGTGAAAATAGGAAATTGTCATTTATTGAGTCAGGCCATTGGCATCATCCCAGCTCTCCAAGGTTTCAGACAAAGGTCTTTCAAAGTCCTAACCAGTGCTTTTTTCTGGGGGGTCGAAGGGGTACGCATACCCCTAAACATTTTGTGAATCTAAGTTTGGCCTTATTGAGGGGCAGTATTTCAAGATGAGAAAGAAAATGAGAGTACCCCTAAACATTTTTTTAAAGAAAAAAAGCACTGGTCCTAATTGAAGATGCCAGGATTGGACCAGGGAATGTTTGCATGCAAAGCATGTCTTTTGCCACTTAGCTTTGGGTACCCACTGTGATTTTAATATTATGGGAAGTATCTGCCTAAAGTATCTTCCCATATATATACCACACTGAAATTAGTGATGGCACTGAAATAAACAATTGAGCCCAAGACACCATAAATCACCTCTTCCATTGCCAGGCCTGTTCTTTCACCCAAACCTACATATATTTGTAGTGGAATCCGGACTAGGAAAGGTTTGCAGCAGCAGTGGAGACCACGTTTTTAAAGCCTTGGGACTCAAGTTGTCAGCAGAGTCCATTGCCACCAAGCAACAAGGAAAATGGAATTCCCAGTTTTCATTGGCTAAGTTAATTGAATCATGAGCCATGGGAGACTCCCTTTCCCAAGCCTCCCATCAGAAAATGATACCCCAGACCTCACAAAAACTGAGGCCTTAAAAGGAAGAGCTCTGCCACTGCTGCAAACCCTCCACACCAACAATGCCCACAGAAAGGAAAGTTGGGAGAAAGATGGCTGATGGGTTTCATTGCAAGGGAGCCTTCTCGGATGCATCAACATGATGGGAGTGGGAATTTTCTTGCCAGAAAAAGTCCAGAGGAACTTGAAGTAATTGCAAGTTGAGCAACTGTGAGCTCCCTAACCACTGACTGAAGTAAACAGAAAATGTGTTTTCACAATTCCCGCTGAATTCAATGCTGTTAATACAGATAAATAAGTTGCACTGGTTTTTATTTGAATTTGTGTTGGTTTTATTGTTACTGTATTTTTGTGAACCATCCCAGGGACCCATTAGCTGTTGGCTGCATATGAATCTATCCAAGCAAGGAAGCAATAAAATAAAATGTCAAGAAAGTGACATTCTGAAAGATTAAGCTACTGGTTTTTAACACATACAAGGTTAGCAAGAATGTGTAGGTAGGGAACATTCCCAGCACCAGGTGTTCTTTATCTTGGCCCTGGCGAATCATTCCATGTTATGGTCCTAACAATTATATACTGGACAGTCCAGTCATTTCACAATGTGGGAGCATCTGAGGTGGGGTTTATTGTGTTAGCTTTCCTGATAATGCTAGTGATTCTGTCCCATTTTCTAATATTCCTTTCACACGGCAGTACCTGTTGCATTATGGAACTGTGGCTTTTTGACCAATATACTGCCATGTCACGCTAAATTTCATTCACACTGGTGGGTGTGATGTGACACAACAGTGGACCTCATCGGATATGTTGCCACCCTGTATGCAGATGTGTTCTTCTGCTCTCCCATGAACATGGCAGAGAAAGAATGTCTGAACACTACCCCTTCACTTGTTGCAATCTAGGAAAATGTTGGGGAAATTACAGCACAAATCTCCTATAATTTTTTGGGATAAGTGGGCTGAAGATGGCGGGGGGGGGGGAGTTTCCCCCTGAAAGCAAATAACATGGAAATCTGTGCTAAAGACCTACTATGTTCCACTAGACTTCCTAAAGTGGCTTTTGTGTTGTGTGAAAGATCAAATAAAATGTGAAAAGTAACACATGGGGAACACGGAATAAACAGTTGCAAGAATGCAGTCTTTACTTTTTGGGAGGAATTTAAGTGCATAGTGGGGAATTTAGGCTTGTGCAAAAGTGAATTAAAGTGCTCTGCAATCCTAGCATGACAAATCGATTTTTTTTAAAGGAACTGATTAATTATTATTATTATTATTATTATTATTATTATTAGTTGGGAAAATTTTGGGATAGTTCACTGAAAAGTGTGGGGGGGAAACTGCAAGGCATGGGGGATATACATGTCCATTTGGAAATTATTGGATTTGTATGTTTGTACACACACACACATGTATGTACACACACACACACACACATCATTTACAAAAAAAAAAGGAAGGAAGAAAAGAAAAGAAAAGAAAAGAAAAGAAAAGAAAAGAAAGAAAAGTGTGGGCTGAATGACTGATTAATGGGAAGAATTGTAAACACCCTGCAAGCAAATCAGGATGCTTATCAAATAACCTTCCGATAAACAAATAAAAACTGTCAATGAAGATTAAACATATCCCAACCACTCTGTAAGCTTTGTGCAAGCAAATCAGAATGGAGGACACAGAAAGTTTTCTTTTTTAAAAAAATGGTTCATCCCCGTTGGCCATTTTTTAATGGTGTACCCACCAAATTTATAAAGAAGTTCTAAAGAACACTGAGAATGAGGTAAAATCCAGAAAACTATCAAGAAACTGAAGGTCAGGTTTCTTTGCAGGCCTAATACGAGAGGCTATTATTTAATTTTCCTTGGAAGAAGTCTCAAGGAAAAGTCCTGGTGACAGAGTCACTTTTATCATTCAGGTCTGGCTTTCTT
Organism: Podarcis melisellensis; assembly: GCF_964234715.1. Taxonomy (NCBI): domain Eukaryota; kingdom Metazoa; phylum Chordata; class Lepidosauria; order Squamata; family Lacertidae; genus Podarcis; species Podarcis melisellensis. Next base: position 30,114,899 of record NC_138531.1, read on the forward strand.
TGCTGGCTTAGACTGGACTCCATTTTTCACTGCTCCTTTCCCCCCCCCCAAAAAAAACCCCACAACAACCCAGCTCATGTGAATTCTCAACATTAATTGCTTCTTTTTGAAAAGAAGAAAAAACAGGCTATGTCCTCTGAATAGAGTTTGAGTTTAATGCAAATGCACATTCAGTGGGAATGACTTCAATCTTCGGGGGCACCAGAAAATAAAAATAAAAACAGATTTAATATTGTGTTTTAAAAAATATGGGAAGAGGAAGCGTTTCTAGAGATTAGAGTGACCCGTGCTGACAAGCCTTTGAAAGGGACTTTCTGAAACGAAACCTTGTACGTCAATTTCCCTTCAATTCTCCTTCATGTGGGCAACACAGCTTCCTTAGCTTTTGAATCTGCTTTTGAAACTCAGTCAGGGCGATGCCGTGCGTATTTAAATCTTCCTCATAAAAAGGTTTAGTCTAAGTTGCTTCTCCAGCACTTGTTTGAACATTAAATATGCAAATAATCATCATTACACTTCCAACAATTACACATGTTTGTGAGCGCTATGTCAAGTACTGGCAGCAGTGCAATCATTTGTAAAGACAAATATTCCATTCCAAGAGATGTCATGCTGCTTAGAAGATTTCTTTTTGTATTAGTAGCCACACTGCTGCTTCATAAAGTGTGCAAATGAACGTGACAGTGCTGCCAATAGCTGCCAGGGCCTTCCTCTCGGCAGAGCAGATGTCAATCAACCATCCCAAACAGACAAGGCCGCTGCAGACATTAAACATGCAGCATGTAGGAAGGAGGGCACAGACAACACAGGGATCTTGCAGGCTCCATGTACGCTCTCGCTCTCGCTCTCTCCCCACCTCTCTCTTGCAGAGGAGGCCTGAGGCCTTTGGAATATTTTAATTCCTGATTTCTGACTATATTATCATGCGTTTGTAACAGACGAATTGTAATTTGTAGCTCTGAGGTGATATGAAAAGCTGCCCGAAACCATAGGGCAGCTGCAGAAATCGACGGCAAGGTTTCTTCTGTTCTTTTTTCCCTCTTTTCTTCTCTTGCCTCCCATTTCCTACACACAAACACACCCTTCTCTCTCTCTCTCTCTCTCTCTCTCTCTCTCTCTCTCTCTCTCTCTCTCTCTCGTTATGGATAATTGTCACCACTCACTTTTATCGCATCCTAACTACCAGCTTAGACAACTGTGACTTTGCTCGCAACTAATCTTGCCTCCTCCCGAAGTGGGAAAATCCCAAGTATTTTCAGGGTCCTATTGATAACCCTTGTGCTTCTTTTCCATAAAAGACGGATGACTCTGGCAAGCTTGGGAGAGTGCAGATAATGGGATTGACTTGGTACTTAAATCTCAGTGAACCACGACAGCATAAGTAATTAGTGAATTGGATCCATACTGGGGTGCTAATGACGGCTAATACTGCCCCACACCATTCTGAAAACCACAAGATGCACATCCATCTCACTCAGATAAAAACCAAAGGGACACTGCTTTGCAGGCATCATTTATTTCTACTACTCCTACACAGAATTTATTCCTTTCTTGTTTGGGTTTGAGGAGGGGGAAAAAAATCTAATTTTCCAGAAGTGACATCCTGGAGAACAAAGTGACCATCCTCTCAGCAGAGTTCATTATGATTACAATACCTCTGGTGTTTTTAATTAAGAAAGGCTAATTAAGAGAAACCACACATTTATCTTCTTATCTGCTTGTCAGGGGACAGAGTCACAAACACTAACTGTATGTTTGTTTGCACAAAGAAGGTCGTTAGCACCGTGTTGGCGACTGATATTCACTTTATTTAATATTAAAGTATCCCCTTGTTTCTTGCACCGCCAACTTCTGAAAGAAAAAGAAAGAAAGAAAAAGTCGCTCGAGCCATATTATTCCCTACTGCCCCGCCAATTGGTATAATTGCAGAACATTTGTGTACAAACTAGCACTCTGCCTCATTTTTCTTTTCCCATGAAGTGATAGCATTTTATCAGGATAATTTAGATAAATGTCTTTCCATAGGGTTTGCTTATCCTTCCAGGAGCTATGATCGACAAACAGCCACATAAGATGAATGGCACAGTGTTTTGGTAAAATGTATTCTCAGCTGAGAGCAAAAAGTGTTTCAAAGTGAGGCAAATTTCTCTTTTTTTCCCTTCCTGAGATCTGATTAGCAAGTACGACAAAAATCCCACCCAGCCCTTTTGCCTTGTTAACAATGGATTTGTATTAGAAACACACACACATGCACACTTTTAAATTAACCCCCTCCCTCTGAAGGAGAGAGCTGCCCTAGGAGAGAGAGAGAGAGAGAGAGAGAGAGAGAGAGAGAGAGAGAGAGAGAGAGAGAGAGAGAGAGAATATAAAGTATTGGGTTGTATAGCTCTACCACATCTGTGGGACAAGGCAAAAACTGTGCAGTCCACTTACTCAGAAGTAAGTACCACAGTATTTAATGTAACTATGTCACAAATAAGTGTGTATAGGTTTCCCAAATTCATTTTAGGTTGTGATACACAAACATAGCATGTATGTGATATAACATATGTGTAGTTTCACTCTCAAGGGAATTTAAGGGAGGTGCATTCATTCCCTCAGACCTTGTTTCTTCTGACGCTGAAGTGTCTGAAGAGAAGGGTGCTTGGAAGAAAAGGGGCATATTGTGAACTTGCTTGCACAGACAGGCAACGGTCATTGTTCTGCCAGCTGAGCACTGGAGCTAAACGAATTACTCCTGCCTCTTTCAGGCAGTTTCTCAGATGCAGTTTGTCCCGTTTTTATTGGACGCACAAGCAAGGTGTGGCTCAAAGGAGCAGCGCAGAAAGAGTTAAGAGGGATGGGGAGGAATCATTGGCCAGCAGTGGCAAATCATCACTCTGCCAGAAATCACTTTATATATTACTAGCCTTGTTAGTTGAGATTGGTGGCGGCGGCTGCAGGAGATATGATAGATCTTTCCATGAGAACTGAATGAAAACCACGTTGGTTTTGAAATGCTTATTTCAGAAACTCCCAATACTGTGGTAAACATTTGGTGGTAAATGTAAGGAGAGAGGGAGGGTTAAAGGACAAGCTTTTTAAGGAGAAAAAAGTTCCCCCTCTCCCCTCACATGAGAAAGAAAAGCCAGTTAGGTTGCAAATGATTAGGAGACATGCAGAGCTAATGTAGGATGAATAAATGGACATATTCTCTGATGAGGAGGAGAGACTAGATATGGATTGTCTTAACTGGGCAAATAAAGATGGATGAAATAAATTCTCAGTCTAAATGTTGGTTCAGAAGATGGGAGAATTCATGTTTTCGTAGCTTATGCCTTGAAAGAGTATCTCAAGGTTGCAACCAGGGATATGTAATTCTTCCCATTTCTTTGATGCACCAAGTTCAGGATAAGCACATTCATCAGTCAAACATGGGAGCTATCTGCGAGCAAAGAGGCTCCCATTGGCACCAATGAGAGCTTTCCTCCTATTGCAGGCAGCTGACACTCCACCTCCTGGTTTGGATTGGGACCATCGCTGTGACCATAAATTGAAGCCCCTCTTCTCCATGCCACAGTCCCGATCGAGCTGTTGGTCCCCATGCTGGTTATGTTTTAAACATCACACACACCAGGAGTAAACACGTGAATAACAGCACATCTAGTAGGTCCACTCTCTTTGCACAGTGCTGATAGGCTGAACCTTATTTATTATTATTTTAAAAAATCACATGCCACTTTTAATCAATTATTTCAAAGTGGTTTACAAAACTTTGAACAATAAATACATAGAAAAAGCAGAATTAAAAAGCGGTGAGTAATTATTATTATTATTATTATTATTATTATTATTATTATTATTATTATTAATTTGTACCCCGCCCATCTGGCTGGGTCTCCAGCCGCTCTAGGTGGCTTCCAACAAAGATTAGAAATACATTAAAATGTCACACATTAAAAACTTTCCTGAACAGGGCTGCCTTCAGATGTCTTCTAAATGTTAATTACTTAAGAGAGGAAAAGATATTTTAAAATACCTAGGAAATAATAATAATAATAATAATAATAATAATAATAATAATAATAATAATAGGTAGTTCATATTGGGGAACTTCTACAAAAAAAGAAAGAAATGTAAAAAAAGAAGTCCTGCCCTTGTTCTGTCAAACTCAGCTCTAATGCAAGAAGTATTTGGAGAAGGGCATCAAGCACAAAGATACAGAGCAATTTTTCAAGCTTGTTTTACATTTTAAACACTGGATTAAAAATAAGCAAGGTACAGGAGGGTCAGTCAGAAAACCTGGGAGGCGTATGAATTTATTTTATTTTTCAAGGCAGACAGCCTGCTTAAAGTGTGTGAGGATACAGAGGGAGAGAAAAACAGTGCTGGATTCAGAAATAAAGATGTGTTTCCTTTGGGGAGGAAGAACAAGAGAGAGCAAGCTTATTTAACAGTACGAAACAACACACTGGTCACTGTTTGCAGGAACACAGTAAGTCAACTTGAAGAATGACCATCCAATGTCTTTCAAAATTCTGACAAAACTTTTGTTTTCTACTTAGCAGCTGAATGTTTCTTCTTCCATCCTCTCCTTCCACACGAAGCTTCCTACTGTGCCTCACTTATGTGTCTGCTTGGGACGGTCAATGCAGGTAAGATTGATGCCCTGAGAAAAGTGTGTTTTCTAAGCTAAAATTACCTCATGGTAATTTTACCTGGGAGGCGCACTCTATGGAGACTGCAGCCTATAGACCCAACACCTATATCCTGGTTTAGCATTTGGCAATGCCTATATAATGCTATCTCATTACTGTCTGGAGGCAGGGGTCTGCTTTCTAGAAACCAGAATGCTTATTGGCAAGAAAGGTGGCTCTTCCTGGGGGTTCTGTTATCGTTTATCTTCTGATGTTTCCCTTTTTTAAATCATGGAAGAGCCCTCTTTAAACTGCACACAGCAATTCCCATCACGAGGGACATGTGTTTTTATTCTGGGATCATTTAACATCTCCCCCTCTTTTTCAAATGCCAGGCATTCTGCCATCTTTTACGTTACTTTACCTGAAAGTGCAAATATGTAATATTATTATTACTATTATTATTATTATTGGGCGGCTTCCCACAAAATATTAAAATACAACAGTCCTTCAGATATTAAAAGCTTCCTAAAACATATTCCCTAAATATGTAGTTGCTGCCATCCATGTTTGCTTTCCCAGTGGCACTAGAAAATTCCCCTCAGTGGTGGAAATAGCTACCTGACCACTGTGGGGGAGAATCCAGCCACAACTTGCTTTTACTTTTGAAATATTATTCGCTGTGTTGCCAGCAAAACAAGTAGTCTTCACAAGAAATCAAGACATCATCATCCTCATCATTACCTGTCCTCCACCAGCTGGTCCCAGGGCAGGTTACACCAATTTAAAATTCAGAAATGAAAAACAATTAACCAATATGCTCCATTTCCACCGCCAACTGGATCACAAGATGAGGTTCAATCCACAGCTATCTACTTGAAAGCAGGTTCTGCTGAAATACAGTTTTGCAGTAAATATCTTTTGGACCAGGGGGTTAGAATTCTCAGAGTTTATACAAAATGGTGTTGCAGATGTTTCTCAATGGGCCAAAAGCAAGGCGATCTCCAAGGCCTGTTGAAAAAGGGAGAATCATTCTTAAATCTATTGCAAATTCTGAATAGTCTGTGCAGAAAATGTGCTTATTAGGATATCCTTTCTCGTAAGAATAATAAAGCACAAAAATAGACTAATGTGACTTCCTAAGAGCTATGAATCTTCAGCTGCTTTGTTTGCATAGGATCTGGCTGTAGACTTCACTGAGAAGATTTGGTTATTTTGTAGGTAGACCGTGCTGGACCAGTTGCAGGGAAAAAATGTGAATTATATTCAAGTCCAGAAGCACAGAAGGAACTTACTGCATAACAGTATGAGGGCTTCCTGCCCTCAAAACTTGGTGCACAAATATTATAACAGAACTACAGGAAGCGTACCTAACAAAGCAGGTATTATGGGGTCCAGGAAATCCTTACACTAATACCAGTTTCTGCTAATTCATACAGTTATGTCTTTCTGTGGTGCAAAAAGATGCAAGGCCAGGTACAGTCTAAAAAGTGTGGATTAAATGTATTTATGTATTTATATTCTGAACAAAATTACTCCATTTAAACGCATACTGGATCCCCACACCAGAATATAATAAAATTTCAAAACTGGAATGCATAAAATCACATAATGTGATCAACTGCAACCAAATAAGTTAAGGTCATGAAAAACACTTTAATTCAGAAGTTTGATAATTGTAGAATCACAGAATTGTAGAGTTGAGGAGGATCATCCAATTTAACCCCCTGCAATGTAGGGATAAAATACAAATATTTATGTCTTTTATGGATCCAATCTCAGGAGAAAGTGCCAAAGCTGAGAGAACACAGAAGAAATTGCTTTGATTTAACTTGGTGCAAAGAATGAATAAGGTGTGGGACCTAAAACCTGTGGAGAATCACAAGAAAAACAAACATTGGATGTATTTTTAACTGCCTCCCGAATAGCTGTTTGTGAATCCTTGGTTTGATCTAAACACTATTATGTTTCATTAATTATTATTATTATTATTATTATTATTATTATTTATTTATTTATTTATTTATTTATTTATACCCCGTCCATCTGACTGGGTTTTGTCCACATAAGTAATGCTCACCATACTTGTGTAAACCTCTTTCAGCTTTTGTTTTACAATCAAGCGGTGTATAAAATTTATGAAACGAAAATAAATAATAGATAAATAAATAACTGGCTACATGATAATGTAGACAAACATGAATGTTGAAGCAGTGAGCTGAGAGGTCACAAATAAGGCAAGGGGAAATTGTGAGAATCAGAGGGTTGATTCCAGGCTAAGTCAGGCTTTAATCTGACTGAAACCTATGGGACAAGAGAGGTAAGAAGGCTCAGAAGAGTTTAGTTAGAAACAGTGCAGGCTTGTTCGCACAATACAGTGACTATATATACAAGTTGTCTTTACACATGTCTTGTTGATTTGTGCAGCTCAACTATCACTGATATAGAGACTGTACCACTCATTGAGCCTTAAAGGGAAAGGGACCCCTGAGCGTTAGGTCCAGTCGTGGATGACTCTGGGGTTGCAGCGCTCATCTCGCTTTATTGGCCGAGGGAGCAGGCATACAGGTCATGTAGCCAGCATGACTAAGCCACTTCTGGCGAACCAGAGCAGTGCACGGAAACGCTATTTACCTTCCCGACGGAGTGGTACCTATTTATCTACTTGCACTTTGAGGTGCTTTCGAACTGCTAGGTTGGCAGGAGCAGGGACCGAGCAACGGGAGCTCACCCCGTCGTGGGGATTCGAACCGCCAACCTTCTGATTGGCAAGCCCTAGGCTCTGTTGTTTAGACCACAGCGCCACCCGCGTCCCTCACTGAACCTTACCTGTGAATAAATAGTTTGCAGTTCAACTATTTGTGTGCACAGGTACCCAAATTGTGTACCCAGATTGTGCATTCACTGAATGTGTGAACACCCTTCCAGTGTGGAGGGTGGTGCTAATCAAAATAAACGAAGGCTTATTTTGCTTCTTCAGACATACATGGGGGGGAAAGCCTAGTGCAAAATACAAAACAGAAAAAGTAACTTGCGCTCGGTTTTACATTGTAGCTGAAAAGGAGCACACAACTATTTCTTATACAAGAATTTAATGAGAAAGCTGGGGGGGAAAGACACCCTAATGAGAAACAGTTCTCTAAACTTGATCCCACATACATACCTCGAATCTGCCAGTTGCTGGCACATTTCCACTGGGTGAAGTTTGAAATTGAGGTAGTTTTTATCTGTTTGCATCTAACTGCTGATAGCAGAAGCTTGCAACTGGTATGTGAATAAAATGAAATGTATGTGCATTTTCAGCATGTGGTTTTTAACATTAAGCAGTTATTCTCCAAGACTTAAAGCATCGGTATATTTTTTAAAATAATAATTTACTTGGACAATTGTATATCTGAGCATTTGGTTTTATTTTCCCACTCCTTACTTTTCCCTCCTTCAAAGTATGTTGGAATTTGTAACCATGAAGATACATAATTTATTAGCCTTAGCCTTAAAAAATATATATATATTTTTCAATCGTAAGCTTTTTAAACTTGCCTCCCAGTGCTGCTTGATAAAGCTACAGCTCCATCTAGTGTCACCACAGAAATCCTGAACATTTATTTTGTGCCAGTTTTTCAGAACCAATTAATACACACACACACACCCGCATAGAAAAGGGCTACAGAGTTTTTTATTGGAAATGAAGGTTATTAGGTAAAAATATTCAAACAATTATTGAAACCCCCCCCCCATTTAAATAAGAATAAGGCTTTAAGCGAAGAGGCTTTCCAGCAGAGTGAATTTTTCAACATTTACTTCCTCTACTTGACATTACTATATGTAACCCAATAATGTTTCAGGTAGACCTTTTAAATGCACCCACCGTTCTTTCCCTCACAATTTCAATTCAGTCCTCTGCTTAGTCCATGTTCTAGTCTCAACAAATTTGTGGAACAAAAATGCTATTATTCACATTGATCAGAATGTGCCGCGGCAAAAAACCGAAAACCTTTCATAAGTACCCTGCACCTAGAATTCTCAGCAGTCAATCATCCAGCTTTCCAGTTTCCAAATCCCTCACAATTCCTTAAACCAGATTATAAATGGGATCAGCAATATATCACGAACTGCTCAGTCAAATGTTCAGGCGTAGTTATTTCTTAAGCAGTGACTCCTAGATATTTAATATCTGAAAATTTGTGAGTGGTAGTGTTGTTTGGAGGTAAAACAGAGGGTTAGAGGAAAGTGAGAAGCAAAACATGCCATCTCCATCAAAATGCAAGGAGGGGTTTGGGACTTTTGTCCCCTGAAGGAAAGGCTGGTTCTGGAATGAACGGCAGCTCATTACATCCTTGTCTTCAGTCATCTAGAAATGGTGATAGGGAGAAACACCAGATGCTCTTCCCTTGGGGTTAAAGGAATTGACTGTCTCCTGTGGTTCTCTTCCCATTGCCTGAAAGCCCCAAGGAGACGGTATAATGTTTTGCCAATTCACCATTAGGCCTCCCCCCGAAGGCCTAGTTGGAAGCATACTATTGTCTCCGTTCCGTTTGTTGAATATTCAGTTCATGACCAATCAAATCATGCTCCTCTTTAATACAAATGAAAGCACGCATGTTTCTAATACATAAGAAGGAGACAGGAGAGATTTATTCTATTCATAATATATGCACCGATTCAAGCTATGGAACTTTTTATTCACGAAAAAGTAAGCCAGGAGTTGTATGAGCGAATTTTCTGCCATATCCACTTTTTGCCATAAGTAGTGAGGCGGTTTCTGAATGCAGCAGGTATATGTTAATCCTTTCTATGATCAGAGCCTTAGATTGTCTAGTATATGTATTTCTAATTAAATCTCATTTGTAATAAAATACATTAAACTGTTAGAAACTACTGTAGTGTCAGAGGGCCGAAGAATGTACATGAATCTCATACTACAATATTGAATCTTCATGTCAGAACTCTGGAAAGTAGTGAGCAAGAGTATAATTAATACATATTAACATAGAAACTCTGAGACATAGGAAGAGCACTGGGATCTAGTTATATTTTCCCTTTTCTTTCTTCTTGGGCAAATCTAGAAGCTTTCCAAAGCAGCCTTTTAAAGTGTCTCTATATTATCATAAAACTCTCACAAAGGTAGGCATATGTGAATGTTAATGAAAATGGGGTAATAAATATTTGTCCTCAGATTTATCCCTCAGATATTGGGCTAGGAAAACTTAGAATTAGTAAGAAACCCCAAAACCTAGAACTTGTGATGTTATGTAAAATAATTCGAGCTGCACACAGAAGCCTCTCTATATTCTCCAACCTGCTTGTGAGCAAAGAAATTGGCGAGACTGTTTTAGCAAATTTCTTCAAGAGGATGGCTAAATTCTCCAATAGTTTATTAAGAGGAGGTTCACCGTCATCACTGACAGTAGCTCAGTTTCTTTCCTTTTTCCTAAGGATTATTTATTTATTTATTTATTTAGCAGAGGCTATGTTAGCAGTCTGGCCACCATTTTGCATCTGTACAACGCTCCACACATAGGATGATTCTGGAATATTGTAATCTGGAAATGGAACCAAGAAAAGGGGGCGGAGAATACTCAGCTGTTCATATAAAAATTCTGCAAAGTAGTCTTTGCAATTTTGGTGGGTGGGAAAAGCTCAGAAATTTCACCCCACTCTAAAAACAATCAAGAAATGCAGGGCAATCCTAAACATGTCTACTCAAAGTAAGCCCTGTTGAGTTCAGTGGGATTCCAGTGCAATTGTGTATAGGAGTGCAGCCTTAAAGTTTTTATTTAAGCATGAATTTAGGAAGTTGATCTGAATGAATGTAAATATTGAAAGGTACTAGAGGTCAAATATTTGGCCTATTCTCTTTAATCAATATGACAAATTCATTTCCCCTGCTTAATAATGCTAATTGTATTATTTGTACGCCACTCTGGGAAGCTTCCAACAAAATATAAAAACACAATAAAACATCAGACATGAAAAACTTCCCTGTATACAGCTGCCTTCATATGTCTTCTAAAAGTCATATAGTTGTTTATTTCCTTGACATCTAAAAGTCTTCTAAAAGACTTCTGTCTTCTAAAAGTGATATAGTTGTTTATTTCCTTGACATCTGATGGGAAGGCGTTCCACAGGAAGAGCGCCACTACCGAGAAGGCCCTCTGCCTGGTTCCCTGTAACCTCACTTCTCGCAGTGAGGGAACTGCCAGAAGGCCCTCAGAACTGGACCTCAGTGTTTGGACTGAACAATGGGGGTGGAGACGTTCCTTCAGGTATACTTCTTTGGCATTCCTGTCCTCCAGAATTTCAGTCCTTTCCCTACATGTTCATGCCTCTTACCAATAACTAGCCCACTGGAGTGACCAAATACAAAGGAAAGCAGCACTCCTGCAGCTCTATAGTTATGCCAGAGGAAGAATATTAGCAGTGAGGCTTCTCATGCCAGGATCAGAAAGTTGCACCTGCTGATATTCTCTTTTCAACTCAGCTATGAACCGCCGAACTGAACCTTTGCATCAAGTTACTACTCCACAACACAGAGTTCCTCCTGTCCTAGAGATATTTCCACCCTGATAACCCAAGCATATTTACTTACTTACTTATCTAATAGGCATCTTTCAAGCATATCTATAAACCAGCTCACATCAAAACAAAACAAAAAACTACATTAAAGTAAGTCTAACAGTCTGCAGCACACCACAGGAAAATGTATATTGGTAAGGAATAACATTAGCTGCCTGCCCATATCTCTGAAGGTCCTGTAAAAAATAAAATAAAACGTTTTAACTCCATTTCCTCACAGTAGCTATAGCAGCTGCTAAACTATATGGCTGACTATGAGGTGGGGCATCCAATGAGAATCTTTGTTGCCTCCCAGTCTTGCAATAACCACATCATCAATTTGAAATAAAGAAGTCTATTTACACCAAATGATAAATAGGTGCAGATTGATTGACTGGTATATCATTAGGAGATAGCACCTTTTAGCATAAATGGTCACAGGGTATTTTGCAGGGCAGCAAAATAAGTCAACATAAGGCATCATGAGCTAAAACAGAAAAAATATTGTAAACTACCTGAATAACCAATCATCAGCACCATAATTTAAAATTAACCTGCTAGCCTCTAAAGCATAAAAAGTGTGTGTGTGTTTAACCTCGTGTCTAAATGAATATCAAGTTGGGACAAGATGTACAGTACTTCTGGAGAGGCATTCCTTTTGAAACTATGGGGCTACCACCAGAAGGGCTCTGCTCCAGACACCTGCATTATGCACCTCATTTAACATAGGGACCCCCAGGAGAGTTTCATCTCTGGATCTCAATGCACAGGCAAGTCCAATTGTGAGTAGGAGTTCTCACAGATATGTGGGTCTCAAGTCATTCAGTTGGCAGCTGTCAGTATTTGGTGTACATATGTCAAGGCAGGAACCGGGAGCAGGTCAGCAATAAATCAGAAAGTGTCAGCGAGGTTAACTCTTTCTTCAAAGAAACAAAACAGCTCAGAGCTAGTGATCACAGCCACTCTTCCCAGCAGGTCTTGCTCCAATGAGGAGAGAAGGTCCCTGCCTTCCCACCAAGTAAACTTAATGCTGTTGTGCTGGTAGTGCCTTTTTTTGCCAAAGTAACAAAATACAGCTCTTATTATTCTAGTATGGGGGTGACACTGGTGGGGCCTGGAAACAGAACTGAGCAGGGCAACATACTGAAGATGGGCTGCACCACCTGCCCTGATTCTGCTCAGAGAATCTGAGCACCATCCCAACTTCTTACCTTCCTTCTAATTACAGCAGCAAAGTCAGGCTATTCATATCACAGTTGACATCAGCCTCAAGAGCAAAGCATGTGCCAATAATGTAAAGGAAAGCAAATGATTTGCAAATAATTATTTTCTGTGCTTTTACAAACTTAAATTATATATATTTGCACCATACATATTTAGCCCATTTTTTTAATGGTAGCAAATACTTTTCAACTTCATGGCAATTGCCTATTTTAGAAAAAGAAAAGGTGACCACAGGACGAGGAGCAATGATGTCTTCAGTTATATTAAGAAGTTCACTCTTGGGACTGTATAGTGTTACAAGTTTACATTTAATTAATATAATGTTATTATGCATACGTAACATGTAATTATATTATTTGTATGTCAATATTACACTTCATTCCACAAGGGAGTTGAAGTTTCACTAATCAGTATTAAGATATATTTTCCACAGAGCTTAAAAGAAATGTTCAGCGTGTCAGTGAAGGTGGTTGGAAAACACAGTTTCCGAAAATGGTATGGAACAAATCATGTAGGATTCTCCCATCCTTATTTGTTAGGCTTAAAACTGATCCTGTATTGTCAGTCATCAAGGTCCTTTGGTAACATATGAAATGAGATCAAATGGTGTGGTTCCTTCTTTGCCCACTGGGAATGAATCAACTCTCATGGTCCCTTCCTTTGTAACTTGAGTATTCTAACGTTTTGGTTGGGTTGGTCAATGTTTGTCTTCCTTTTCACCACAAAAAAGCCTGGTGCTGTCACTTCAAGCCCAGCACCATGCATCATAATGTAGTGTTGCTCTGTTCCAATGGGCATTTTGACCCAAATTTAGAAGTGAATGGTACCAGGCAGTTGGGGGTAGCTAAGCCACCTGGAAGTAGTTCAGCTTCTCCCCTGGAAGTCAACAGTATTCCTCTGTTTCACTTCCAGTGAAATGAATGCATCTGTGAAAGTAGGGAGTGGATGTTGAGCCAACCTGACTTCTAACATGACTGGAACAGTGTGGGGTAGTCTCCTTGAAGTGGCAAATGCCTTTTTCTCAGAATATGAGAACTGTTCCTTACATGGTAACTCTGTTTTCAATTTGTATTGACTTTTGAAGCTGTGAACATTTTAGCAAAATACATACACTCATGACATTGCATGGAGATTTGCTTTCTAAAGTTCTAAGGGAAGTACTCTAAAGCTAATATTTAAAAGATTATCTGGTGGCAGCATGGCCAAAGATCTATAGAGTAGTACACTCATTTGAAAGATTGGGTGTGTAAGGAATGAGACCATCTTATCAGAGATGGTCTGTACCACACAAGGTAAGAAGTGGACCTTTGGTGTTGTGGCACCTACTCTGTTGAATCCCCTCCCTTTGAACATTAGACAGGTGCCATCTTTGCTATCTTTCTGGCATCTACTAAGGACCTTCCTCTTTCAACAAGCCTTTTAAGCTGAGATCTCTCCCAGTATTTTTTCTGCACTGGAATTGTTTTTATTGTTTTATCTATCACTTGTTGTTTGCCGCTCTGGAACCCTTTAGTAGGAAGGTCAGCCTCAAAATTCAATAAATAAATCTGCAAAATAGAGATGCCGCAGTCTGATTACAAGCCCCTTTCCCTCAAAACATGCACCAATTGCACCTATTTTCCTCTGCTTAATGTTGGGGGGGGTATGAATAATTAAGGTTCTCTGGAAAACATGTCTGCAGATGCCACACAGCTTGAGCACAGCATGATGGGTCATCTATATATATAACGAAAGGCCAAAAACAAAGTGAGCAATAAATAGAAATAAGTAAAAGCGTGCTTGCTTACTTTGCAATGGATTTGTGACACACATATATTTGATCTGCCTGAGATGAAAGAGGATATCCTGCAAATAATACATGGAATTATTTTTCTGCTCATACGTCAAGATAACGTGGCTGCTATATATTCCTGATTAGTTGTTATCTTGAATGACCTGATATTCACTTGTTGCTGGAATCAATTTGTCATTTGCAATGGGAAGCAGAATCCATCCTAATTTGATGGGCTATAGCGTTTGAAAAATATCCGCTATGCTATTGTCTGAAATTATGTGTAGAATTATAGAGTTTTAGAGTTTGAAGGGATCTTTTAAATCATCCAGTCCAAATGCATTGTCAGGAAGACAGGAATCTTGCAGCTACAGCATGCCTGAATGATAACCACCCAGAGTCTGCTTAAACATCTCCCGTGAACAAGGGCCCACCACCTCCCACAACAAAGGGAGAACAGGAGGAGGAAGCAGTGGCAGCAGTCTGACTTAGGTGGCACAATGTGTTGCACCAGCCCCTGGTTGTATTAACCTTTTAGCCACTACATCATAGGGCTGGCACATGCTGATCAACCTGTGATCTACAAAAAACACCTAGAAACTTTCTGCATGCCGTGCTGCTAAGCCAGGTCTCCCCTACTCTATATGCTGACTATGTCAGGCTGTCATAGGACATGCCCCCATTGGAGAATTTGCAGTGCTGTAACATATTTCTCTCCTTCATGGATCACGGCCTTGACTTGAATGACACCTGCTTCTTGGGAGAAAAGCAATGACAAACCTAGACAGCATCTTAAAAAGCAGAGACATCACCTTGCCGACAAAGGTCCGTATAGTTAAAGCTATGGTTTTCCCAGTAGTGATGTATGGAAGTGAGAGCTGGACCATAAAGAAGGCTGATCGCCAAAGAATTGATGCTTTTGAATTATGGTGCTGGAGGAGGCTCTTGAGAGTCCCATGGACAACAACAGCAACACATTTCTGCATTTGCATGAAGTCTGGGCAGGAGGGAGGAGCAAAAGAGAAGGTTGGGTGTACACAACTGCAGAGGTTTGAATAAAACAGGGATGGAGAACACAGAGGAGCTGCGAGGATGCGGGGCTAAGAACTATTGTAGAGTTGGAAGGGAGATGGAGGATCCTCTAGTCCAACCCCCTGCAATGCTGATAGATGCAGCTGTTCCATATGGGAATCGAACCTGCGACCTTGGCATAATCAGCACCACACTGTAACCAACTAAGCTATCCAGCTGGCTTGAAAGCTCTGTGAGGGGATGGAGGTTTAGGTGAGGTATAAAGCAAATTGGAGGGGTTGGTAGGGTTGGCTATAGTGTATTTGTCTCTGTTGAAGTTCATCTTGTTGGTTTTGGCCTGCTGTTTCAGCTTGTCCAGTTCGTTTTGAATCTTGAAACTCAAAGCTTAAAACTCATTTTGAATGGCATCATTTCCCCCCTTCTCAGAACAATACAGACTTTGCCTTCAGGTGAACCTCAAGCAGCTGATACAGTTAGATAAAATCTCAACACTCAGGTAGGATTAGGTATATATTTCTTTAAGAGAGGAAAGAATTGTTCCTGCAAGTTTCTGGAATCTAGAAATCTGTTGTCCGGCCATCTCAGAATACACCCTTTCTATCACCTGAGAAGTGGAAATTGCTTATCTGTATCTTTTATATAACAATTACAACTGTGTAAATTACAAGTCCATAAAGAGGAACAGCAAGATAGGTCTTGCATCCTGAAGACTGATATCATGTTTACAATTTATTGTAGATTATTTAAATATTCCCCTTTAAAAACAGGTCTAACCATTTCATTTATGCCATACACACACACACACACAGTCATTGTCACATGAAACGAGACTTCCCCTCTTTTGATTTTAAATATTTCACCTATCATGTATCATGTGTATAGAAAATTTTGACTAGAGGTACTAAACTTCTTGTTTAACCTGGGAATAGGTGTCGTTCAATTCAATGGGGCTTACTTCTGAGTAGATTTCCATAGGAATGTGAAGTAAGCACATTAAGAGACAGATGTATTTTTAAGAAGGTCAGTGAAGCAGTATATGATCTAAGAGTTACATTCTAACATCCTGGCGGAGCAAGAGTTATTAAGCCAAGTGAAAGAGACCATGCTTTTGTCCTGAACTGTCATTTCAATTTGTGGAGGGTGCCCCAATATGCTAGCATGCAACAGAGTGGAAAATCCATTTTAGTTTTGGGTTCAATATGTCAACGCCTTGAAGGCACCCACTTCATTCATTTCTTTTTATTTATTAAATATATATCCTGCATTTCCTCCCAAAGAAGCTCAGGGTGGCACTTTATGGGATCACTCATTAGCTTTAGATAGGGAGCATTTCTAATTTTCCAAACTCACCCAAAACATTTACTGCAGTCATCAAGAGTCATCTAGTCCAAACCCCTGCAATGTAGATAGATGAAAATTTAAACTATTACTTCACAAGGTAGATAAGGCTCATCTGATAGCTCCTACTCCCAAAAGCCACACTACCTTTCTTTAAAAGAAAAAAAAGAAAAAGCTCTGAACTTGAAAATATCAGTTTTCATTCCAGCATCATAACATTGGATAGAATCAGTAATCAATTGTAACTTTGGCCCTGTAACTGATTTATCACATTGTCCACCTTTCAAGGTGGTTCTCATTATAACGTCATCTCCTTGTACCCTTCTGTGCAGATGTAATTAAAGATTTTGACAGTGTAGGAGTCCACATATTTTTGACAGACAATGTGAGTTTCATCTGGTGTGCCAAATCTCTCACAGGAAGAATTGAACTTCTATCTATAGACAACTTCATGATTTGATGACTTCGGTTCAGTTAAAAGCGTAGTCATTCAAACATGATACCTTTTCGTGAAATCGCTTCTCACATTCAAACATGTATTGAGAAATTAAGTCATGTACAATCGTGTAAATTGTTCCTTGTTGCTTTTTAGTGTTCTGTTCATCCTGCATCCCCTGGACTCACAGCAATTACGTCAATTACTCCCACCTTAAGAAAAAAGAATCATTTTATGAAAAATATATTGCACATGGTGGGGGGAAATTCAAGTAAGTTTAGGACCTTATGCCCTGCTTTCTGACATTGGGCCCCACACTCTCCGTGCTAATACTGACCTCTGGTGACCACATGCGGCATGTTCAATTAGACCTGACACAGAAGTCACATTTCAGTGCAACCTCTTAGAGAATCACTGCTCTCATAGCAAAAGCATATGGCAAGAACTCCCCCATCCCCTGTAGCTGAAAGGTATCACATGTGCTCTAGGTACACCTGTAGATGTAAGAGGTATTTATACCACCCAGTCTCAAGGATGAGTATTGTACAATTGTGGAAAGCTCAGTTGGTTTATTTTCTCTTCCCCTTGCTTGAAAATTCACTTAGAATTAGAGACTGGTTAACTTCTCTGGTGTAGAATTGTTGGTTTGGAAGGGGGTCCCGTCTAGTTAAACGCCCTGCAATGTAGATAGTAATAATTTTAAACCATCACTTCACAAGGTGGATGAGACTCACCTAATAGCTCCTACGTCCCAAAGTCACATCACCATTCACTTGAAAATATATGTTTTCGTAATGTTGGATAGAAAAAGAGCAGCAAATTGGGAAACTGGTTTCAGTTACAATTTTAGGAAATTAAAAATCCAGGCAGAAAGCATAAACAAAAATGTGTTGGAAGAAACTGAGCTACGGAGAGAGGTGTTGTCGGAAAACGAGACTTCAGAAGGTAACTGAGCCAACTACCCTGGTACAACTTATTCTTTGTTTTGTTCGAAGCTAGTCTTTTTTCTTCCATAAGTATTTATATTTAAGCAGGCTGACAATTATGAGAAGTAGCTGTTTGAATACCACCTCATATAAATAAGTACACACCCCTGTAAAAGGTAAGCAAAGAGAGTAAGCAAAAATGATTTCAACGGCAGTCACACAACCATTTATATGAATATAGAATTGGGAAGAATTCCTGTATAGAATTACATTGCATTCATGTGATTATTATTTTTTATACTTAACAACTATGTAGTTTTATTTATTTTCAGTGGGCATGATCCATTTAAAATACAAGCATTTTTAAGGAATGCTGTTCTGAAATCCATCCACCAGTTTCTCAAAACTTCCTCTGAGAAGCCTGCTTCATTCTCATGGCACTTGAGAATTTCAGTGGGTGCTTACCTTACCATGGAGGGAATGGGTGGCACTATGGATTAAACCACTGAGCCTCTTGGGCTTGCCAATCGGAAGGTTGGGAGTTCGAATCTGCATGACAGAGTGAGCTCCCATTGCTCTATCCCAGCTCCTGCTAACCTAGCAGTTCGAAAGCACACTAGTGCAAGTAGATAAATAGGTACCGCTGCGGTGGGGAGGTAAAAGGCATATCCGTGTGCTCTGGTTTCCATCATGGTGTTCCGTTGCACCAGAAACAGTTTAGTCATGCTGGCCCCATGACATGGAAAGCTGTCTGTGGACAAACACCGGATTCCTCGGCCTGAAGCTAGATGAGTGCCGCTCCCTATAGTCACCTTTTAATTTTTACCATAACTTACCATTGAGAATGCTGTATGAGTGTTTCTCTCCTGTAAGCACCTTTTCCAGCTCTCTACATACAGCCTCCCTGCCTGCCCACATTTCCTGATCTGAAAAAGTTACCTTATGACGTCTTCCTCAGAGATGAAACGGATGTGTGGGTGCCCAGGGAAGCTGCATAGCAGACCCCCAGCAAGATGATTTGTAAAATGCCCATTGGAACGGCACTGAAATTTGCTCTTGCCTTCAATAATTTTCAAATATTTAAGTACAAACACTTACAAGGAATAAAGGTAAAGGGACCTCTGACCATTAGGTCCACTCATGACCGACTCTGGGGTTGCGACGCTCATCTCGCTTTATTGGCCAAGGGAGCCGGCATACAGCTTCTGGGTTATGTGGCCAGTATGACTAAGCCGCTTCTGGTGAACCAGAGCAGTGCACGGAAACGCCGTTTACCTTCCCGCCAGAGTGGTACCTATTTATCTACTTGCACTTTGATGTGCTTTCAAACTGCTAGGTTGGCAGGAGCAGGGACCAAGCAACGGGAGCTCACCCCGTCATGGAGATTTGAACCGCCGACCTTCTGATTGGCAAGTCCTAGGCTCTGTGGTTTAACCCACAGCACCACCCGCGTACCCTTACAAGGAATACTTTATAACAAATAACTCCAGCCATTGTAGTGCACTCAGCAGTTCCTTTCCATTTTCTAGGTGCCCTTTTGAAACTCCTGTCTCTCTCTAGCTCAATCATGGAAGCGACTGACTCTAAACTCAACCTGTTACTGCTGCAGAGCACCCCCAGGCTTGCATGCAGCCAGTGGAGTCTTGTTTTTCTTTTACTTTGAACAACAGACAGCCATGCCATGAGAGCCGCTTTCTTCGCTCTTTCAAAAACAGTTTGCCATGCAGCATGGGGCATTGCTGTTTGAAAAGCCCATCTGGGCATGTGGAATTAGCTGAGCGGTCCTTTGGATCCCTGCTTCTATGCTCAGAATATACTGACACGGTCATGCGACAAAAGTTAAAGCAAGCGAAGCTATTGACAATGTGAAATGACCATTATATTATTGTAATATTCTGTTAATGCTTCAAGGCTGTACATTTTAAGTCAATGGCATTTAACAGAGCAGGTTGGCGAGCCTTCGACTGTTAATAACGCCATGAAAACCCCGTAGATGTGAAAGCTTGCATTTACCCTTAGAAAACCTATGGGGAATAATAATAAATTTATAGACTTTTCTTAAAAAGTGTTTTCACATTTGATTGCTAGCTAGTTGTCAGTTAAGACAAAAGGTTAAAAAGACGGCAGGAATTCCATTTACTCGGTATTTAAGTTTTCTGTTAATGATAGGTTTGCCTTAGAAGTTTTACAACATTTAATTAGGTTGTTTAAAACGTCCTCTGATGCAAAATGAAAAGGAATATTAAGTGACATGTAGCATGTTATTATTATTTTTTCTTTATTTTTTTTAAGAAAAAGCAGATTTCACTCTGTCTTTGAGTCAAGGGGGGGAAATAGACCCCAGAGCCTCAGATCATTTGTCCCAAATTAATTATCAGTTATTGAATAATTAACGATCCTTGACAACTCTTTTAATGATTAACAAATCAATGGAACCACTGGAGTCTCTCTCTCTCTCTCTCTCTCTTTCTCCGTGGTCTAATGATGGTAATATAATACTTCCTTGTAAAACTTGAGATGACCAGAAAATAACAACCCCTTCTTCATGCAAGAAACTGAGATACCAAAATAGAAATATTACAGCATTTTTTTCCAGTTCTAAAAATAAGCACATGCACTTCTCCATTATAGAGTAAATGTATGCCCTTAAAAAATGGGGGGGAAATGTGTGAATTAAACAACAACAACAACAACAACAACAAAGAATATGATGCACAATCCTAGAACTGCCCTTCTAGGATATTTCTTTAAACTTGACATTTAATTTATATAGCTGTTTCTCTATTTAGGTGATTTAAAATACCACTCTTTGCATAAGCCACAGGGCTGTTCACAACAAAATGGTTTAAATACATAAAATCCATCAAAATGGCACCATCCTTTAAAAGTCACTGAATACCAATTACTACAGCTGCAGCAGCAACTAGGTAACTCCTCCTGCAAATGGCTACCAAAAAAGGATTCATTGTAATGAACCGCCTAAATGAACACCTCAGTAGGGAAGGAGCTCCACATACAAGGAGCTGCCACTGAGGGGGGAAAGGGCTTTTTTCCTGGAACTCTACACCAGGAGTCGGCAAACTAAGGTCCCCGGGCTGGATCAGGCCCACCTGGGTCCTAAATCCTGCCTGCGCCGCGAAGCCAGAACCCGCCATGAAGTCGAGACTCCCGGCGATGGCAACAGGAGGAAGAGGCCAAGCTGCGGCGGCTCTGCCACTCTAACGCACACCTGGTTTACCTCAGCAGCGTTTGATTGGCAGAGACATCCTCGCGCCTCGCTGAGGTAAACCAGGCGTGGCATTTGATTGGCAGAGCCACCGCCACTCAGCCTCTTCCTTCCGTTGCCGCTGCCGCCCTGGTGCTCCTGTGGGCCAGAGAGCGGAGTGGACGAGCTTACTCCGCCTACCCACAAGAAGTTATGGCGGCAGCGGTGGCAGCAGTCCCTGGGAGATAACGGCAGCGGCTGGGGCTGGGGAAGAGGACTACTTGCCCCCCCTCACCTCTTCTTCCAGCTCCCCCCCCCCAGTGCCAATTCTCCAACCCACCACAAGGTCTGAGGGACAGTGAACCGGCCCGCGGCTAAAAAAATTTGCCGAGCCCTGCTCTACACCACATATTTCATACTGCAAAGGACCTCATCTTCTGTACTTAAAGTGCAAGCTTGTCTATTGTTGTTGCAGATACTCGTCCCAAGTACTCAGGATTGCATGCCAGGGCATTCCCCTTCATTTCATTAGTGGGAGAATCATAGAAAATAATAATAAATTTTATTTATACCCCGCCCTCCCCAGCCAAGGCTGGGCTCAGGGCAGCTAACAAGCAATAATAAAAACAAGTTGAATGACTACAACTTAAAAACAAGATTAAAAGACAACATTAAAATGCAGCCTCATCACAGGAGGAGAAAGGAAAAAAGAAAGAGGGGGTGGGAATCAAATTGACTCCAAGCCAAAGGCTTTATACCCTGCCCATCTGGCTGGGTTTCCCCAGACACTCTGGGCGGCTTTCAACAGTGGTCTGTTAAACATTAAAAGCTTCCCTAAATAGGGCTGCCTTCAGATGTCTTCTAAAAGTCTGGTAGTTGTTCTTCTCTTTGACAAATGGTGGGAGGGCGTTGCACAGGGCAGGAGCCACTCCCAAGAAGGCCCTCTGCCTGGTTCCCTGTAACTTGACTTCTCACAGTGAGGGAACCCCCAGAAGGCACACGCTGCTGGACCTCAGTGTCCGGGCAGAATGATAGGGATGGAGACGCTCCTTCAGGAATGAGCCCAACGCGGCCAGATTCACCTTTCAACTGATGGCGCATTGTTGAAACAGCCCCCTGCAGGATTGGTGCTGCGTTGCAACAGCTGTTCGGTGGTGATATCAATCCTGCAGGGTGCTCCTTTGAAAGCAGCTTCCCTGCAGAAAAGCCACTTGTGGAGGAACACCCCAAATAATTGACCCCTCTGCTCTTGGTGTGCGTGTGTGTTTGAAGAGATGCAGCACCTTCTCCTCTCCCCTACCGTTTCATTATTTGCTTTAAAAACCATAATTAAACATTAGCAAAGCCCCCAAACTAATTCAGGACAGGATCTAGGATAGAGCGGGTGGCCCCTAGCTTGACCCAGAGCAAAAGAATGAGGGGCCCCCAAATTGGGACCAAATTGTGGAGGTGGGAGAATAGTCCTATAAGTTCCACCCTGCCCTTCATCCAAGTTGCTCACGGCTACATAAATCATGCCCTGGCTCCATTTTATCCTTGTAATGTCTCTGTGGGCCAAGGGAGATTGAGAGAGAGAGAAGAAGAATTTGAATCTGGACACACACACACACACCTGTCATCGTCCACACTAAACAATGAGTGTTTATGCTGCCACAGTGCCAACAAAATAATTATACTCTGCTATCCAATAAGAATCCTCCACATAACTTAGCTATCATAATTACAGTAGAATTAATGATGAACGATGGAGAGCAGCTGTGTGTGTCCTTATGGAGATGACTTTTTAAACCATGTAAGCCTTGAATTCTTGTTTTTGAGGACTGCGTGTTGCGTCCACGAAAGTTGCCCCATTAGTCCAAGGTCTTCTGCGTGTACAATGGGGCTTCTTCTCCTTTTCTACTCCCCACATGGCCCCATGCTTCCCCCATCTGTTCTCCCTCACCCCCCCCCCCGTCCTAACTCATTTACTCAGGAGCAAGCCCCATTGAATTAAATAGGGTTTGCTTCTCAGTAGATGACACTGACTTACTAGGGAGCAAGTCTGAATCAATTCCATGGGGGCTTACTTCTGAGTAAACAGGCTTTCTCCATTAATTGACCATATCTTTTAATGTGCATTTAAATCAACTGAGCCTGTAGCAAGAAGTTATATTTTGCTTGTATACTTTTGAGGGAAAAGACAATTTTCTCTATCAGCCTTCATTTTAAAATGCTTGTAGAATTAGTTGTTATCTTATTCTTTATTTTCAAATACAGTATATAGATAATAAGTTGAACACTTCTTTAAAAATGCTTTAGGTAAGAGAAAATGTTGCTTCTAAAATATACTGTCAAATGGAACGTACGTAGATCAGTTGGCTTGAGATTTGCGTTTTATAAAGAAAAAACTCGCTTAGAATCGAGGAAAATGTTACGATGTTATTTCTTGTGTGCGTGGGATTTCTTTTTTAAAGAAGAAAATGGTTTGGAAAGCATAATATTTCCAACAATATTTCTCCTTTCCCCCTTTCCCTGAGACTCACAGTGTCTTTTTAAAAAAGCTTTGGCTCAGTTCACAAAGAGAAATATCATCAATGGTGATCTGATAGTGCGTTTTTTAAGAAGGGGAGGGAAATGGAAGCAATGAAATGATTTTTCCAACAACTTTGGGAATATAACTTTACCTTACATGAAAAGATTGGGGGGGGGGCTAGATATCTGCCGCAACTCCTTCTTATCAGATACAATTATAACTTCTGGTTTCACCCAGATGGCCAAGTTAACAAAATAGGGAGGGGGTGGGTCAAGGGGGAATTAGTAAGGCAATTTTTTTCAGGCTATTGTTCCCATGCTGTGTATTTATAGGAAGTGCAGAAAAGAATTAAATCAAAACAGTGATTAAAAATGCATAACATTAATGTCGCAACACTGAGTTTGTCAAGTATTGAGAACCTCAAACCGTCTCTCTGCTTTTGCAAGGATGATTGCAGCTAGAGGCAATGCCAAGCTTTGCGATGTTTAAGAAGCACTTTGTTGTAGTTTGGGGAAAATAATAACTAATTATTATTTTTTTAAAAAAAAATGAAAACCAAGATTTATTTTGTTTGTTCAAATCAGATAAATGTTACGGGTATTTTATTCATCATTTTTCTACTTATGCATATTGACATTTTCCACTCGAATCTTCCAGGGCTGCAAGTTGGGATGTCAGAAACTGTGCTTGCAGAAATGAAAGTATCCTCATTATGCAAATTTGGGTCCCACTGATAGGCATGTTCTGTTTTATAAATTACATCCTCTTGTCAGAAGTCAAATTGTATTTGAATAACTTCACGGAAATTGTCACCAAGATTTTAAATTGTGTGCCTTGTGTGCCATTGTTGATTTAGTCAGTGAGTAAAAAATGGACATGTGTTGATTTTTTAAATGTGCGCATGATTGTTTTGTCATAAATGTTATTTAAATGAAGCCTAGATGCATATGTAATTTTTCTGTATATTTTTTAAAAGTTTAGCTTCAAATGTATGGTAATCTTTATATTTAATAAAATATGATAAATGGTACCGGTTGCTGTATATTTTAGTCTTAACAAGTTTGTTTCCTACCAACATACTTGAAAAAAATTTCCTGTAGGGTAAAATAAATATACATGCTCTGGAAAAAAAATCAAATCTAAAAGTTAAAATGAAGTGAACTCAAATTATGAAAATTATTTTAATCTTCTATAAAAAGGTTGCTTTCCTTATTTACATTCTCATGGAATTTATTTATTTTTCAAATTAGTAAACTCAGTTGAACTGTTCCTTCTTCTTGTGGAGAGGACTGAACAGGTCTCAGATATATATTAAAAAAGAATGTCTTATTGTGAACGAAAGCAATTTAATTAAAAAAAAACACAATTTAAACTCATTACACAGAATCAACACTATTTCAGAAAGGAATGTATTTATACAGCATCACATGCTGACATGCCTTTCGAAAGTAATATTTTACTTTTAAAAAATTCTGAGGAGAGATGTTACCAACAAGCTCTGTGCTTAGCAAAAGGGTCTAGCTTCTGCTGATGTAAGTCTTGAAAATCACTATTATTGCAGCTGGAATAATCTTTGATGTTAAGAAAAGTGGAAAAATCAAAGTGAAGTGCTAAATCTGGTCATTTTTCAAACATATTATTCTTGTCAAGACAATATATAAAATAAATCATTGCCTTTCTTTTGATTTTCACATAGCCCTTTTATGCACTTTTATTCAAAGTACAAAAGCACTGAGGAGGATAAAGAAAATGTGGGAGATTTTGGGGGTGGGGGCAAGCAGAATGTTATTATGTCTATTTTTATTAAACAATGACACCCGTGATGTAAGTGGAGTCTGGCTCAGAACATGAAATGTGCTTTCAACCATTGGCATTCATCATATTTGCTCAGCTCCTGATATGAATATACAACAGAATTCTGGTACTGCTTTCCAAAGCCATTTGACTGAGTTTTAAACCCTTGACAGTAACAAATACAAATTGCACCAGCCCAAAAAAATTGTTGGGGCTAATTTTAATATTAATGAATTCTTTACAACCTCAGTTCAGCAGTTTCGATTAAGCTTTAATTAGTAGCCAGAGGGGAATCCAAAACAAAAATAAGGAGTTGAATTGCTAATTAAGTTACTTTGATGAGGTGGAGTTTTAGTAAAAGACTCATTGTTGTTGCCTATGCAGGTTCTGACAAGCTAGAAAATACTAAAGATTATCATTATTGTAACTAACATCATACGTTACCACCAGATTTTCTGCAAGGAGAAGACAGTTCATTAGAGTGCAACACTTTGGCCTGTCACTACTAGAATTAAAGTCTTGTTAATAAGATCGCAGTGCCTGGGAACTAGAGGCCAACGCAAGCAAGCATGGCTTTAACTCGGAACGGGGATAAATTATCTCGTTATTTGATACTTCTGAATCCAAGGTGCATACATGTCTCTCTCTTAACAGCTTGTTCGTTTAATATGTCACACAACATGTTGCTCGTTAGAAGTGGACGTTGTTGCCTTAATATCGGCCGTTACAAATATGCACCTACTGCACGTGCCTTCCAACATCTTTCATAGAGCTCCTTTGATAAAAATGGATTTATTCCATCACAAGATTACCATGAAATTACAGATACAGTGTTGTTTTTATTTATTTTTTATTATTATTTAAACCATTATATTGTCAGCCTCGGAGTTTATTAAGCCGTCTTTCATGACAGGTCAACATCTGAGGAAATGTTTTTAATCACATGGTTTATTAAAAGCTGGGAAATCAACATTAAAAACAAAACATATAAATGTGTGACTGTGTGGCTCCTACAAGATTTCTAATTACAGCAACTAAATTGTTCTCGTAACAGCAAGATATCTGTCTATATATCTTATACCTATCAATATAACTACATATTTTCCCCCTATCTTGGTTAGGATTGTGTGGCATAATGTGATTTGTCTACACTTTGATGTTTTCTATAATTTGGATTTATCCTTTTTGTTTAAGGTTTCAAAGCCCACATACCCAATAACTAAAGGATAAGAAGAGACAGAAAAATAAATGATATTGTTTCTGGGGTATTAAATATAAGCCTGGCTATCACAGCTACATTGCACTAGCGAATTGTAATCAGGTACTTTGACTTAACACAGTTTTGTTTTATAATCAGAACGGTTGCCATATGTTGGAAAAACCTATCTGCCTATGTCTTAGGGGTTTCATACCTCTGTAACAAATCCACAAACTCATTTTATAATACCTTAAATCTACCCATTGTAATGTAGCTCCACTAGTGTAAATCCACATCAAACTTTCCTCATGAATGTTGCGAGAAGATTACGTACATTATCACTGAAAGCAAAAGAAAGAAGCAGTGAATTAGAATGCAGTTGATACTGCAGAAATAACTTTGGCTAAATCTTCTTTTAATGCATAGTTTTGCCATTTTCCTTCACTCAGCATGAAACTGATTAAAAGCTGCTCATAAGAAAGGCTTTGCACAAACAGATGTATTGTTTAATATATTTACATCTCTAAATGCTGGAAAATTTGAACTCTAATACTGCAAGGTGGTGATAGTTGAAACGAAAGATACAGTGTTTCTAATGCAGCTATTTGAATATACAGTACTTTCTCTTCTGTTGCTCTTGCCCAGTTAATACATGTACACACAATGGTAATCCAATACCTATTAGTGCACATACTGCATTATAGGATAATCTGTTGATGCCATTATTTTTGAAGTTATATATATCTGAAACTATAATCAAGCAAACAAATAATATGAATTCTTTAAGAGGTATAATTTTTACATGCAAGTAGCTTTCTGACAAAAGTGTCAAAGAGGCCAATGGTATTTAAATGGTTTGCATCAGATTTTACTGAACCAGTTTTTCAACACTGTGATCAGCTGCATGCTAACTAATTTTTCCTAACTGTGTTTTTCTTCTGGGGAGAGAGAAAGATGCTAAGGTGTTTGGGGGTTTATTCCCCTCCTCAAAAATCAGGCAGAAACAATTTAATTTTTAATACAAAATTACCTGAAATTTTCTAAACAAACAAACATTTTTTAAAAATAAATTGCATTGTAAAACCAAAGCTATTAACATATGCTATTATAAGTCCTTGAACTTCACCAGTTTTCTTCCTGATTCTTGGTGGTTCAGAAGACTGCCTCTCTCCCTCAGCCTGATAACGAAAACGAGTAAGACAAATATGTAGAAAATATAACCAGTTGCTTTTTCCCCTATGTACCATTAGGTCTTTTAAAACTTATATATATTTTTAATCATTTGAAGAAAATACAAGAGATCAGATGCATAGATTTTAGAATGGGACAAATAATTATCCAGCCAGCTATGGGATACCCAAACATGTGAGAATCCATTTCGTAGAGAACGTAAGTTATGTTGCCAAATAGTTGCTTCCTTTTGCAATCTGCATCTTATGGCAGCCCTCCTGGCACTAAGTGATGAGTGCTCATTCTGGATGCATTAAAAAAAAAAAACCTAAATCCCAGCCAATTGCATCTTTGTGAATTATAATATTTTAAAGGCTCTCCAGGATGTAGCTAATGAGGTGCACAAACCAGTCTAAGTTACGCACCCCACATACTCAACTCTCCCACTGAGATCAATGGGAACACAACTGATGGATCCTGCTTTAACTGGATCATGCCCCATTTAATGTGCAGTACTATTATTTTGTTCTAAAAAGTGTTGGTTGTGGGGTGGAGTGGTATTAAGAAGTGAAAACCTAAGGCTATGGATCTCTTCAGGAAACCATGTGTTTGTTCTTTTACCCAAAAGAATGTGAAAGAAGCAGCTTTTCTTAAAATAAGTTGAATGGAGGAAAGAATGGATAGTCCATTTCCACGAAACCTGAGTGGGAGTTCCGCACAAGATTAAGTGGGATGAAGAGAGCTGTGTCTGTCAATTTCAGCTCCTCATTTTTCCACTCTTCAATTCTCTACATTTCCACATCAGTTTGCAAATGCTCCTTTAAAAATTCCTCTTGAAAATTCAGCATTTTAGTGCAAATTTCTCCCAGGAGATACAAATTTGGTACCCAGTGCTGCCGAATATACACATTTTTGCGGAGCATATTTCCCCTAATATTTATATTTTGCTTCACAGAATCATTTTTGTATCTTATGTTCACTAATCTATGGCTTTTTTATGCACACTTTACCTTATGGTGTGCATCTTTAAACCTCTTTCTTGCTGGAGAATTGCATTGCAAAATTCAGTATTCAGAGAATTCTGGATTTCATAGAATGGCAGTGTTCTGGTTTGGCTATTGTTTCAGAAAGTACAAATTAGACAGATTTGCCTTTAAATTCAAACAGAATTGCCTTTCATCCTCATCCCTAGCGCCATCCTTAATAGATCGACTGTGCCTATGGTCTTGAAGCTACCGGAGCATGATCTTTTTCAGCATTTTAGATGCATGAATCTGCCCGAGTATTTATGCCCATCCTCTGAGACCCTTCTCTGCAACCTCCCGCTATCAGTAATCAGGCGGGCAGAAGCCAGGGAGGGAGTTTTGACTGTGTTTGGAAAAACCTTCCCACTGAGGATTGGCTGCTACCATCCTGGTCTCTTGGCACTGGTGAATTGGCTTGAGATGTTTAAGCTTACTTGCTTTCACTTGAATTTTTAATGCTGGGCTTTCTTTCCTCCTTCATCATTGTTTTATTGGTTTCATTAACATTGTGTTTTAGTCTTCTGGAAGCTTCTCCAAACCAATGAATTCTCCAAAGAGATCATGACACAAATTACAAATTACAAATCTGCCTGGTGGCTGATTCAGATTATTGGACCATGTACCCCATGGTTGTCAATTCCGGCCAGCAATTGCTCTCCAAAGTCCCAGAAACAGACTTTCCCTAACTGTATTAGCTGAGTGTCATTGGGAATGAACATGGGAGCTTACTCATGAAAACCATATGCAGAACTACTGAGCTTTGAGCTCTCAGATTTACACTTGCCATGAAGCTGTGTGGTATCAGATGATAGGCAGAGATATATTACTTGGCTACATATCTGACTCTGTGATTATTGCATAACAAGCATGGTAGTTCTCAATAACCAATTATTTGTAGAAGAAAATTTCTAGCAGGACAAAATGTGAGCATTCAAGATTACAGGGGGTGGAATGATAAATGTAATAATAATAATAATAATAATAATAATAATAATAATAATTTGCCCATCTGGCTGGGTTGCCCCAGCCAGTCTGGGCAACTTCCAACACATATAAAAACATAATAAAACATCAGACATTAAGAACTTCCCAATACAGAGCTGTCTTCAGATGACTTGTATAGTTGTATAGAAATAGGGGAAACAGGAGAATTCTGGATACCTTTCATTTTAATTGAATATGGATACACACAATTATTTGTCCCTCATTCTTGTGAAACATGGAAAACATGGTTAAGCCCGACAAGTTATGTCTGCCATCGTTTAACTGCAGAAAGTTGCTTCTTGAGTTCATTGTTGTATTGAGATAAAATAGGCTCGGTCTTCATCACAGTAGATCAATATTAATGCATCAGGATCACAAACTCACTGTGGGGGGGGGCACAAAATCTTTTACAATCACATTGTTTAAAAGAAGATGTGTTCAGAAGGCTGAAGACAATACGAAACCCCAGAAGCAACGATGCCTTCAGACAAATTATGTCCATCCTTGCTGAACTGCAGAAAGTTGCTTCTTATGTTCCATTGTGCATTGCAATATGAATATTGTGCATTACTGCTGTTACACTCAGTAGATCTCTTTTAGGCATAGTTTATATTTATATTTTGCCATTTTCCTACCAAGCCAGAAGAAATGGATAATTTGGAAAAGGGGAAACTTATTTATTCAAGGGATGCTTTCCTTACCCGGATGCAAGATTTAGGTAAAACTTGTTTGCCAGGCCAGTGGAAGCAAAGATTTATCTCCTGACAAGTAGGAAGCTTCTAGATAGGAGAGAAAGCATTGGAAGACCATGTGTAATGTGCTTTTTTTTCCTAGGCAGATGGACAGTCCGTTTTGTGGAGAAGAAGGAAATAATGCGATCATATTTTAGCGTGTTGCGTTTAATGAGCTCTGCCATCCTTCGGCGGCAGGCGGTTATTGTTTAGAAAAGACAAAGGAATTCCTCCTTTGTCTTTCTTTGCCAACTATCAGGCCCCATTACTGAAAATTAAGGTTCAATCAAATGCTTTTTCAGAGATAATTAGTGGCCAGCTTTGTGGTGCAGGGGATAATATGACCAAATTGCGGGATCACAGCGGTGTGTAGTGAAGTGTGAAGGAGCCAGTTCTCGATCCCTGCTCCTGGGGTCATACCCCTTCTTGTCAGAGATAATGTGGCAGTCAAAATACTGCCTTCATACCTGCTGTGATAAAAAAATACACCCAAGCAAATAAATTATTTCAACGCCCCTCTCACAGTCGTCTTTTTTTTTCAGGGGGGAAATCAAGCCAGATCATTAGTAATAAACTATGACTTCATTAGAATGTCCCACCTAACAGGATTACAGAAGAATGTGTCAATAATTGGCAAAGGTTTGTCTTTCATTAATTAACACCTTTGTATGAATACAAACTTGTTATCCTCATGTTTTATAGGTGAAATATTACCATAAAATGAAAGCAGACTTTTTATTGTTGTTTTAAAAAGTTGCCTTCAGTCATTTGTGCAACAACTATTTTATGAATTACTTTTGCAATTTTTTTAAAGAAGTATCTTCTCTATTGGCCTTATTTGACTAAAACGGTTGGCTTAAAGTTTTATTGGGGTGGTTTTAAAAAGGGAATATTTAGAGGAGGGGTTGTGGGGAAACAATATATTTAGAACAGAATACTGCCCGCCATAGTTGTATGCTATTCTGTTCTTTTTTTCAAAAATGGCACCCCACTCTATCTTTCACTCTGTACAGAATTCAATTTAAATAAAATTAACAAGGATAATAAAGCAGAATCGATCAGCTGTACAGCCATGTCAGAAAATTAGCAGTTGTTTTCTTCACACAGTTGTAGGTCATAATATTTTTCGTACATGCTTGCAAGTGTTTGTCATTCTCATGCAGACATTATGCACTTTAAATGCAAAATTTATTACGATTATATCAAGCATGAACTATGCCATCAGTATCAATACATTTCTTCACAAATGTAAGCAGTGCTTACAAGTATCTGTACTCAGAAGTATTTAATAAAGCAATGTAACCAGTGCCAGCTAGTTTAATACATATTGTCCGATTCCTTATAAAAACATAAAATGGTGTCAAGACTCCAAACTTAAAGAGCAAACCCAACTTTTTTGAATACTTCCTCATGATACAAAATACACATGGGTCTTAATCCCCCCCCCCAATGTACACAGATTGTGTCCCCAAGTGCTGCAATTTTACATAAAATACTAAAAAATAAAGTGGCATCATAAAAATAGGAAAAGTTATCATCATTCAGGGTAGGTGAAAATGCATCCATGTTAACTTGAGGTGATGTGTTTTACATGCCAAGTGGGCTTTAGATTTGTTTTGCCTGGACAGCAACACTCTGTCAGCAAACACAGTTTTATATATATTGATAGCATCACTCTCTTCCTAAATAGGCACTACACATGTGATCAGATTAGCCACTTGTTTTCAGAGGACAGAAGCTGTACAGAATTTGGAGTGCTCTTCAGTCTATGGGGTCAAAAGACCGACCAGTTATTCCTATGAAGTATTTGTGTGTGCATCCAACTCTATGAAAAGTTTAGTTCTCTCGATTCAGCACACACCAGATCTACTGACTGTTAGCAGGACCATCAAGGATGCTGAAGAAGAAAACCAAGACTCATTCAGAGAACCTGTTCCACATAAGGAAAATCCAACTTCGAGGAGAGGATGAATTTTGCAGAACTAATTTGTTCCCGTGCGCGCCTCACAGTTTGTGCGCAATTGTTTGGGACAGCTCTTGCACATCAGTGCATAGAAAAGCACCAAATGTTGGTCTCTAAAGTATGTTCAAGATTATGCAAATTCTGTCAACATGTTTTTATGTTTGCTGCTCTGTGTCAGGATCAAAAGAAATACAAAATTAGTTCCATGAATCCAAATGAGATTTAAACTACTCCCTCCCCCGAACAGCAAACTCCTTCTGAAAGGGCATGGGTCAGCTCTGCAAAGAAAAAATATTTTAAGAAATTCACTGGGAGCATTCACACCTCTTACGTAAAGCTAAATGTCTCTTTGGACCCCAGCTTGCATCTCTTGTGAGAACTACAGTTAGTATCTTAGGCTGCAATCCCATATCCTGGGGTAGTCAATGTGGTGACTTTCAGATGCCTTTGGACTACAGTTCTCATAATCTCTGACCATTGAACATGGTCCAACAGCATCTGGGCAGCATCACACTGCCTATCTCTGCTATACATAGTAAGCCCCATTGGATTCTTTTCTAATCATATGCAAACTTCTCTTGGACTAAATCCCATTGACTCCAATGCGGCTTACTTCTGAGTAGACATGATTACACTATTAATTCATTAACTTTTTAAAAAAGGAAAGAAATAGGAGATTCTTCTGCGGCAATCCAGTAAAGTCAATACAGTGGTATCTCGGGTTAAGTACTTAATTCATTCCGGAGGTCCGTTCTTAACCTGAAACTGTTCTTAACCTGAAGCACCACTTTAGTTAATGAGGACTCCTGCTGCCGCTGCACCGCCGGAGCACGATCTCTGTTCTCATCCTGAAGCAAAGCTCTGAACCCAAGGTACTATTTCTGGGTCAGCGGAGTCTGTAACCTGAAGCATATGTAACCTGAAGCGTATGTAACCTGAGGTACCACTGTATATGTACCATCAGTGTTAAGCAGAATGCTCTTTCTGCTTCATCCAGGGCATAATGGTTTTAGAAATGTGTGTGGTTAAAGAATGAGAATTAAGCAACAGTTAACAACTGGGCAATTCCTGCGGGTTGCTATTTTCATGTATTAGCACTATGATTTTCTGACTGGTATACATTGTTAAGCATATGCCATTTTCTCTCAAGCTAAGAAGATATATCTCTGAAAGAAATCTGTGTCTGTGCAACTTTTTTCCCTACCTAGATTCATACACATAAATATTGAAATCAGCAAATACATTTCTTGGGATAATTCTCTCAGTTGAATTTGCCTTCTAACTGTATAAAGCTGAAACTGTGACTTTCGGGGAAGGGTCAGAGACAGAGATGTTTGCATTGATGTGGCTATTGATGACAAAAGCCAAATTCTCCCAGTTCTAAACATATTAGCCTAGAAAGGAAAGCTTCAGACCAAACCTGTTAACATCCACAGAAGAACACTTCTTAGTAGCAAGATCTTTGAATGTTCCGTTGTGTTTTAAACTGCTTTGATTTTGTTAGTTAGTTTAAAACCCAGATGAAAATATACATGGAAATATACCGTGGTGGTAATATATTACTTTGTATGCTGGGTTCAATCCTCAGCATCCCCCCGTAGGGCTGGGGTGCAGCCCTGTCTGTAATCTGACAACTCCTCCTGGTCATTGTAGGCAATTCTAAGCTACATAGACCAGTGGTTTTCAACCAGTGCTCCGTGGCACCCTGGGGTGCCTTGAATGATAGTCAGGGGTGCCACAGGCAGCACTGGCCTCTGTCCCTCTTTCCCTCCCTCCCTCCTCTGATGCCCTCTTGCGTCTCTGCCTCCCAAAGGCTTGCACAGTTGTTTGTTGTGGTAGCCCTGGTTACAAGCCCCCAGGCAAATGGTGCCTCTGCGCCGGGCCAGGGGAGTGTGTGCCTGTGGGGCAGTGTGAAGAGGCACCTTTCTTTGGGTGGGTGGGGGCAGCTCAGAGACCAGGGGCATCAACCGTGGCTCCCAAGGAGTGGGGAGAAGAGAGGGGAATGAGGGAACACTCCACTCCACAAGGGAGGGTGTCCGGAAAAGAGTGAGAGGTTGAGAGCTCAGCAGGCAAGGAGTGACATAATTGGGCTTCTCAACCCCACAAGGGTGCCACAGAAAGAAGGTAGTTGGTTAAGGGAGCCGTGGAACTAAAAGGGTTGAAGACCTCTGACATAAACCAGTGGTCCCATATGGTATGATGTAGCTTTCCATGCTCCTATTTAGTAAATAATGAACAGAATGGTTGTGGACATTCTCTTGAGGTGCCAGTCTGAAAAGGATTTGCACGGGAATGGGGTTCACATGCTCTAGATGTGTGAAGAAAAGTTAAGCGTTCTCAACTCTCAACGTTCTCAACTTTTTAAAAATGTTATGTGAAAAAGCTTAGTGACAGGAACTGCTACATCTGGCCTTCCTGTCTCCCTGCTCCTTTAGCACATCCAAAGCCACTTAACAACCAATTAAGTGGATTCAACTGTTCTTGTATTCACCAGCAAGTTTTAATCTAAGAGGAGAAAACCATGAAAAATAATGTTAGGAGAAATGAACTCTTGCACACGTCTTTCATAAAAACATTTGTCATCCAAATGATAAAATATTTGTTAGTCGGACTTGAGAGGCTTTGCAAACAAAGAAAGCGCAACATAACTCAAGAAGCAGATTGATTTTTTATTTTATTTTTACATCCATGTTTTGGAATCTAAATGTTAATATACAGTAAATATCACACATATTAGTTCAGGCCTGCTTAGGTATTATTTTAATAAGTTTATTATTAAACTTACACACAGTCATGTGGTGTAAAGTCACACACACACAAAAAGAGAATATTATGGAAACGGGTTTTGTTGAAGTCAGTGAAATTTCATACCACTATATGTAAAATTGTGAAGTTATTTTGTCCTCCAATTAAGGGATGTAAATACGGGAAACCAGAACTGAAAATAGAAATCATAGCTTGTGTGACATAATGATTAAGAGGACAAGCTAGGGGCTAGGTAAGCCCTCAGCTATAAACATACTGGGTCATATTCAACAAGCTACTTTTTTTTAGCTTGAGACCCACACCTGTAATTTGGGGATAACAACACTGGCCTATGTTGCAGGGGCATTGTCAGAAATACTACATTAATGTGTGTAAAGCACTTTGAGCACAAAATACAATAT
Organism: Podarcis melisellensis; assembly: GCF_964234715.1. Classification (NCBI taxonomy): domain Eukaryota; kingdom Metazoa; phylum Chordata; class Lepidosauria; order Squamata; family Lacertidae; genus Podarcis; species Podarcis melisellensis. The sequence goes on from NC_138531.1 coordinate 30,150,546, forward strand.
ACCGTATTTTTCGCTCTATAAGATGCACCAGACCGCAAGACGCACCTAGTTTTTGGAGGAGGAAAACAAGAAAAAAAATATTCTGTATCTCAGAAGCCAAAACAGCAAGAGGGATCGCTGCGCAGTGAAAGCAGCAATCCCTCTTTCTGTTCTGGCTTCTGGGATAGCTGCGCAGCCTGCATTCGCTCCATAAGATGCACACACATTTCCCCTTACTTTTTAGGAGGGAAAAAGTGAGTCTTATAGAGCAAAAAATACAGTAAATATTCTTTTCTAGTGTTATTATTTATTAAATATCTTTTATTTAGAGAAAAGCAGTGTGATTGAAAAATAAGGTGGTCAGTCCAGCCTAGAGCCCAAGACCGAGAACTTATGCTTGCTAATTGCCACCCGATCTCAAGTTCCCTATTCTGCACTTCTGAACACAACTGGGCAAAAACAGAGAGTGGGTGACAATGCCTTGTCTATATCAGGCTCCCAGGCAAACCCACCCACCCTGCTTCTTGATGAAATGCCTCATTGATTTGCTTCTACCACAGGCTTTTGCAAAAATAAAAAATGGTGCTGCATTTCATTACCAGAAAATTGGTGTAGAACTAGGGTTGTCTGAACCAAACTCTGCTTGGGCCATGGGGCTTTCCTGATTGGTCTTTCCCACTATGTCACTCATGCGAGAAGAGCCCACTTCATTTGCAATGATCCCCCCATCCCTCTGCTGCACATCTGACACCATTATGGAGTGTCTTCAATACTCCAGAGCACCTCTTTCAAAGGGTGTGAGAGGTCGCAGAGAGGGAAAGGAGGTGGAGGAGCCATGAGAGGTTGAATGAGAGGTCCTCCTGCTCACACAATTTGGATCGAATCCTGGTCACCCACAAACTCTTAGCAAAGACGGGGGGATGCAACATGGTGGTGACAGTGGGGGTATATGGAGCCACTTCCTAAATAGCCAGGGAACCTGTGACAACAGCCAGAGTAAGGGCTGCACTTCTTTGGTCAAGTTAAGCAGAGGGGGAAAGGTATGATGGCTCTGCGCTTGCACCACTGTCATTACTTGCAGAAGAGTGGGTACCAATGGGCTGATCTCTGTAGGATATAGATGCAAGAAAAATGCAAGGCTTCTCACCATTCTTGCTTCTTTTAATGGTAGCAGCAACTCTTCTTCACCTAAGAATGAAGAACTGCTGTTACTACAGAAGGGAGGAGGAAAAGCAAGTGTCCCAGCCCAGGTGTTCCTCACCTCCATCTCTCTCCATAGCAGATTTATGTGGTTAGTCCACAACAATTTGTGAAATGCAGTATACTCAAATTGCTTAGACAGGGGAAATTGCAACTCTCTGAGTTTCTTAATGCCAGGCACTTCTGTTAGAAGCTAACCATAGATAGCTCTGGGAAAATATATTCAGATGTGAAAAAATATTCAGATGTGTCCTGCTGCTTTCAGGTTGTTTACGAACCTGCGTTCCATGGAATACGTGAGTTATTTTAGTCTTCTCTCTCCCTCTCTTTATTTGGAAGAATCACATCAGGAAAAGCTTGGGGAATTTCACTACATGATACCATAACAAAACTCTCCTGTGAAGTTCTCAAGAAGGTTAAAAAAAATAGCTGGGGAAATGCCTTGAGTTACTAAAATTTTAATTTACTCTGAATTAATTACTGATTAATTATTGCTCTCAAAATTTTCACTTGCAATTGAGTATTCAGGGAGTTTTCTGGATGCATTCACTGATGAACAGAATAAAGTTCTGAAAAGAAAGTCAAGACACTCACCACACATCGGATGAATACAGATCCTTCAACTGAAAGATAAAAAATTTCCTCAACAGAAAATGGCTCACTTTTGGACTGGTCAAAAATCATTCTTAACAGAACTTGATTTAGTTTATCTTTACTTGCCCATTTTGTAGAAGCAAAAATAAAAAATAAAAGGAGGAATTTATTATTCTGTAAACCACTTACAGGCCTGGTGCCATGGTTCCACCATCTATGAGGTTCAGTGGACTTCAACTATCCTTAAAATTATGTAGACAAACATGGATGACTACTGATTTTATTCATTATTGTTATTTCTACTATTATGATATTTACTCTGCGGAGTCAAGTTTTGAATACTGGCAGCCTGGATTTTAAGAAACTAGTTATCAGTATTTTCCTATCTATGAAATAGCTATTTTAAAAAGAAGATTACCTTGGTTTACAATACAAAAAAATATATATGTTTCAAATTGCCTGTATCCTCATATTTGATAATAACATGTAAGTTCATTCCAATCTGAGATTTATTGCAATTCAGCAACCTTGGGTTCTCTCTGATACATGGCTCTTTGGGTCTCCAACTGAATTGTCTTCTAACCTCATTGAGATATTTGTTTTGCACAGTTTCTTTGTTAGTAATGGCAGAAGAAGAATTCTGCAGATATTCACAGTTCTGAGGAAGAAACATGCTACAGGTTTGGAGCAGAAATGTGCTGCATTTGTTGTCACCTCATGATATCCCCTACATTTCCCAAATCCCAGAAATGATGCACAGAAGGTATCTTCAGTAGAGGGGAAGGCTTCAATGAATTGATAAATATGGCAGATAGCTACTAAATCGCATAACCTTCCTTATCATTTATGGGAACTTTCACAACCGCATCTGTAGAAATACAGAAAATGTCTTTCAGACTTAGCGGCATTAAGGAGTTAAGCATTCATTGGAGATGTTGAATGAACAAGCAGTGTCTTGCAGTCTTTTTTTTTAATGGGCAAAACACCGGATAAAGGTCATTCTTAGCCCAAAGGCCAAGCAAAACCACAACACGAAACACTAATAATGTTAGAATGGGCTAAGAGAGGAAATAGAACGTGAAAAAGACTATGCAAAAGAATGTGCAACTTGTACATATACGGCAACTTGTACATATATGCCACAACCCAAGTGTTGACATTTTGAGCCAGAGTCCATGGTCACTTGCCATGAGGTTGTATGTGAAATTCTTCTCCAATATGGTCAGTCTACAACTCTCCATTCGGTCTGGGTTTCTCAACATTCTTGTCTGGGCGCATTCCGGTGTCATTCTTTTTTGAAGACGTTGACCATATGATCATATTCAAATAGCCAAGCGTTTACAATTTTCAGATCTGCCAAATAGCGAATCAACCTTTATAATTAAAGGTGACAAGCTGACAAGAAAAATGAATGTAAAATTGTATACGTATATGAATGTTTATGTCAGATTGCCGTCTGTGCAGTTGTTTTCTCTTTGTCAATAGCCGAAGGCTCATTTCTCTGTACTAGAAGCACATTTTTATATCAAGGCCTTCAGACAGCTCCCCTTCGCCCTAGTGAATCTGCTGATTAATTTTGGATGCTCCTCTTAATTAACACCCCAAAGGAAGTCTAGATTTTCTAGCCTATATTCCATGTAAAACAAGTGAATCTGAAGAACGATGACCTAAGGAGACAAGCGCACTCTGTCCGAATGACATTACAAGAACATTGAATATCTCACAAGTCAAGACCTGGTCAGGCAGTGCCTAGGGAAAACATAGGCCTTTAATCAGGGCAGAAGTAAGACTCATATTAGTCCAATTTCATTTTCTTTATTGCTGACAAAGAGGGGCTGGGATGGATGCCACCTGACAGTTGAAACATGGTGCCCCTGTACCAGAGCGGGTGCCATTGGCCTTGATTAATCATTGGATCCATTTTGTCTTCCAGGCAGCTACGTGGATGATGGATACAAGAGGAAAAAAACAGTGATGTGATTTATTAGGAAATTAGGATAAAATAACACACTGGGTAATTGCACATGGGTCTCAGGAAAAGAACTGTGCAGTGAGAAGCAAAATGCCAGAGAGCAATCATTTCCACATCAGTTTTTAGAGAGAGACTTGCAATCCCCTGGTACTCTTTAAATGCATAGTGTCCAAGGGAAAAAGCACCAGCCATCCTTGTCCTTGAAGAAAAATAAAGCACTAGGCTTCTAATGTAAGATACTGAGATGTCCTGAAGAGAGAAAGAAAAACACTGTATACATTCAACCAACTGTTGCTTCACTGGCAGAGCTGGCAAAATTCCTGTTCTTTCACATTCCCTGGCTCATATTCATGTAACTAGCATTTCTGTGGTGCTTGTCAAAGTTTTCCAAATGCTTCACATACCTTACAGTCACCTTAGGAACAGAGAAATCTGAGATTGGTCCATTTAGGTCAGTACTGACTCAACTTAGAAGCCTGTAAGTTCCAGGGATGGGTCTTTCGCAGCACTACCTGGAAATGGCTGGAATTGAACCTGAGGCCTTCCGTATTCAAAGTGTGTGCACAGCCACCGAGCTACAGTCCTTTCCCCTCCAGGCTGGGACACTTTACAAGCTGTTGACAAACCAGCTTATTGTGTGTACTGAAGAACATCTAAGTTCAGTCCTTTCCTATGGATCTCACCCATGTGAACCTATAATGAATGATGTGCCACTGGAGTGAGATTTTCGTGGTGCTTTTTGTGTATTACAGTCAACAAAGGGGACTTTCCAAAGGCCAGAATATATGAGATGAGCTTCACTATGAAGGCCCTCTGACAATAGAAGTCATTCAGTAATTTGAGGTTTAATTCCCTATAAGCTCCTAAGTGCAATGCAGTAGCCTGTACGGAACTGTGTAGTCCTACGCAGAGGATTTAGAATGTATTCTGTACTTTACTTATGGAATATGCAGAACTGGTGAAACTTACTGGGAAAAAATAAGAAATCAAGATAACAAACTTTTTATAAAAGAATGGAAATGGTTTATTGAATATTTAATTATAAACAGCTAAGAACATTGGCAGGTTTGTTGTAATTAGCTGCAGTTTCATGAGGGTATATATTTAAAGTAGATGAATAAATGAACAAATTGAGTTAATTTGGATATGCAGAAAATATTTAAAAATAAATTAAAGGAACCGCAGAAAGAGGGAGAAGGAAGTCAAGTCTTGAAATGTTAAAATGACTGTAAAATTATTGAAATGTATAAAATTGAAAACCAGGAAGGAAGGAAGGAAGGAAGGAAGGAAGGAAGGAAGGAAGGAAGGAAGGAAGGAAGGAAGGATACTGTAGACAGTACAAAAAATGAAGAGAAATGTCATATTAACAACTAAGTATGAAGAGTGGAAGGGGCGGGTGACACCAGGGGTGCCAACTTGAATAAACTATTGTGTGGGCCCAGGTAAGCCCTGCCCTGCATAATCAATCCCATGACACAGTGCAAACACATCATTTGAATGGGAATGCCCATAAACTTTGTGGGGTGCCAGCCCCCTCAAATATTTTATTGTGGGGGCTTTGGCCCCTAGGAGTTGGCTCCTATGGGTGCCACAAGGCAAGACAGAAATCCATCTGGAGGAGAGATTGAAAGACAAGAAGAAAGTAGCCTAAGAAACACAAAGCAAAAATTATCCTGCTTAACACAAGCATACTGTCTTTGAGTGATATGAAAGCTCTGCCCATATTTGTATGTTGCCATCAGCCAAGACTGGCTAAAATTCAATGTGCCCAAAGACCTAAATAAGCAGTCAAAGTTCATACATCTATTGTTGTTAAACTCAGTCCTTTCCATGTCCGGGGAGCAAGAAAAGGCTGGCCATGGCAAAGTGAAGACAGCAGAAGACTCCAACTCCTTTTGTTGCTTTTCAGTTTCATCATAGGGTAATGTCTGTTGATGTTCTCCCCAATGTTCACTTTGGTTCTCGGTCAACCCAAACTCTGCTTTAAAATGCATTGCCCCCTCTGCATTATAACAGATTGTTCTGATTTTTCCACAGCAATCTTTCATGTTGAGCCTTACAGCTTTAAACCACTGACTTCACAAGCACATTCAGGTTTTAATATCTATTGATTTATTTCCACATCTTGAAAGGTACCTCTCAGGACTTTGAAGCTGCAGTGTTGTAATTCCTGTTATTATATGCATATTTTATGCTTTTGTTTTCCTGTTTAGTTTCTTAACCATCCCTAGGAAATCATGGGTATAAACAATATTTCCAGATTTCAAATTTCCTTTGGGAAGAAGAAATGGGGAATATCTTTCTATGGGAAGAAACGTCCTTCATGTCAAGACTCACTACTGGCAGAGCTTTGACTCCAAGAAAGCTGTGTTGGTTTCCTGCCATCATACGTGAAAATGCTTGCTCCCAAAAGACCATTTCTCCCTAAGCACACTTTTCGTATTTATAATATTAGAAGAACTTCACTTAGTAGCTCTTGATGCTGGGGCACAGTGGTGTGGTTAGAGAGATGCTTTAATACAGAACTGTGAGAGATATAATTCCCCTTTCTGAGAATCTGAGAACAGCACATCTGCAGGTCTCTCAGCCACCAGATCTATAATGCCCTTGTTAATGGTATATCCGGCATGATAACATATATTGCAATCTTCCACGGCTTCAGATAAGGTTAAAGATTCATTTTAGCTCTTAGTAACAGAGATCCATTCACAACTTCAGGAATGACTGACTCTCTCTCCTCCATATAAAAGAAGAAAACTATAACATATGCTGTCCTCTTGGCAGTACCTTTTGAATCTTGTTTTGTGTCAATGTAACATAAAGAAACAAGAGGCCTGCGTGTAATTTGGATTCTTCCAAGGATCCCCTTTCAATCTAATGTACTGTTGTGAAATTAAGCCAGTAAAACTATATTACTAGTCCATTTGGGGGCCTACTTTGCTATCTTTACTCGGTGACAAATTCTGGTTTCCATGGCTTGTTCAATGACGATAAGCAGCACGATTTACAGGTATAAGTTAACAAATGAGATCAATTAAAACGTCTCGTGGTGGCACCTGTCGCAGTGTAGGGTTGCACTAAATGATTCCCACATCATTGTTTCCTGCGCGGCCCACCATTTGCAGCCTCTCCACATGCAAAGCAACAATGGGGGAGTTGTTTCCTAATGGTCATGAACCGAGAAAGCAGGCCTTATCCTGTAGCCTCGGTGTATGATTATGATCACTAGCAAGGGGGGTCGCGAGAGAAGCACAGTGAATATTTTCCAACCCCTTTTGCACAAATGAATGGCTGTGTTTCATGCCACTCCTGATTGCAGCGGCATCTTGGATTGCTCAATTTGTTACCAATTTGTGCTGTCAGTGACCTTCATTCATGGCATTGAATTTGCCGGAGGATACCTTTACACAGATCTATATACACAGATCCATTGATCTTTGGATTTTGCTTGTTTTATAAAAAAACATTGCCTATAATGCAGTAACTAACAAAACAAAGATTATTTTTTAAATAGGAAAATGTTTCAGCTTCCACTTTCTCTGGCTGATCTGATATGAATCAAAGGATCGAAGTGTTGTTGTTGTTGTTGTTGTTGTTTTGCCTTCCATATACACATCTCAAGGCAATGTGCAAAATGCATAGCCTCCAATATTTCTCTGATAAAAATGGGGAAATCCTATTCTATTTAGTAGTAGTAGTAGTAGTGATGGTGGTAGTAGTAGTAGTAGTAGTAGTAGAAGTAGTAGTAGTAGTAGATTTATTATATTTATACCCTGCCCATCTGGCTGGGTTGCCCCAACCACTCTGGGTGGCTTACAACATACTATATAAAAACATAATTTTTTAAAAATAAATAACTTATCTATACAGGGCTGCCTTCAGATGTCTTCTAAAGGTTGTATAATTACTTATCTCTTTGGCTCGGGGGGTCGCATAACTCCATACCCACCAACATTTCTCTGATGAAAATAGGGATGCCCTAAGGAAAAGCAGTGAAGGGACGCGGGTGGCGCTGTGGGTAAAACCTCAGCGCCTAGGACTTGCCGATCGTCAGCTCGGCGGTTCGAATCCCCGCGGCGGGGTGCGCTCCCGTTGCTCGGTTCCAGCGCCTGCCAACCTAGCAGTTCCAAAGCGCCCCCGGGTGCAAGTAGATAAATAGGGACCACTTACTAGAGGGAAGGTAAACGGCGTTTCCGTGTGCTGCGCTGGCTCGCCAGATGCAGCTTGTCACGTTGGCCACGTCACCCGGAAGTGTCTTCGGACACCGCTGGCCCCTGGCCTCTTAAGCGAGATGGGCGCGCAACCCCAGAGTCAGACACGACTCTGCCCGTACGGGCAGGGGTACCTTTACCTTTACCTTTAAGGAAAAGCAGGGCATTTCAAATCAGAAACCAGGACAAGTTTCTGTAAATCTGGGGCTGTCCCTGGAAAATAGGGACACTTGGAGAGTTTGAAAATTCAATAAAAACAGGTTTAAAAATAGTTATGAAATGGGGGGGAAATGAGGCTGCCCCTCAATCTATCTCTCTGCCAACTGCATCTATGCTGCTCACTTATTTTCCCATTTTTTTCCTGAGGTAATATTTGCTTCCTCCTTCAAACTGCAATGCTCATTTGAACTCTGCAGTTTCAGACCTGTCTTGTCATGGCCCTAACCACAGCCAAGAGGAACTTTTAGGAGCAGGGAGCAGACCGAGCCATAGACCTTCAAACAGATAGCAGCCATACATAGGTTTATTGGTAGCTGACCCAGTAAGTCAAGGACAACAGGGTTTTGAACAGTTGTGGGCTGATAACTTTGTCGCTTAGTTGTGTCAAGCTAGGCACATTTTCATCTTCCGTCAGTGATAGCGAGATGGTTGAATCTGGATGAACACAACAGTAATCTGTAGGAGGAGGGTGTGTCAATTCAGAGTGTTTTGGCTTGGACAAACTCCAGTTCTGGAGTTTTCTGGCTTTGGGAAACGATGTCTCGAGTGTCGTCAGAGCCTGTATCTGGCGTTTCCGTAACCCAAATCCATGCCCCAGTCACTGCTTGAAGGTGCAGCCATGACAAAGCCATTACTTCTGTAATGCCTTTTAGCCTAAGTCCTTGTTCCTCACTCCCAACTGAAATGAAATGGAAGTACTTACAATGTCATGGGGCTGCACTCATCCATCACTAGCTTTGTCTCTCCCTTCATCCTTCCTTCGGTGCGATCCCACTCCCAGACATAGGGAACCTGTGGCTTCCTGGTGTGGTTGGACTCCCAACCTTCTGCGAACATAGCCAATGCCCAGGGTCAGTGCCCATGGTAGTCCAGCCACATCTACAGAGCCGTGAGTCCTCTACCTTTGCTTTAAACCACAGCAAATGTTCTTGTCTTTTCTTCTGCACATCATCTAACCGTTGCGAAGTCAGGGTGCCAAGGTACACAAACCCAAATCGCATTATAAGAGTTTGTTTATTGCACCTTCTTAAATACTTCCTAAAGCCTGCATGCCAGCCAAACACTGTGAGACAACTCCTTCCACTTATTTTGTTTGTTGGAAATGCCAATCTCCAGGAGCAAATCCCAATTTATTATAAGAATGGGAGTCAAAGTGTTCGTTTTCTGGTGGGCAGGGTCTGCAATTAAGCGTGTGTGTCCCTTCCCCTCCAAAAAAAATAAAAAGTGTGTTGTTGATTATGAAGGAGCAACCACTAGTGTTTTAACAAGCAGCCATCGTTCTTTGACCACTTACTGTGAGTTAAAGCAACAGGGCAAGGAAGCTACTTTCCCCCTCACGGTTCTGTTTGAATTCCATTGATTAATGTTGTGGGCGCCTTTCCATCCAGGGCCTCCATTTGAAAGGATTGTTTACCATAGGCTTGTAATCAACCTGCCTTAGCAGCACCCTATTAGCCGTGATAACAGGGGCTGCTGCAATTTGGTCCTGAAAGGAAAACCTCCTCCAATGGCTCCCCGGATGCTTTTGTGCTGCGGCTGCCCTGTTATCTTCATTTGTAATTTGTTTTCAAGAACAGTGATTTACATTTCACTTGGATTACACCTTTTAATGTCTCACCGATGTAAAGTGGCTGCTGTGGAAACTCGCATCCCTGCTAGATTTCAAACGCCGCATTTGAGGCTTCAGTGGAGAGGATTACAATTACAATTAAAATCAAAAGCTCCCTGATTCTTTTAATGATGCGCACTAACTCTTTGTAGCCTATCGTGCGGCAATATAATAGCAATTTCTTTTTTAGCGATATGAAATAGCGGTGTGCTTTTTGCTTCGTCGTCATCTACAACCAAATATCATACTGCTGAGAAAGACTACTTCCTGTGCTTAAAGAGAGAGAGAGAGAGTTCAGAGGGACAAATTACCAAGGGGAGGGGAATTATTGAAGATAGGAGTCGAATGAAACGTTTGGCTGTCAAAGCTTGCGTTTTGTTCACACAATTGAAGAACAGATGTCTTTTTCAAGTCTGTGCTGTTGTTTTCAAACTTGTCCCCATATATCAGCCTTCCCCAACATGGTCCCATCCAGATGTTTTGGACCACAAAGGCCATCACTCCACAGCAGCAATGTCACGAAGTCTGGGGCAGATGGAGGGCACCAGACTGATGTTGACTATGGCATTTCCTCCATGTGTCCCATTTTAAGCAAGACATCCCAGACTGACAGAAGCTCCTGGCTTCTGATCCCAGTCCGGGATGTCCCATTTTGGTTCACACCAGAGCATGGGACCAAAAAAAGGGGGGGGGGAATTTACCTTCACCCCACTACTCTCCTTCCTCCTTCCATTGCGGTTCATCTGGAAGCTGGCATCCGTACGTACACCTGTAGTGCCGACAAAAGGACGAAGAGGAGACTGCACCTTCCCCTAGACCAGCCTTTCTGAACCTGTGGGTCCCCAAATGTTGTTGAACTACAGTGGTACCTCTGGTTACATACTTACTTCGTTCTGGAGGTCTGTTCTTAACCTGAAACTGTTCTTAACCTGAAGCACCACTTTAGAGCTAATGGGGCCTCCTGCTGCTGCCGCACCGCTGCTCCATGATTTCTGTTCTCATCCTGAAGAAAAGTTCTTAGCTTGAGGTACTATTTCTGGGTTAGCAGAGTCTGTAACCTGAAGCGTATGTAACCTGAGGTACCACTGTACAACTCCCATCACCCCTAGCTAGCAAGGCCAGAGCTCAAGGATAATGGGAGTTGTAGTCCAACAACATCTGGGGATCCACAGGTTGAGAACCACTGCCCTAGACCATGCCAGTTGGTGGAACATCTCCCAAGGTGGCGGATACCGTGAAGGAGGAGGAGGCCGGCAGATATCAGCAGACAAAGGTAGTAGGGTGGAAGGGGTGAGTGGTGGGGTCAGCAGGATGGGGGGGTGCCCTGATTTGCCCTCTTAAAATGTTGGGGGTATGCCATGGGAATCTACTTTCTGTTGTCATAGTATAGATTGAGTGTGGGGAACCTTTGGTCTTCCATCAGCCCAAGCATGGGCAGGGCTGATGGGAAATGGAGACCAATAACATCTGGGGGGCACCTCATTGGTTTCCCCTGGCTCAGGCCTTGTCACATGACCTGCTGTGGCCCATTACTCTTCAAGAGGCTTCTTACTGGTCAGACTGGAATCTCAGAATGCCCAAGCATCCCCAGGTACTAGGCTGGTCTATGGAATTGTCCTGAGGAATCCACTGCCACAAATTAGATAGCTTTAAAGGAGAACCATGCTAGCTAATGGCGGGAAAGTCATTCCCTCAGCCACAGTGATCAGGTGTGAGTTGCTTGCATAGCCAAAATGGCTCCACAAGATGAAAGTATTAAGAGGAACCCCAAGGTTTCTAGAACTAAAAAAAGGGGGGAGGAATGAGGTGGGGAGTCCCCAAAACAGCCCAGTGAGAATGTGGCCATAGAATGCGCATCTTGTGAGTGGGAGAGAAAATGTGGGCAAATTGAATTAAATGGCTAGAATCCTGAACCAGAGCACATGACAAAGCCACATTTTGTTGTGGGTTCCACTTGTCAATTTCTCTTACTCCATTTTCTGGCAGGGCGTTTGCCATTATTCCCTGGTCATGGGCTTCCCAGAATGATCATTTGAATGGCCGGCGTGTACACGGTGTAGACATCCGTGTGTGAGAAAGCACACACTTTTCTTTTCAGGTATATCTTCAACCCCCTTCAATATTATGGTGTCAGTGATATCACTGCTCAGTTGCTTTTGCAATAATGAAAAAGCTTTCGTTGTCTGCCCTCAAAACCTTAGGAAAAGAATATTTTCCCCTAGTTATATATTTAACATATGTTGTTCTCGACTGCTCCATTTGCTCTTTTGAAGTATAACTTCAAGACTGTTCCTTTTGATTGTTTTTCACTTTATTTCTCTCCTTTGTAGCCCACCAACGTATCCCTCTGCAACTTGGCAATGAATGTAATTAATGAACATAAAAGTTTTGTTTTATTATTTTGAACACTATCTTGTTAAATATTCATCATTAACCTATGGCTATTTCTCTCCCCTTTCCTGTTTATATTATTTTTATAAAGTTTAACTTCTAATAATTCATATATATTTAATCACATATTAACAGAGTTTAAGCGCCCAACATATCTATATATTTTTATCTCTTAATGAAAAGAAATGTTTTATAATTGCCAGAAAGTTACTTTGCTTAACACGTAGTATGTTTTCTACAAAGCCTTTCAGTGCAATCTTATATAGAAATATAGTCAGAAGTAAGCTGAGTATAGGAGTCCAGCCTCACAGAATAATCACACAATATAAGTGGATTTACCTCCAAGTGCACACAGGATTGGAGCCTTATGCCCATTCTAGCCGTGGATGTCCACGATCAAAAACAGTTACACTTCTGAACGTCAATTGCTCAAAACCAAAGTAGCGGAATGTGCTCTTTGTTGATGGCAAGGGGAAAATAGGTTTTCTAAAAATCAAAAATTCCCTGGATGCCAAGATCCACATTTGGGGGCAAATAATCTGATGATAGATTTTTTTTTAAATCACAAAATATGCAGCAAATTAAGCATGGAAATATGCTTTAAAATACCTTTAAAATATGCCTTTGTGAGTTCCAGAACTTTCCCTTAGCACAGAAAAGACCACACATTTCTTAAGTTAGAAATTATTTACTTATAAACTCTCCGAAGGTCAGATTCATGTGCTTTTTCCATACATCAGTCAGAAAACACAGGCAGTAAAACTTGGCTTTGTTGCACTGGTGGTGAAAGTTCCTAGGAACACAAGAATGGCTTGTAAGAGTCATGCAGTCTGAGCTTGGAGCAACCAGCTCAGACCTCTTTACATGCTGGTCTTTTCTTGTAGAGTGAAGGGGAACAATAGGCTTTATTACCTTCTTACCAAAGTGAGAAGGAGTGACCTAGCTAAGCCTGGCAGGACAGCTTACTCTATGGTCTTAACCCCTTCATGCATTTATCAGACTTAAGCATGTAGGTTATATGAAGCTGGTTATCCCATAGCTCTTGCTTGCAGGTTTCTTTTTTTATATATAATAATATTTATTAAAATTTTGTTTAAGCAATAAAAAACATACAAAATAACATAGAATTTTCCAATATCCACATTTCATTCTCATCATTGGACTTCCTCACAACTTTTTTTTTTAAATATTTATTAAAATTTTTGAATTAACAATATAGCAAACAAACAAAATTATAACATAACATAACATATTTTCTTATCTTCTTGGGACCTCCTCACATCTCCCTCCCCTATTTTCCAGTTTAAAAGTTAGTCCAACAAATTATCTCCTTACTTCCATCCTTACTGGCTAGTTTTCAATATTATATTTCAAATTTTAAAAACCTTGGTTGTACTCCATAACAAATTAAGTTAAGCCAAATAGTTATCTTACATTTTAACTTATCTTCTTACTTCACTTCATCTAATTTAATGGTGCCAAATTGTTTATATTCAAGCATCCTGTTTAACATTCATAAAGCTTACAATATTTTTGCAAATAATTCTTAAAAATTTTTCAGTCCTCTTCCACCGTCTCCTCTCCCAGATCTCGGATTCTGCCGGTCATCTCAGCTAGTTGCATATAGTCCATCAGTTGCATCTGCCATTCTTCCAGTGTGGGTAAATCTTGAGTTTTCCAGTGCTTCGCGAGAAGTATCCTTGCTGCTGTTGTTGCGTACATGAAAAATGTTCGGTCCTTCTTTACCACCCCTTGGCCGACAATACCCAGAAGGAAGGCCTCTGGTTTCTTAGTGAAGGTATACTTAAATACCTTTTTCAGTTCATTATATATCATTTCCCAGAAAGCCTTCACTTTAGGGCAGGTCCACCAGAGGTGAAAGAATGTTCCTTCACTTTCTTTACATTTCCAGCACTTATTATCAGACAAGTGGTATATTTTTGCAAGTTTGACTGGGGTCATATACCATCTGTATATCATTTTCATTACATTTTCTTTCAAAGCATTACATGCAGTGAAATTCAACCCAGTAGTCCATAACCTTTCCCAGTCCTCAAACATGATATTGTGCCCAATGTCCTGTGCCCACCTTGTGACTTCCTCACAACTCTTGTTCCTGCATTCCAAACTCTTAAATTTTGCCAGCAATTTATTAACTTGTTTCAATTCCTGTAATATAATTTTCCAATATTAAGTCTCAAATTTTAGAAAATTTAGATCTCCCTTTTGAAGACTTAGCTTTGACATACTATTTATCCAAAATTTGTCTTTCCTTCTAATTGCATTTAAATTCATATTCCTTAAAACTAATTTGTTGGAACCATGTTATTGCTAATCTAGGTTTCCCACAGGTACCTGGTTGGCCATTGTGAGAAGAGGATGATGAACCAGATGGGCCTTGGGCTTGATCCTGCAGGCTTTTATTATGTTCTTATGATATTTCTAAGTGAATCAGAGTGCATGCGTGTACCTCTTCAGCAAGGCTGCATGTACAAATACATGTTCGGGGCTAACTACCTGTTATGTTAATAATGTGATTAGCAAGCTCATTTTCCTCACATGACAATTAGCTCTAGGAAAATACTATTTAATGTCGATTAATGCTCACTATCTGCAGTCTTTATCATGATTGTGGTGGGACAGGGTTCCAGTGACTATCCCACTAACTCGCTGTGCCTGTTTCTTTTTTTGTTATTGTTCTAAACACACACAACTTGATTACTATTCTTGTTGTTAACATGATTAACATAACACATAGCTAACCCAATCAATAGTTAGAGAAAATGCGCAGGAAGGAGACAGATTTAATGTTAGGTTATAACATCTCAATTTTCTTCCCCAGCAGTGAAAACCCCAAGTGGATTCCAGTTTAGTAGAACTGTATATGATTGAAATTACGTACCTTACAGCTACTTCAGACGTTAAATATTTCCTGCATGAAAATGTGCTAATACACATCCAGCCTTCTTCTGAGCTATTCTATGCACAAGTCTCTCTGTTTACTATCAGACACCATTCTGTTAGAATAATGAGATAAAGCCTCTGTAAGAACAAACAACAAGATAACACAAATTCCAAAAATACATTTAAAAATTCCAACACCTGGTGTATGGAAATATGTCCAAGAATTTAAACTGATTTCTTCCTTGTTGTGTGTTCAGACCCAGAGACCTCCCCCCTAAATAAACACACATTTGACTCAAATTTTAGTTTTGGTTTGTGGCGGAATTTAGGCCACAACTTTATTGATTACAGAAAGGGAGTGGTTGCATAGGCTCTGGTTCGACTAGCTCCCTGCACCCTGGCAGGTAGCGCTGACCCAGAGCTCTATGATAGGTCAGCCAAGAGTGAATACCTGGGGTAGGTGGAAAGCCTGGGAACGGACTATGTCCACTCCCCAGATGCTCCCCTGGACTCCGGCACGGGCACAACCCCCTCTCGGGGGTTGACCAAACCAAGTTGAGTCCCCGGATTCCTTTAACGGAATAGCCGTTAAAGGAAGACCGTTCTCCCATCCCTATCAACTGAACTAGTGCCTATCTGCAACCTTACAAGTTGTGATGATTTGCTACGTGGCAGGCGAAACCCAAATGGCAACAGCCAATCAGCCAAGTGGGGAAAATTCCTGCCGTGCCCCTGTCCCAATGACAGACGACACACAACGGCATAGCAAGGTCAATCGCAAAATGCCCTAAATATAGGAGAGGTGGGCAGGTGTTGCAATGCACAAGCTGAAAGAGGAAGCTCTGGGTCACGTGCATAGGGATATATATGTCCCTTAGTCCGTTTTGACAGCTCCCCATTGACCAGATTAAACCTAGCAATGAGGGACCTACCAATCGGGTGTTGTGGCTGTCCAATATACCCACCCACAACCAGGAGGTCAGTCTCCACATCTCACCGCAACACATGCCCTCTTTTAGGGAGTACACGCTTTCTAATCTCCTGAGAGTGAAAACAGAAAGATCTATGTTTATTGCTATGTAAACATAACACATTTCCCTGTTCCCAGACTCTGGCCTGAAACTCTGGGGAAGCACTTCTACAACATGGTGTCCTACAAACTTTTTATTTATCCATCTATTTATTTCTTACATTTATATACAGTGGTACCTTGATTCTCAAATGGAATCTGTTCCAGAAGCCCATTTGGCTTCTGAAACTTTCAAAAACCGACGTGTGGCTTCCCATTGGTTGCAAGAGCTTCTTGCACTCAACAGAAACCCCTGGAGGGAACAAAGGATACTGCAATGGCTGCAGAAGGAAAATTATGGGCAGAGATAGAAAGGATGTTTTTTCTCGTGGGAACTTTACAAGAGCAGACTGCAGATATGAGTAAACAACTTGTGACCTTGAATCTGAAATTGAGCAACTCTGCTGACGATACAAAGTTGGAAAAAAACCTGGCAGCCGGAAAAGAAGAGACAGCTTTGGAAAGGGGGGGGAAAGAAGAAGAAGAAGAAGGAGAGGATGTTCAGATGGAAAGCACCAACCAAAAGCCTGCAGCTTTAGGAAACAAAGGAACTGAAGAAGAGGACCAGTGGACCGTAAATCTGCAAAAGGAGAGAAGGACAAAGGAAGAAGCCCCTGGAATATCTGGGATACTGGAATACAAAAAAACAAATAAACATGATTGGGACTTCTTCCTCAAGTTCGAATATGGGAGACTGGCAGATCCTTGGCAGCAATTGCTATTGACTGATTCGGTGGAAGGAAAGAACAAACATGATTGGGACCTTTTCTTTAAGTTTGAGCATGGGAGATTGGCAGATCCTTGGCAGCAATTGCTACTGACTTTGGTGGAAGGAAAGAAGACGGAACTTGGGACACAACTCCTTCGAGAACTGAAGGCCAATAAGCAACAAAACAGACGGAGAAAGACTAACTGGGGCTTGAGAGCCTCGGATGTGAGAAATCCGGGCTGAAACTGTTCTTTTAGAATAGTGATTTGGGAAGGGACAGAAACCGGGCCAGGGAGGGAGGGGGAGAGTAGAATAGTAAAAATTTATGATTTTTGTTCTTTTTAATTTTGATATGATTTGTTTAATAAAAAGGGAGGATTTCGTGGGAGAGAGGGTAGGTCGACCTTAGAGAAAGGAGCTAATGTGTAAAAATAGGATAAGTAAATTTGAGCCTAAC
Source organism: Podarcis melisellensis (assembly GCF_964234715.1). Taxonomy (NCBI): domain Eukaryota; kingdom Metazoa; phylum Chordata; class Lepidosauria; order Squamata; family Lacertidae; genus Podarcis; species Podarcis melisellensis. The sequence goes on from NC_138531.1 coordinate 30,167,860, forward strand.
AAGAGATGTTAAATATTAAGAACAGAGGACAACAATATAATAGAGAGAAGAGGAAATAACTTGCTGAACTAACTATTGAAATTGGAATGTGGGAAGGAGAGATGTGGGGAAGTCAAGGAAAGAGGGTAATGAACATTATATATGTTTTGTTTTGTGTTTTGTGTTTGTGTGTGCGTATGTCTATAAAATGTGAAAACTCAATAAAAAATATTAAAAAAAAAAAGAAACCGCGTCGCACGATAGGGTTCCAAAAAATGTTCGAAAACGGAAGCATTTATTTCCATGTTTTCAGTGTTCGAGAACTGAAAGGTACAACAAGGTGGTGTACGTGGGCCTCCCTCCCTCTAACTGAATCCCCACAACAACCCTATGAGACTGGTTAGGCCACCCATCCATGCATTCATTCATTTAGGTACCCTGCCCGTACGGGCCAGTCTTGACAGACTCTAGGGTTCTGCGCTCATCTCACTCTATAGGCCAGGAGCCAGCGCTGTCCGCAGACACTTCCGGGTCACGTGGCCAGCGTGACAAGCTGTATCTGGTGAGCCAGTGCAACACACAGAATGCCGTTTACCTTCCTGCTGGTAAGCAGTCCCTATTTATCTACTTGCACCCAGGGCTGCTTTCGAACTGCTAGGTTGGCAGGTGCTGGGACCAAACGACGGGAGCGCACCCCACCGCGGGGATTCAAACCGATGACCATGCGATCGGCAAGTCCTAGGCGCTGAGGTTTAACCCACAGCGCCACCCGCGTCCCTATTCATTCATTTACAAATTGTAAAAACATATTGTAAGGAAGTGTGGACTACTCCAGTTCTTCAGCCTTCCCAGCTGGTAGGTTTCGGCAAACACTCCAGCATGATCTCCATGAGTGCAGATTTAATAGCCCAGTGCCATCTTCCTACAGACTGTCACATGACAGGAGGGTCCTTATTATCCTTCAAAAGCAAAGTGTAGAAGCCTGTTGAATTCCTTGAGCATAAGAAACTCATGAAAAGCAAAGTCCTATTGTCATCTTGTCTTTTGCTTTACCCTTGAGAGCCCTGTCATTTTGATTCATACCTTCCTCAGAGAATTCATTTCCCCTTCAGCTTCCTGACTGACCTTACTCTCATAGTAAGATTTTAGGTAGAATTATGCTAGATGTAGAAGACAGGTCTCTTTCTTTGAGGAAAGTGCTTTGACTTCTTCTGCATTACAGCCATAGCACTGAGAGCAAATAACAGCAGAACTGGTTAACCGTCAAACATGTTATTACATAGTGAGTGAATGTGATGCTCAACCACACCATGGTTTAGTGTGGATGTGCAAGCATGAGGGTTTCCAGAGTGAATATTGTAGCTGCTGTGCTCCTTCCTCAGCTCGCACTTTGCTGCACTGCCATGAGTTAAGCCATGGTTTCCTTTAGCACATAATCTAAAGTTGGATTTGTTGCTTTCCTCAAGTCATGAGCCCAATTTCAGAAGACATCATGAGCCAAACTATGGCTTAGCTCCCAGAAGCAGGACCAGAGAAGGAGCAGAGCAACCACAATCTCCTCTCTAGAAGTCTACAGGCTTGTGTGCTTGCACCAAACCATATTTGGGCTTAGGGGTACAATTGAAATAGTGTTAGTTTGGTTTAGGTCACACCTAAACCATACCTTCTTTGGGACGCACGTGGTGCTGTGGGTTAAACCTTGCTGATCAGAAGGTTGGCGGTTTGAATCCCCACGATGGGGTGAGCTCCCGTTGCTCAGTCCCAGCTCCTGCCAACCTAGCAGTTTGAAAGCATGTCAAAAGTGCACGTAGATAAATAGGTACCACTCGGGCAGGAAGGTAAACGGCGCTGCTCTGGTTTGCCAGAAGCAGCTTAGTCACGCTGGCCACATGACCCAGAAACTGTACACCAGCTCCCTCGGCCAATAAAGCGGGATGAGCGCCGCAACCCCAGAGTCGGCCATGACTGGACCTAATGGTCAGAGGCCCCTTTACCTTTACCTTTAAACCATACCTTCAAGGCACATTTCAATCAACTGCTTCTCCAGAGAATCCTGGAAAGTGTCAGTCCCCCATTCTGGCATTTCATAACTGGCCAGCCTACAGGCATGATTTCAGGAATTGCATTCCCACTGTTGGTGGAAGTGAGTTTGCTCCACCCCCTCCTAGAGGAATGAGACTCTGATTGGTCTCTCCTTTTGGGAGGGGGACAGGTAGACCATGTGTGATCGGAAGACTGATCTGATCCCTCCTCTTCTCCTCCCAGTCTTTGTCACAGGCTTGCAGGCTCTTCTCCTGCTGCTCTCCTTCTACACACGGGGCAAGAGAACTTAGCTGCTGAGAGAACTGATGCCATTTTCTCCCCATTCACAGTTGAGCGGTGTCTCAACTACTTGGATGGAAAGGGTCCATGGGGAACAGGGAATTATGCATATGCAGTAATGTCACTGGAACGAGGGTGACAACAGGAGCTGTGTGCTATCCAGCCTATGTGTACATTTGTGGTCATCTCAGGCTACAGAAGCCAAAGGAGGTAGCAGCACCACAACATCTACTTCTGTACAGTGCACAAGGGCTGTTGAACAGGTCTGGACATTGACATCCATTTGTTATGCTCATTTCCACGAGAACAAACTCTTATATCAGGGAAATCGCATTATCCCAATTTTCAAACTACAGTATTTCTTACTTTCCTCCGAAAGCACAAACATTGTTAATATTTAATATTTAAATATTTCTATAGTTATTACTGTGCAGAAAGGGGGATGGTTTGTTACAATGAGCAACATAGCTCCTTCACTTCTACTTCAATGTCTACTTTTGGATCAGGCTGTAAATAAGAATACCTGAAAACACATGACTGCTTTCTATGCATCAAAGGCAAATAGCTAAACAGGCATGCAATGAAGGCACGACAGCTGTATAATATTACCAGAATAATCAGAGAAGTTCTGCTTATTAATAAATATGTGACCTTTCTATTCTGCTTATTTTAATACCTCATTATTTAACATAACATTTCTTCCAGCTTTTTATGAAGATGTAGCCTCCCTTGACATAACTTGACTTGACTTCACGTAGAAGCAGTATCACAGAAATAGGGCAAAACACATTAACAATGCAATCCTACTCACATGAATTTAATGGGACTTTCTCCCAGGTAAGTGAGTTTAAGGATTGCAGCCTACGAGTCAAAAGGTGTTGTTGTTGTTTTTAAGTGACACAATCTTTTAAATGCGTGATTAATATTGATATTTGTTACTCCTTTTATTTATGTAGAAACAAATCAACAACGAAAAATTTAAAAGCTATTTCATACAGCTGGAAAAGAAACATTTCACTTCTGTTTTACTAGCGTTCTTTTAGAAGCAAAAACCTGGGTGACAGTTTGATACATGCAACTAATTAATTGTGAAGTAAAGTACGCTACTGGTCCATTAACCTAATCTGTAATGTATTAGGCAACTCTGCCAATTAGGGGTTGCTTTAGACCAGGCATCCCCAACTTGCGGCCCTCCAGATGTTTTGGCCTACAACTCCCATGATCCTTAGCTAAGAGGACCAGTGGTCAGGTATGATGGGAATTGTAGTCCAAAACATCTGGAGGGCCGAAAGCTTGGGATGCCTGATTTAGACATTGTAGAGCCTTCCAAAACTCTGAGGACAATGCAGTGTACAACACAATCCTAAGCATATTTGTCTGGACGTCCTGTTGAATTAAAAGGGATTGACTCCCAACCAAGTGTGTATAGCAGTGTTTCTCAAACTTGGGTCTCCAGTTGTTTTTTGGGACTACTATTCCCATCATCCCTGATCACTGGTCCTGCCAGCTAGGGATCATGAGAGTTGTAGTCCAAAAACAGCCCGAGACCCAAGTTTAGGAAACACTGGTGTATAGGATTGCAGTCTTAGATGCGTTCATACTCAGATGTGCATGCTTCCTTGACAATAGGACTAGTTCTTTGAAGCTGATAGGAAAGTTGACAAGTTTAGGGACTCCCGTTCATTTCAATGGGGCTAGTGCAGGAGAACTGTGGGACTGAGGGCATCACCAAGGTTGTCATAGAATGGGGTACTAGAACAGGGGTAGGAAACAGTCAGGGTGCAAAACAGGAGTGGCTGGGGAGAGGGTGTGGCCTAGGAAGATTCTCTAAGGTTAGCTAGAGATTCCTGTATTTGAGGCAAGTGACCTTCTTGTTTGCAGCTTCCTGTTTTGTGTGTGTGTGTGTTTACGTTCCTCTTCAAGGACATCTGAAACCTGCTCTTGAGTCTGGCAAAACCTGCCTGCTGCAAACAACTAAGTGTCAAGGTCCACTGCCCATTATTTCCATTAATGGCATATGAGGATCTCCTGGAAAAGGAAGGGTAGATACCAGAAGTGCCTAAAAATTGTATTGAAAGTTATTCTGGCTCATATATTTCCATCCAGACTTCTGAGTCGGTTGGGGCTTCCATTGGTGGTGACCCAAGCATTAACCTCTTAATTTCACTGCTAATGAAGCCAGTAAAACCTGCATGCAAAATATATATTTCTGTTCAGCAGCACAAGGAGAAACTTGACAGAGCTATTATCAGAAAGGACACCTTTCCTGACTGAAATAATCACCTGGCTAATCTGCCATCATAAATCATGCCATATTACTCTTCCTTAGTCTTTACAAGAGGTCATCAGTGAATGACTAAGGCATTATATCATGTAGTGGACTCTCCAGACATGGTCTTAACAAGTGAGACTGTCATAAACACTAATCTTTGCTTTCTGTCTCGAATACAGGCTTCTCCCTCTTTAAAAAAAAATCATTTTATACAGAATGTATTCAAATGATAGGCAATACATCACCCTCACTCCAGCCTACTCACCATGTTTAACTTGTCTATGAATGAAATAGGAAGCACTACAGTTAGTAACTTAGCTGTCTCTCCATACTGACATTCCGTTTTTCCCTGTACATCAAAATATCAATACACCAGTATCCAACCGCTCACTTTGAAAGAACTGCGTGGACACTAATCGAGGGGAGGCAAATAAAGAACACCATTGCACCCTAGTTTGAAAACATCTGTGTTTGTACAGACAACACAGATAGTCGCTGGTGCTTTAGATGATCTCATCACAGGAAGGTGTGTATAACTGCAAACCACTATGTACAAAAGCACACTGTAAATAAACTACCCGTGTGCATTTCAGAAGATAATCAATTAAAACAGGGTTGCTGTTGTTTGGGGGGCGTTTTGTGACCAGTGGTGTTAGATGCAAAACGATTTGGTTCACTTGTTTGTGTCTCTTCATTTCAGAATTTAGCTCTTATGGGTCCCGTTTTCTAGGAGAACTTTAATGTTAACTTATGAAAGTGACATTTATGCTGTTCTGCTTATTAAATGCAGCATCATTCCGCCCACCCAAGGCTCTTCAATCACATATGCTCTATAGCTGTGTACATGTGCTTGCAAAGTTTATTAATGACATGGACTTACGTACAGTACTTATATGAAATGACTGGCCCATCATCCTTATCTTTATCAACAGGTTCTAGAAGACATACAAATAGATGGAGAAGGATGCAAATAAGAGGTGGCCTTTTGAATATATTTACAGAATTAACACTGCAATCCTGAGATTAAGTAGCTCATGCTCCATCAATTGAACTATCCATATAAACAAGCCAATCAATGCATATCTACCAAGATTCTAGATTCAGGTAGGTAGCCGTGTTGGTCTGACACAGTCGAAACAAACAAACAAACAAACAAACAAGTAAAATTGTCCAGTAGCACCTTAGAGACCAACTAAGTTTGTTCTGGGTACAAGCTTTCGTGTACATGATTCTGAAGAAGTGTGCATGCACATGAAAGCTTATACCCAGAACAAACTTAGTTTGTCTCGAAGGTGCTACTGGACAATTTTTATTTTATTTTTTATCTGCCAAGAGTAAGTCCTATTGAGTTCAATGACAATGACACTTAGTCCCAGATAAGTGTGTATAGAAGACAACCTAACACTTCAATCCTATACAGTGGTACCTCGGGTTAAGTACTTAATTCGTTCCGAAGGTCCATTATTAACCTGAAACTGTTCTTAACCTGAAGCACCACTTTAGCTAATGGGGCCTCCTGCTGCCACCGTGCCGCCGGAGCACGATTTCTGTCCTCGTCCTGAAGCAAAGTTCTTAACCCGAGGTACTATTTCTGGGTTAGCGGAGTCTGTAAGCTGAAGCATATGTAACCTGAAGCGTATGTAACCCAAGGTACCACTGTACATATCCACTCAGAGTAAGGTCCATGGAACTTATGTCCTGGCATTATCTCCACTGTGATGAGATACTAATTCACAAAATGCAATTGGATTCTATGCTCTTTTTTAAAAAAATATATATATGACAAAATCAGAAGCTATTTTTTTATTTCTATCTGTCAGAAAGTATATTTACATGCCTTCCTAAAAAAATAAATGTCAAGTTGCAGGAAGTGGGTAGCCAAGCATGTGCTGTACTTATTCACAAGACCAGGTTCCACGTGTTTCTCTAAACGCAGAAGTGACTCCCTGTAGAAGTTGCTGGTTGTATAAATTGCCCCTTACAAGCAGGACCCCTGAAATCAAGATTTATTTTATATAGAGGGGAATGGGCCCAAACTGGTACGTGCAAGCACAAGGAGGTCCTGCATCAATAAAGGAAATGACAATAAATTAATTAGGTGTTTTCATAGCTGAGCCAGCTGTTTTCTACCACACATTTTTCTACCAATGTGCACTGGTGAAACACTACCATGTAGAAAACAGCTGGCTAGGCACAGCTGGATTGTACTCCCTTCAGCAATGAGCACACCTAATTACTTTAATTTAATTCTTGCCATTTCCTTTATTGATTCAGGGCCATCTTGTGTTTGCATTTGGCTCCACATCATAACACTCCCAGGTCATATTTCATTGGATGACTTTCAGTTATTGTGGTCTGAGGTTGCAGACAATGTGCTTGGAAGGTTCAGCCCACCACCTGTTTGCTCAATCCTTGCCCACCACAGCTGATGAAATATCTAGGAGCCGAGGGTTGGCCAAGTGGGTCCAATATGTGGCGAATGCTTCCTTTCCTTCTGTCTTGAAAGAGGCATCTGTGAGGCTGAAAGGATTGTCTCTGGCCCCTGAGGATTGCAAAAGTTATTTAACACTGATATAACATCATTAATATTCCTTCCTTCGACAAAGTGCTCATGTCATGGTGGCCATTCAACTTCAGGCAGCCATGATTATCAATAGATGCAGCAGTGGCTAGCGCTTATTGGTGGGGCAGGAGGAACAGTGGAACAGGAGCCATTGACAAGGCAAAGCCACCCCCTGAAAGGTTGTAAATAAGAAGGTCGGCAGGGAGTGGTTGGTTGAAGATGGAGTGAGGTTGCTGGGGCAGTGCCCCATTCTCCCTTGAATATGTGAGAATATGCTGCCTTGAATATGTGAGAATATGCTGCACTCATTCTTCATTGGTTACTGGTTCATTTCCAAGCAGACGTGCTAGTGCCTACCTTCAAAGTTCTATGTGGCTTAGGATGAAGATACCTGAAGAAACATCTGCCGCCTTATCTGGTGCTGGGAATGATATCATCTGCTGCTGCTCTGTCACTGGGTGCCCCCACCACCAGAGTACTTTGACAGGTGGTTCACTCCTCAAAGAGGCTTGGCTGACCCTCTATGTTGCTATTTTTTTCAGTACCAAACAAAGACCACATTATCCTACAAGCTAAATTTGCCCCAGTGTGAAGCTATGTCATCCTGTACTCTGCAGAGATGTTTCTGAAATGTGGATTGTTCCCCCCCCCCACTCTTCCTGAAAAGCAGCACCCAGTATCAGGTACTTCTACACCATATGGAAGCTGGCTTTCTGACATATGGCTTGAATTAACAAGTTTAAAACTGTTAAGATCAGTTTTTCTTTTGCTGTCGGCAAAATGGGGGATGGGAGGACGAACCTTGCCTGATGCACCTATGCTAAAGAGGCTTCACTCACAGATACTGGTGCATTTGTTGACAGGAAGGGGGTGTTAACAACAGCAAGATTTGCAGTAGTAACAAAATGATGAATCAGAAGGAAGCTGGAATGTGCTTATTCACTTAATATAGCATATTGATCCAGTCACTTTTAGGAGACTGAAATCACTGCTTGCTTCTCCAGTGAAATTATGGTATACGTTATAGATATCTCTGATTCTGTCCCAAATGGTAGTCATGTTCCTTCATAATGTTTAGGAATGCTTACACACGTTATGATGTCATTATGCAGGACACAGGTAGCTAACGTTTCTTGACCCAAGGACCACATTCATCCTCACCCAACCCTTTCATGGTCCCAGGCCAGGGGTGATTGGTTGCCTCCAGAGATGTAAACAGGCACCATTTTTCATTCTGCCCTGTAGTCACTGCATGCAGTAGCACTGTTTCCACTCTGCTCCAGTTTGCCTTCCACCAAAAGCTGTTATTCATCTTGCTGTGGCAAAATGGGGTAAATGCCCATAATGACTTTTAAAAATGCAAACTGATGAAGAAATGTAAAGAGGGAAAACAGAGACCACAGGAATGGACAAGTCCATCCATCCCTACCACGGACATCATTCTCAATATAATGATGGCAATGTTGGGGGCATGAAGAGCAGTAGGACATTGAGACCTGGGCTAAGAACATGGCCCTGAGGACACTTTCAAGATACACATGAGTAAGACATGAAGAAGATTCATCTTTCGAAGTTTCCCCTCAGGGAGGCTCTTCTGTGATCTACGCAGTTGTTTTGACAATGCAAGGCAAATGCCGTCTTAATACTCCCATGAGTTTCCAAACTGTTTTCACTGCCGGTGCTGTTTGACTCCGTCTCTGTGCGCATGGGCATGTGGTATTTTGGTTCCTATGATGTTGGTTCTTATGATGTTGTTTTTATATTCTTATAAATTGTCCTGGGAATTTTTCTTGAAGAATGGTATATAAAACCTTAAATGAACGATTGAAGAAAATATGTGTTCTTGGCTGGGTCTTATATATCCCTGGTAGTGTGTTGTTCCTGGACAGCCTACTTTCCATTGTGGAGATTCTGGGTGAAAAAACACTGTCTTGCTTGTGGGCTTCCCATGGGCATCTAACTCACCACTCTGAGGACAGAATCTTAGGCTAGATTAGCAGGAATTTCTTTACATCCTTACTACGGTGCCAGAATAGGGGGGAACTGAGAGACAGGCATTGCCTTCAACAACAGCTATTTACAGGCCATGTCTCTCTCTTTACAGATCTAACATCGCTCATTCATCGGGCTGTTGTTAACACCTGAGCAAACCTAGGCGCATCAGGCACTGGGTGTAATCCTTTTAGTCTAATATCAGACAAGGGTGAAGTGGTGCATCGCCACCACCTCAAAATAGGTGCGATCACAGGGTACCCCGTTAGAGGGGTCTAGTTGGAAGTCTCTGTTCCAAACCAAGATGAGCGTCACATGGGCTATAGAACTTCCTCCAGCAGCTTGGGAGCCACCCCAGTAGACCCACATCTTGTGGAGGACCCATAATCCTAGGCTCAACCCTTTCCTGCATCAGCCATCCACCAGGAAGCTGAGAAGGGATATACACCCAGCGCCTACGCCGAAGCCTACCTACATCTGGAATCTGGAAAAATTGTGGCCAATTTAAAATCCCAGAACATTGTCTTGTCTGGTTTGTACACCCTCATAGACTAGGTGTTGCTCCCTGGGGGTGAAGGTCACTTTGAGTGGGTCTGCAACTATTTCCAGCCCAGGTCTCCCTCTTTACAAACCCAGCATCACTCATTCATCAGGGTGAGGTTAACACCTGAGCAAGGCAAGGACCATGGCGATATCCATTTCTCCTTTACACTGTTCCATATTTCTTCCTTCTATTGATGGTGTTGCATGAACACAATGGGGTCACCACACATCAGTGTATATTGGAGCATCACTGGTGTAATCTTATCCTGTCCCGGTGGGTAGAGGATCAATACACCAAGGATAAGATAGGGTTGTTTGTATAAGCCTGGAAATTTCATAAGAAAATCTAACAACACACCATCAACTAGCAACAGAACACAACCAAGAGACTAAAAGATATGCTTTGTATCACTTGGACGAATACCCTTACTGTTGCAAGTTGTCATTGTTAGAATAAATGATAATCTACTAGTTGAGGGGGGAAAGTATAATCATTATTATGGTATCATAACAATGTTTTTGGCCTTGGGTTTCATATTGAAGCTATTTGATAAGACAAACTTGAGTGACAGATGCAAACTGGGGATGGCACTGGGTCTCTCTGATCTTCTCTAATTGAATTTTTGTAGGATGAATTGAATGGGAAAAGTTCAAAGATCTGGGGATCCGTATTACACAAACATTGTTTCATTTAATCAAAACACTCTTTGAAGTGCAACACTTGTAGACCACCTGTAGCTTTGAAATATAAAGTCATATGAAAGCTTCAGTAAATCTGAAGAGGACAGCGTGCAGCTATGATATGCCAATGGAAAGAAAAAAGCGAAGGAGGTAAAATGATCATGAAAGCATAGTTTGTATTAATGTTTCTCTTCACTATCCTTTTATTCCCCAGGGAGCAAAGCCTTCTAAAGTGGTAAGCAACACATTACTTTATTCCAGATTTTATCTGATTTTTATTATTTTCATTATTATTATTTAGAAATAGAGTACACTTTATGTATGGTACCACAGCTTTAATTGTTTCCGTGCTGGAATATTTCATGTGGATTTTGCTTTACTCAGGGTGTTCTGCTAAGACCTTATTCCAATTTCAATTCTGCTCTGTGAAGTTTACATTTAAAGGCAATTTCAAAGACAAAATGGGTGTAATGCAGTCCTTGCTTTCATACAAAGGATGCAATCGAGGTGTTTTTTCTGCCTTAGAATTCTACATGCATCTTGTAAAACCTACCAGGTATGTAGGAAAAAAACAAGGGCATCTGCAAGTCACTGAATATCTTCAAGGGTGGAAGAAAAGTTCATGGTACCCAGGATGCTGCTGTTGTTGTCATGCAGAGATCAGGAGGACTATTGCACCCAGGGAATCAAGGGAGGGCATTCCTCTTGCCCCATCCCCAGTGTCTATGGAATTTTTCTGTTTCCCAACTTCCCAATGGATTTAGATCAGGTGAGGTTAGTCCACTTGGGCAAATGGGGCACTGCCCCATCAACCTCAGTCTGCCATGACCCAAATCCCACCAGCTTGTAAGTATGAATTTATCTGCCTGTTAGCTTCCTCCTCCTAAATCTCAGTGTTATCCTTCCTAGAACTCAGCAGGAACAAAGGTAGGATTAACTGGCTTTGCCTGTTAATGTCCTCGGCTCCACCAACTTTGGTCTCCCTGCCTTCTGCCCTAGCAGTCCCAGAGGTGATATGATAGCTGTCTTAAAATATCTGAAGGGCTGCCACGCGGAGGGTAGAGCAAGCTTGTTTCTTGCTGTTCCAGAGAGTAGGAGCTGAACCACCAGATTCTAATGACAAGGCAATGCTGAAACAACATTAGGAAGAACACTCTGATGGTAAGAGATGTTCAGCAGTAGAGCAGATGAACTCAGAAGGTGGTGGACTCTCCTCCCTTGGAGGTTTTTAAACAGTGGTTGGATGGCCATCTGTCCCGGATTCTTTAGCTGTGATTCCTTCATTGCAGGGGGCTGAAACCAGATGACCCTTTGGTCCCCCCTAACTACAATTCTATGATTCGATGAAGCCCCAGCATCTCCAAACAGAGCTAAGGCAGACACCTGGCAAAACCCCTCTAGATCAACTGCGAGGAAGGGTGTAGCTTGTGTGGGAGCCTGATCTGCTCCCACCTCAGCAAATGATCAGTCATCAGATTGATCATGTGATTAGCAGAGGAGGGTTGATAACTCCTTGATCTGCATGGAAGAGGAAAGTATGTGAGCTTCCGTGTGTGTCTGAAGTGTATGAAGTGGCCCCACCCACTGCTAGCATACTGCTCTTGGAGGGCTGGATGAGGGCCAAAAACTTGTTAGCCGCCATGATGCAGGTAATACTGAGCTAGATAGAACAACGGTCTGACTCGGTATAAAGTAGCTTCTTACGTTTCATAGCTCCCAACACATAAGTCGGATCATTGGTCCATCTAGATCAGGTATGGGTAACCCTTGATACTCCAGATATTGATGAACTACAACTTTGGCAGGTCCCACCTGTCATGGCCAGGAAAGAAAGGGTTGTAGTTCAGCGTCATTTGGGGGGGGCAAAGATTCCATACTTCTGAGCCCAACTCAAGAAAGCTAGTACAGTTTGGAGTGGCGTATGCCCAACTTATAGTTTATTAGGATCAATGCCAAAACATACTGAGTGTTTCAAAGCAACAGCAAACATTCAAACATTCAGCTATTCAGTTTCAGCAGAACAGGCTCTGTTGAAAAAGCCAAGCAGGGGTTGGTGTCAGCAGAAGACCGTGTTGCACAATTGAACAAACAAAAATTCCTCACAAGCCTCTAGATAAGAAAAGACGAAGAACTCCTAGGGTTCATTGTCTGAGCTCTTGTTGACTCAAGAGGAAAGAAGATAAACATGTCGTTTGCAATAAGTTATTCTAGATCCAATTTCAATCAAGGTTTTAGCTTCTTTCCCCGCTCCGTCTGTGTTTAAGAGATTATCCAGACAGACAATAAGAACTGAAATTTACTGAGAAAATGTGAAAGAAGAAAATGTATTCACCCCAACATTCCCAGTAATCCATAATGAATGAGTTTTTTGAGACTGGGAATTATTATTATTATTATTATTAGTAGTAGTAGTAGTAGTAGTAGTATTCCTTCTACTACAGTAGTACCTCGGGTTAAGTACTTAATTCGTTCCGGAGGTCTGTTCTTAACCTGAAACTGTTCATAACCTGAAGCACCACTTTAGCTAATGGGGCCTCCTGCTGCTGCCGCGCCGCTGGAGCATGATTTCTGTTCTCATCCTGAAGCAAATTTCTTAACCGGAAGCACTATTTCTAGGTTAGCGGAGTCTGTAACCTGAAGTGTATGTAACCTGAAGCGTATGTAACCCAAGGTACCACTGTACTGCTATCTGCTAGCTTCTGATAAATTGTCCCTGACTTACTGGAATACCATGTTGGTTTATAACCTTGTGTAAGTTGATTAGCCGTTCCATTCTGAGCACTTACTGGTAGATGGAGCAAATTATGGAACCAAACTATATATGATATTCAGCTACATGTAGCACACCCCTCCAAAAAAAGTTTTTCTTTTTTTACAAAATGTAGCTGTGCAGAAAACTGGTATGGCAGTTCATAACCCTTGGGCATGTTTTTTCACAAACAACCCCCACCGCCAGCTGTTTTCCCTTGTAGGCAAAAATAAACAGCTGTTATCTATACTTACTAAGGTGCGTATGACTTGAGTAACAAAATAGAAAACAGATGAGATGAGGACTATCCAAATACAAATATATCATATATGACTGCTCTTCAGTTTGCTCTTTTGGTCAATATTCAATCGCCATTATTTTTTACATTTTATGGAATGCATTATATTTCAAATATATAAGTGTTAATCATTAAAATGAAAATATGTCCCATATTTGTAGGTCACCATTAAATGGCCAAACCAAGCAAGGGAAAGGCTTTTTAGTCCATTTTACCTTTAAGCTGTTTTTCTAACTCTGTTTTACGTCATTTTATACCTTCATTTTTTATATTGTGATTGACAGTTGCTGCCACCGCCTCCTTCCTCCCCAATCACGAGCCAACCTGAAAACTCTGTTATATGGCATCGTTGCTGGTCTTTAAAAACTACTAGCAGATAAATAAATAAAGCATTGTATTGTGAAGAGCAATGTAGATTAGCGACATGGTCCTAACGAGCAAACTACACGTGGCTTCATTTTTTCTACACAATGCAATGCATGAAAGATTCCAATATAACGGAGAGTTTTTAATGATGACCTAAATCTTTTTTAGCACCTTCCTATTAATAAAGCCATGCTCGCTTTAACAAGTATAGAGAGCTGGTAGCAGAATGTGCAGTGCCTGCATAATGGAGGGGGCAGGTAGCCATTTCGCTGGTGCCGAGAAATTGGTTTGAGCCAGGCAGGGTTATATGTTCACTGTTTTAGGGGAAAAACAGAACAAAACTGGTACTTCAGGAGAAAGTAGACTTTAGGGGAGCAAACAGCCTTCAGGAAATATTCCCCTACCACCAAACCCGGCCCACTCACCCAATGGCAGCTGGTAACATTTTGACTTGCAGGTAGGGTGGCAATTTTTAACCTTGCTGTTTTCATCACAATGTTAGTAGTAGTAGTAAAAACAATAATAATTTATTACTTATACCCCACTCATCTGGCCAGGCCTCCCAGCCACTCTGGGTGGCTTCCAACAGGTTATTAAAAACACAATAAAACATCAAACAATCAAACAATCAAACATCAAACAATAGAAACTTTCTTAAACAGGGATGCCTTCAGATGTCTTCTAAAAGTGAGATAGTTCTTTATTTCCTTGACATCTGATGGGAGGACATTCAACAAGGTGGGCGCCACTACCGAGAAGGTCCTCTGTCTGGTTCCCTGTAACCTCACATCTTGCAGTGAGGGAACCACCAGAAGGCCCTCGGCGCTGGATCTCAGTGTCCGGGCAGAACGATGGGGTGGAGACGCTCCTTCAGGTCTGCAGGGCCGAGGCCGTTTAGGGCTTTAAAGGTCAGCAGCAACACTTTGAATTGTTCTCAGAAATGTACTGCGAGCCAATGTAGGACTTGCACTGTACTGTTTAAGGAAAGTGTGCCATTGCACATTTGCAGAGTGCCATTGTCCCCTCTTCTCTTTTTAAAAAAGTGTATCAGGGAAGAGTTTTCATATAAGAGGGCCCAAGATTAATCCCAAGAATGAGTTCCTTACCTATCATTTAGAAATTAATCCATACCATATGGCATAGGTTTTTGAAAAACATAAACACACAGAAACTTAAAATGTGAGGGAAACTTGTTTCCAGTTGCATGCTTTAAAGTCAACATTGGAGACCCTACTCATTGGCCTGTCTTGAAGATCGGTTAGACTGGCAGGTACGGGGGGCAGGGCCTATTCAGCAGAGGCCCCTTTCTTATAGAACCCTCCCAAAAGAATTATAGTTGACCTGCTCATTTGCAATACTTAAAATGGCTTTGAAAAGCCACCTGTTTCAAATAACTTTAAACCAATATATTTTACTGCTCAGAATGCTGTTTTTATTTACGTTTTGTTGCTGCAGCTCTGGATGTGCTCTTTTTGTATTATTTGAATAGTGTATTTATGAGTTATATTTTATTGCATCACTGATTTCTTTCATTTTTTTGAATTTTGTTATCCATTTGATTATCATATTATATTGTGTTCATTATGCTTATATTCAGTTCAACTCATTTTAAGATTTCTTCCATATCTCTTTGCACAGTCACCCATGCATTAAATTTGTTTAGCCACACACTCTCTCTCTCTCTCACACACACAAACATCCATTGCAAAAGCTAAGCCATCTTCCTTGGCTGCCAATTAGAGATTTCGGGGAGAGTCTTGCCCCCTCTCTGACTTTGTGGATTTGTCATAGTTAGGCAGTAAAGAGGCAACTTCCCTATCTGAATATCTATTTGCCTCTGCCTCCTCTACAGGTGTTAAATAATTAGAGCTGGCTGAATTATGCACTGCAAATAATATTCATTGTGAATATAGCCTTCCCCCCTCCTTTTTTTTTTTTTTTAGCTCACAAATAATTAATGAAGTAATCCTGAGTCTTGCAAATGTGTTTATTCTCATAAACATTCATCAAAGGCTTTGGACAAAGAATGTGCAGTTCTGAGAAGTGCTACAAATTATTTCCTGCAGGTAATCCAAGTTGTGTTTGGCCCCCGAGCAAATGGATGTTCCCATTTCTTGACCCATTGAGTTCAAACTTGAAAATAAAACAGGGGGGAAGGAACGATGCAGCAAATTAGCGCATTTTGGTGTTCACACAGATGAGCTCTCTGGCAGCACTAGCGAGCCAAGATTGGATGTGTCACCCTCGGCAGAGGCTACCACTGAAAATGATAGCCCTGTGTCTAGTTCCCCTTAAATAGTTTAATCACTTGAGCAATCCTTAGCTGCTTTACGGAAGCAATTGAAATATTTATGCTACGGAGAGGCCATTTTGTTGTTCAGATCAGGTCCAGGAGCTTTATAAAATGGGCCCCAATCTCTCCCAATTTGTAAAGGCCTAGGTGGCCATTCTCAAATCATCTGGGGAAGAGAAACAATGGCAGTACCATGGCAGAATCTTCCTCCCTCTGTTTTGGTAGACTTCTCTGTGAAATTCATCCATGCTCCACAGAATGGTCTGCTGGTGAAGGTAGGGGAATGGTATGGATAAGTATAATGAAATATTATGAATGTGAATGAGAAACAGGAGAAGGGAGCTACCACTTTGGCAGCAGTCCTGTGTCAGGCATCAATTTTGCCCTTAATCCTTGTGTATGTTCCTGCTGGGTATCCTGTAACAAACACGGATTTACAGATATTTCACTGGAAGCAATGCTGATTTAGCATAAGATTCAAACATAGAGCTTTTTTAGAAGAAGAAGAAGAAGAAGAAGAAGAAGAAGAAGAAGAAGAAGAAGAAGAAGAAGAAGAATCAAACTTAAGAGTCATTATTACTCTTCCAAGCAGTACCAGAATGATTTTGACTTAATTGCCATTCCTGTAGATAACAGTCAAAGCGGTGAGGATGGAAGATTCTGGAATTATATGGGAAGATTTGAAGTATAGTGGTTTAGAATGGAACAACCAAAACACAATAATTTTATGAATTATATTTCCCTAACATTGGGAGAGTTTTCAACACACAGTGCTACTTGACAAAGTGATTTTTCCTATGCTCCAAACTAATCTACTAGAACATTTGACATCATCATCTGGTACAAATGCTAGACATATAATATTTTTCTACCCAAGTGTGATTACTTCTTTATATCACCATGAGCGTATTTATATGGTGGCATTAGCACAAGTTCACTGCACTGGTGATTAGCATCTATATAGCCACTCCACAGACATGAAAACATTCACTCCTCATTAGGGGTGGGTGGATCTGTCCATTTTGGATTCTTATTTTTCCAATCTCATTTCTCCACATTTCCACATTATTATTTTTCAAGTCCTCATGAAAATTCATCCATCTGGAATTCCCCTAATATACACACTTTTATAACTTTGCCTAAAATATCTATTTCTGCAAAAGAAATTCTGTGATTATAATGCTTATCTGTATGTTATTTTCACTAATACTTGCATTATTATGCACATTCTGCCCCAAAATATGCATATTTGGCTGGAGAACTGCATTGCAAAGTTCAAAGAAGTGTGAATTTTGGAGAATGACAGTTTTTGTTCTCATGTTGCTTCGGAAAAGTGTGAATCGGGTAGGTTTGCTTTTAAATGTGAAGTGAATTGAATTTCTCACCCAACTCTACCCCTCATCATTACAATACTAGTTTGACTACAGGGGGAAAGATGTGATATATCATTGGGCTTTCAATGCAATAGGAACTGAGGCTCTCAGTGCAATCCTGCACTAGCTCTTTCCCATGGTAAGATCAAGGGTAGATGTTTCCTAGAGAGGCATTTGATTTCTGTATCCATTAATACTACCGTGGGTTCCTTTTAAAACAAATTGTTACTTCTCTTTGCTACCAACATTTCCGAAGCTGATGTCATTGTGATATCTAAGGTCTTCTCCTTCCCACAAAGACAGCAATGAAATTACCAATTATGAGTGAAATGGTGCTTAAGACAACTTAATAATTTATATAGCAGAGATAAAATTAAGTGCATGGATAAAATTAAGTGCATAATCAAGAGCAAGTCCCTATTACTACCTCATTTTTTGCGTTAAAAGAACCACAATGGACACATCAAAGGCATCCCCACACAGAGAGAGAGAGCAGGATGGTGGCCTTTAAAAATTAAGGTTGCTGGGTATGATTTCAGGTATGTGTGATAAAAGGAAGAGAGACTCTATGTTTGCCATTAGGGGATAGCTCTTGTCTTGCAGCTCTAGGATCCTTCATAATGGAGCTACATCGAGGGGGGGGGACTGAGTGAACTTTCTGTCCTTTTCGGTTGAGGCATAAAATACTGGGTTGGGTGTTACTAAGCACTAATATTATCAGTTTTGGGGCTACTTTTGAATGGATATTTTTATTTGACCATGGTTTATGCTTACTTTAATGTTCAATGAAGTGTTAATTGTGACTAGTGTTCTGTTGTTGCGGTGATGGTGATATTATATATTTTTATTACCTATTATTGTTCTGTTGTATTTAGACTGGTTTTGGTTTTTTTATGTGGACTGCTTGGACCACAAATGTAGCTGTGGGGATTGTGGCTTATAAATAAATTGACATGGCGGTGAATCATGAGAGGCACCGCCCTATAATTATTTTCAAAGAAAGGATTTGATGCAATAAATCTACTAGTTCCATACACTTTCTCGAGCCTAGTTCAGGGGATCAGTTCCAAATACATGAATGGGGCCAGGGGGAATGAGTGGGACTAGGCGCTCCTCGTCATATCCATGCATACAAGTCACACCACTGGCCAAGATGCGAACAGCCTCAGGCTTCCTGTCCCTAAACTGGAAACCCTATGTGCATAGAAGGAAGACCATTTCAGATGCTCATTCCTACTGGCCCCGAAACTGGACACATGAGCAGAGTTGTGCCTTCAGAAGTTGAAGCAGAGAACACAGGACTTCTTTCTCCCTATCTGAAAGCATTTTTTGAAACATAATCTATCAAAAAAAGAAAAACCCATCAATGAGGACCACAGTGCACAGTGGTTGGTATTGGTGATGAAGATTACATCTTTTAAAAAGGAGCTATCATACGATACACCATTACCGGTAGGAATTTAAAGTGTGAAGGAGCAGAAACAATCTTTCCAAATAGTTGCTTTTCAGCTTCTTGTTGAACAGCAATTGCACATTACATTTCCCTCCCTCCATTTTGTGTGTGTGTGTGTGTGTGACTGGGGGGGAGAGAAGACTTCAGAAAGCTTCTTCAAACTTTTGATTACTTTGGCCTTCAGTGTTGTGGATTGGCATGTCATGCATGATTTCCAGAGTTACCGTTTTTTTCCCCATTTCAGTTGCGTCCTCTCAAAATGATAAATCAGAAATCTTGTAGCAAAAGGGACCGACACTATGAGGCCTTTTTGCTTCCATGCAGAGCTTCTCTTGTTGTCCTTTTAAGGTTCCCTTTCTCTCTCTTTCTAAAATACAAAAGCAGCAATTGGCTCAGCAAGATCTGATAAACGTCCTATTATAAAAACTTGAACGTCAGTTTGCATTTAAAAAGGAAATGATGGAACTTGTAAGCGAAAGAAAAAGGGAAAGGGTATATAAATGACTGGCAGTTCCCATTTCTTTACAAGTGTTACATTTCAGTCCCCTGCCACTACCACATGTTTCCTGTTCACAGATAATTTGTACAACATATTTTATCATTCAGTTTTAGACACAGTTGAAAGGCTTTTGCCTAAGGCTTGGAACACTTTGAAAATTGTATACCATTTGCAAAGCTTTCTTCTGCTTCAATGTGCAATTAGGTGACTGCCTTTCTGCAGACATTGAATTTATCATTTATGGAATTTGTGGAATTAGGGATTCTTTCTCCTCTCACCAAGGTGAATGGGGCACAATCACAGTTCTCACTGAAGAATTTGTGTACATAACAATGATGCTTTTGCTAGAACAAGGTGGGATGGGACATAGAAGCAGGCTGTCACCCTAAGAACGGATTCCTTCTCGCACATAGCCTTGCAGACCGCTTCTATTTATCAATTTTAAACAGACAAAACACTATGTAGCCCACAGATGGCATTTGAGACATACAATCACACTCAACAAATATATGTGCTCATTAATTATATGCAAGGATAGCTCTTAAGTGGAGTCTATATTTTTCCCCCTTTTACTTCCTTTTCTCCACTCCAATTTTCACTAAAGTTTTCCAGTCCATTAAAGAACGGTGGACGCACTTGTGTGCTAAGAGCTTCCCCTGCTGGATATTTCTTGCAAAAGGTGCCTTAGCTAGGTAGATTACTGCCTGCGACTACTTTTTCCATTTCGATTACTGAGGTACTTGGCTCCTACTGGACAAGAAAGTGACATGCAGCACAATTCTGTGCATTTTATTCGCAGGGAAATTCTGCTGTGTTCCAACAGGGCTTACTCTCAGGTAAGTGTGCACAGGATTTCAGCCTTAACCAAGAAGATTCCTGGAGAACATTAAAGACCAATGGATTTATTATGTCACCAGGTTTTGTGGACTAGATCCTGCTTTGTTGAATGTGGTACGTTAAGAGAGGAAATAAAAAGGAGACTTGTGGTACCTTAGAGACAAAGAGATTAATTGTGGTATGAGCTTTTATGGACAAAAGCCTACTCCATCATCTGGATGACTATGAATGAGAAAGAAATTTTCTTTGGTTCACATTTTTATGCAAACTTAACTGATCTGCACTTTACAAAACACTAAGCAATCCAAAACATTAGCAATCCTTGAAAATTCACACTTTTGTGATTTGCAATTCTCCAACCATGAAACTTACCAAAATATGTGTGTATTAAGGAAAATGTGTATAAAAATGCATGCAGCATACAGAAATCCATTATTTTAAGGGAAATTGATTTAATAAATATGTGTGTTAGGCAAAATTGTGTACCGAATGTATATTTAAAAGAAATATAGCCTAAATAGTTTGTGAATTTTCATAAAGACTTTAAAAAAAGAAGTCAGAATGCAAACTGATATTGAAATGTGGCAAACTAATTTAAGATTGGTATAACTGAGAAACTGAAATTGACAGATTTTTCCATCCTTATGCATGAAGTGTATTCTTCATTGGCATGCATAAAGATGTAAAGAGTAGGGGCAGAAGAGCAGGTAAGAGGCACAGTCTGCGAAATTTCTGTTTGACTCTCAAATGTATATATGGTAAGCAGAGCAATGATTCACATCATCAGCACACAATCTCCCTGGCTTCCCAACACCTGTAATGGAAGGCGAACTCTTGGTTTTGAGTGGCTCCTAAACAGTAGACTCAGACTTGTCAACAAATTCTACTCCAACATTTCACACTTCAGTCCTTTTAGTATGATGTCCTTCTGGTGTCCCATAGGAAGAAAGATACCTGTCTGTGAGATTATTTGTGAGATTGGTGGTGTAAATGGTTATGCCACCATGTGCCTTATCTTTAAGAAACCGCAGGATGCTCCTCCCCTCCTTTTTCAGTTGCTAAAATAAAATTATGTAATGGGTCCGTAAGGGACATGATATTTTTTGTGTTCCAGTAGTAACAGTAATAGAGCATCTTAAAGACAAATGGATTGTGCGGCATAATATTTACATCATGAACTTATGTGGTATGAAATATTGGTTGCATTTTGCATGTACTTCTTCACTCCGAATAAGATGGATTTGAAAATGAAAATTTCAAGAAATGAAAACAGAAGCATGATTACGTGGAAGACGGCCCAAGACATGTTTGCCTCAGAAATAAATCTCCTTCCTGCCCCCCAACCCAGAGGCCTCAGATTTACATTCCTGATAAGCATTTTTAGACCTGAATCCTTGGTATTATTATTTTTTCTTTACATAATGAGTGGGCAAAGGTCTCTATCGAGTTTCAGCCAGGGTGTGGGGGTTTAAGTTTCTTTTGCTAAACTCCCTAATATTTCAAAATCTCTAAGCAGGATACAGAAATGCAACATTCAAACAATTTCATTTTCCCAGAATAATGATTGCTTTTTTATAATATCCTTTTAATTTACCCTTACGACTTACAACAGGGATATTGTCTTATCCCCATAATAAAAAGGTGCCAGGTTCACGTTGAGAACTAGCAGCTTGATGAGGTCAAGGGTATTGCTTCATGATTGAGCAGAGAATTGTCTGTCTTACATTTTAAACCAAAACACTCTACCCTTCCATTACACCAGACTGGCCTGCAAATTAAAAACAAATTGCAGTGTTCACCACCACCTCTTTCTTCTAATAATGTGGAACAACTGAGACATTTTGAGAAGAAAGCTCGACAATAAGCAATGTAGTCCTCTGAAGGTTTCGGAATGCAGCCAAACTAATATTTTGCTGTTCTGGCTGAATATCCCAGTTCATATGCATGTTAAGAGGAGGCTGGCTTCTAAATCGCAAGCACTGTCAGAAAAATGCCATGTTTCATCGGTCTAACAGAGAGCTGTATGTAGCTGTTAAGGGAAATATATCAATTAACACCCTGGGAGACTTAGAAAAGCAGTACCGTCAGGAGCAAAACTAACAGGATTTTAATCTAATTGTGCACTTATCTATTTGGTAAATAGTAGGTTACAAATTGCCAAGTGTACTGAGGACTCTGTGCGAGCCTAAGTTATATCGCAGTATTGAATTAATAAGGGGCTGCCGAACACTGGACCCAGCTATTCAAACCTAGCTGGAGTTTGGGATAAGCACTCGCACAGACATGATATTATGGTCTGCTAAATGGTTTTGGGACCACTACTTAAGCAAGTGGAGTTGGTGGTGGGAAAATGGCCCAATGCATGTACAAGCCTCTTGCCTGCAATGCATCCACAGGGACTTTCTATTTTCCATTATTGCTACAGCACAGAAATTAGGCCCCAGGACAGGCTAGGTGCATGATGAGCTATGGTCCCACTGCCTCCCTTACATGCTATGTGTCTGCCATTTGTATGGGAAAGTATCCATTTGGAAGGGTGGGCAGCTGTTAATGGGTCCTGCAACAAAATGGTGTGATCCGGTTCAGGGTTCCTGCCAATACCATCACTTCATTTATTGCATTCCTCCACCCCATTTTGCCCCTCCAATAGTCAGCCAGCATTCTGTATGCTCACGAGGCTGTTTGGAGGGTTTACCCCTCCTTTTTATGCATTCCTGCACAATGTGGGGTTCCTCCAAGTCTGACAGTCTCTTCCTCTGGTCTGCAGACCATGCCTCTATGGCAACATCAGGATCCTCAGACAGGGAGTCCACCATTAGTCCGATTGAAACCAAAACCATTTTGTTCCTAACACACTTTTAAACCCCTTAGGAAGGTAAAGGTTATGTCATCAACCTTTTTATTCGACCGTCAGTCAGAAAAAAAGTACATTTGTCAATACACAGTTAAACATCCAGGAAGATTTTAGAGCTTAGCCAACACTAAAATGGGCTAAACAGATAGCCCCATATCAATACAGTCAATTATAGTCTTGCGACGCTTAAAAGTTAAAAAAAGAAATTTGGCCACCAAGGAAGGTATAGCTCTAGTGACATTATTCAGCAAGTGTAAAACCTGGTTTTCTCCGGGTAGGAAGCTAAATTGACATAGGAGTGGATCTATAAAATTTTGTCTAAGCTCTGCATAAGAAGGGCAAGTCAAGAGAATGTGTTCGGTGGACTCAACCACACCCATGGCACAATGACAGGTTCTCTGGGCGTATGGTACTCCCCTGTACCTTCCCCACAATAGCGCAGAGTCAAGGACATTTAATCTAGCCGCTGTAAGAAGTCTGCGGTATTCCACATAGTGGATTTCTGCAAGGTAGGGGGCTGGTATGGTCCGATAAATCTGGTCCCCTAGGAATATCCCTGGTTTTACCTGGGCTATGTCCTCTTGTCTGGCAATGTCACTCAGATCACAGCTCTAGCTTGATTGTACGTCATAGACTCAAAGTAAAGGTGAGACAATCTGCAGGATTGAACCTCGTTAATGACCTCCCTTTCCCATGAGGATTGGAAATCGTCCCTCAATATCAAGGGGGCAATACCCACTGGTTTAAAACAAAGCTTGAGCCATAGCCAGAGCTTCGTCTTCAAGGCCACATACCGTAGAGCTTGCCAGCCGACCTCTAATCTCATAACCGCACCCGCTACCAAGGGGGGAATCCTAAGGATGGCTCTAAGGAATTGCGTTTGAATAGAATCCAGTTTCAAAAAATCCCTACGGGAGCCTAAAGAGATGCCCACCAAAAGAAGGGGGAGGACTTTCATTTGAAAGAGTCTCAAGGCTATCTTCACTGATTGAGCCTGATTCTTAGCATATAGAGATCTAATCTGGATGGCTGCTTTAGATGCATTAGTTGTTATATAGTCTCTATGGGCCAGAAAAGACCTATTTGACCGTATTACTTGTCCCAGATATTTTAAGCAGTTAACCTGCTCTAGGGGGATCCTGTTCATCGACCATCGATGGAGTCTTGGTCGGGCAGAGAAGGTAAAGGTTATACTACACTAAAGATATAGGGAACCAGGCAGAGGGCCTTCTCGGTAGTGGTGCCTGCTTTGTGGAATACCCTGCCATCACATGTCAAAGAGAACAACTACCAGACTTTTAGAAGACATCTGAAGGCAGCTCTGTTTAGGGAAGCTTTTAATGTTTGATGCATTACTGTACTTTAATATTTTGTTGGAAGCTGCCCAGAGTGGCTGGGGAAACCCAGCCAGATTTGTGGGGTATGTATAAATAAATAAATAAATAAATAAATAGTTGTTGTTCATTGTTGTTGTTGTTGTTGTTTACTTTTGTAATTATACTGGGTCCTGCTCTATTATTGTTAAGTACTTGTAGGTCCCATTGTTTTCAGTGGGGAAATTTAGCTCTTCCCTTCTGATTAGCTGGACCAAACTGAGTGAAAAGGCTTAAGCCAAATGGTTTAGTGGTTAATAATGATAATAATAATAATAATAATAATAATAATAATAATAATAATAATAATGTGGATCTTCTATTTGCAACCACAATCTGTTCCGGGTTGCTGGGAGAGACACTGTTGTGCGCAGGCATGGGCGGCAATTGCCCGTTTCTGCGCATGTGCAAATGGCAATCACCACTCCTGCACATGCGCGAACGGCGGCAAACCCACCAGTTACTTCCAGGTTTGCCGCGGTTGCGACTTGGAACGACTGTAAGAAGAGGCGGTAGTAAGTAGAGGTTCGACGTAATAATAATAATAATAATAATAATAATAATAATAATAATAATAATTAATAGTTTATTTATTATACCCTGCCCATCAGGCCAGGCCTCCCCAGCAACTCTGGGCAGCTTCCAACAGGATATTAAAAACACAATCAAACATCAAACATTAAAAACTTCCCTAAACAGGGCTGCCTTCAGATGTCATCAACTCTCATTTCTATGAACAGATGAAATCTTACTAATACACATTATTTGTGACAGACCCTGAACTGTACATGGAGAGGTTAACTCTGCACTGGAAGAGAAAAGACTGTGGTATCTTGCTGAATTCATTCAGGCTTACTGAAAACCATCTTCATTACCAAGGGACCCTAGGAAGGACCAGCTGATTTTATATAATGGAAGGAATTCTGAGCCCAGGCAGAGAAAATTGTGACCGTCCAATGTTTCTTAGACTCCAGCTTCCAGCATCCCTGACTTCTGGCCCTGTTGGCTGGGACCAGGGCTGGTGCACCCAGCAGCCAGGGTGCCGCCGCCACCTCAGGCAATGCAAGCCCCCCAAGTTGAAGCCTGGACAGGCTGCCCTGCCACCTCCACCAACAGCGAAGAAGCAGTGCTGGTATTGGTGCCAATTTTGGGTGAGATCTTACCCGAAATTGGAGGTGGAGGCAGCAGCAGCAGGACGGCACTTCCCTCCTTCTCCTCAAGTGACAAAAGGGCTGCTGTCAGGGCAAACTGGATTTTAATTATTGATTTGAATTGTGTTAATTATTCCTTTAAGTTTTTTTTTAATACTTTGTATTTTATAATGTTTTACATGTTTTAAGCTGCCTTCAATTCCAACTTGGGAGAAAGGCAGGATATATATACTAATACGAAGAAAAAGAATGAGAATGAGAATGAGAAGAAGAAGAAGAAGAAGAAGAAGAAGAAGAAGAAGAAGAAGAAGAAGAAGAAGAAGAAGAAGAAGAAGAAGAAGAAGACAGACAGACAGTTATAGTGCATTGAGTGGTTTGCCCATAATTTTGGCTGAGACAAAGCACATTTCCTTCTCAACCGCTGTTCTTAACGAAAATAAAATGGATTGTGCCACATGGACTTTGATTGTCTGGGTACTGTGCTAGGGCTCTGGGATAGCCCTTATATCTTCTGGGCTGTATCTAATGCATGCTTTGTTTACCCTCCTTACATTGTGGAAATTAGGAAAAGCGTAACCAGAATTTGCCAAAATGCTCATCTTTGGAACTTCTAAGGGTACACACAGATCACGTACCAAATACACCCAACTGTTCAAACATTGGAAAGATGAGCATTTGAAAATGGCTAATTTGCCACAAACATGCAAGATATCTTATCAGTCTTTATGTGGATTTATTCGCTCATGTGAAAGTAACCAGATGGCATGAATGTTTATGTTGCAGTTGGTTGGGGAGCTAAAGATCACCCCCTGGTGATAAACATCTATGTATGCCAATGGTATTGCGCCAGTAGCAGCATTCAGTGCAATAATTCTTCCTTGACTTACAGTTTTCCAAGAATGGGAAAGTTAGATTGTGTGCATTCTTACATGTTTGCAGCGGTTTGCAACTGAACTACTAGAAATTTACTTACCATTTTCAAGAGTCGTTCTTCAAGCATGGGCATATCGTGTGCAATTCAAAGAAGAAGAAGAAGAGGAGGAGGAGGAGGAGGAGGAGGAGTAGTAGTAGTAGTTTGGATTTGATATCTCGCCTTTCACTCCCTTGAAGGAGTCTCAAAGCGGCTAACATTCTCCTTTCCCTTCCTCCCCCACAACAAACACTCTGTGAGGTGAGTGGGGCTGAGAGACTTCAAAGAAGTGTGACTGGCCCAAGGTCACTCAACAGCTGCATCTGGAGGAGCGGGGAAGCGAACCCGGTTCCCCAGATTACGAGACTCTTAACCACTACACCACACTGGCTCAGTATTGATCCAGAGTAGATTCCAATGTATAGTTAGCAGAGTAATGACTTAAACACGTTGAAGGATTCCCAAAAAATAGACCAGAGGCAATTGTATTTCATCCAGCAGAGCTTTACTGCTTGTTGTTGTTGTTGTTGTTGTTTAGTCGTTTAGTCGTGTCCGACTCTTCGTGACCCCATGGACCAGAGAACGCCAGGCACCTCTGTCCTCCACTGCCTCCCGCAGTTTGGTCAAACTCATGCAGGTAACCTCGAAAACACTATCCAACCATCTCGTCCTCTGTCGCCCCCTTCTCCTTGTGCCCTCCATCTTTCCCAACATCAGGGTCTTCTCCAGGGAGTCTTCTCTTCTCATGAGGTGGCCAAAGTACTGGAGCCTCAGCTTCACAATCTGTCCTTCCAGTGAGCACTCAGGGTCGATTTCCTTCAGTATGGAGAGGTTTGATCTTCTTGCAGTCCATGGGACTCTCAAGAGTCTCCTCCAGCACCATAATTCAAAAGCATCAATTCTTCGGCGATCAGCCTTCTTTATGGTCCAGCTCTCACTTCCATACATCACTACTGGGAAAACCATAGCTTTAACTATACGAACCTTTGTTGGCAAGGTGATGTCTCTACTTCTCAAGATACTGTCTAGGCCTGTCATTGCCCTTCTCCCAAGAAGCAGGCGTCTTTTAATTTCATGGCTGCTGTCACCATCTGCAGTGATCATTGAGCCCAAGAAAGTAAAATCTCTCACTACCTCCATTTCTTCCCCTTCTATTTGCCAGGAGGTGATGGGACCAGTGGCCATGATCTTCATTTTTTAAATGTTGAGCTTCAGACCATATTTTGCGCTCTCCTCTTTCACCCTCATTAAAAGGTTCTTTAATTCCTCCTCACTTTCTGCCATCAAGGTTGTGTCATCTGCATATCTGAGGTTGTTGATATTTCTTCCGGCAATCTTAATTCCGGCTAGGGATTCATCCAGCCCAGCCTTTCGCATGATGAATTCTGCATATAAGTTAAATAAGCAGGGAGACAAAATACAGCCTTGTCGTACTCCTTTCCCAATTTTGAACCAATCAGTTGTTCCTTATCCAGTTCTAACTGTAGCTTCTTGTCCCACATAGAGATTTCTCAGGAGACAGATGAGGTGATCTGGCACTCCCATTTCTTTAAGAACTTGCCATAGTTTGCCATGGTCGACACAGTCAAAGGCTTTTGCAATGAAGCAGAAGTAGATGTCTTTCTGGAACTCTCTAGCTTTCTCCATAATCCAGTGCATGTTTGCAATTTGGTCTCTGGTTCCTCTGCCTCTTCTAAATCCAGCTTTACTGCTACTGAAGGCAAATGAGCATAATGGTCACAAATCCAATTGCCTTCAGGACTGGCACTGTCCATAGGAAATCCAGGTGCAGCAGACTTAACATAAACTTACGATAAGTTATAATAAGTCCAAACCTTAACATTAAGCATACTATGTACAGAACACCACACCAGAATGAAGAAAGATAGAAAGCGAAAGTGAAACCAAGGCTCCTTCTGGCTTCACTATTATAGTCTGCATGACCATGACAGAAAGAGATAACAGAACCAGTTTAAACCAGCTGTACTCCTCTTCTCTGAAGGAATAACCCAAACATCATGAACCTTCTGCTTGTTTCTTTCACGCAGAGAAGCTTCCAGAACCTTCTTGAATTAAGTTGAATATGAAAGATTTCTACACATCAGATCAATACTTTCTGCACTAACAAATGCAAACTGAGAATCTCTGCACATGTGGCGCTGAGAAGAAAGGATCTCATCCCACTCTTGAATTGCTTGTTTTCTTAACCCCACAATTTCTTCATTTCAAAAATCTCATTTTTCATTTTCACACTTACACTTCAATGAAACGAAGGCTCGGATACCATTAAGCGTTACTGCATGAACTTTTGAATTAACGTGGGCAAAAAGGGTACTGAGAACAATAATAATTATAAACGGATTTAAAAGTAACGTTCTTGCAAGGCTGCTGACTGGAAAGGTAACAGTGAAAGTGTGTTCAGGAGCAGAAATGAAGGTGTGTAGCTATCGGGCCCCACTTGAAACATCGCACTACAGCTTGCTTTATACTGTGTTGGCTGGAATATAAGCCACACCTGAATATAAGCCGCACCTTTAAAATTGGAGGGGGGAATAAAAAATAACCGAATATAAGCCACTCCCTTCCTTGCTGCTCCTGTCTGCATACTGGGGGGCGCTGTGTTGCTGACGGCATTTCCCATTCCTCGCTCTCTCCCTTTCTGGCCTTGGGGGAGAGGAAGGGGGACTATGCGTGGGGCGGGCGCTGCTTCGCCATGCTCCTGGCGCTGTTTGCCCCTCACTCCTGGCTGCATACCGTAAGGTCACTAATATAAGCCACACTTTAACTTTTCACGGTTGGAATTTGGAGGGAAAGTGAGGCTTATATTCAGGCCAGTATGGTATTGTGCTTTTATGAACATATCAGAAAATAAAGCAGAATGTAGGGCTGGTTTCTCTGAGATCCTCTTTTTCTGATCTTAAGTTTACTCCACTGTGTTTGAGCATCAGGTTTCAAACTGTTTTGTTAAGAGGGGGGAGTCCTCACAGTTCACCAGCATTTTCAGGCACATTTCAACAGCGCTGAATTCATCAGCATTTTAGTATGCATTTTTTTCTTTTATTAATAATAATAATATTTGTCTGTTGTACACACTCTTGCGCGTCATTTCCTCCAATATACTCCAATTTTGTATGTGATTTTCAGCAACATGTGCATTCTTATGCACACTTTCCCCTGATACACACATTTTCCTTAGCTTTTTTTGATAGAGACTCATGCCGCAAAATTCAGAGAAGTGTGAATTTCAAAGGAGGCTGCATTTCAATTTGCATATTGTTTCAGGAAGTGTGAAGTGGGTAGGTTCTCTTTCGAGTGTGAACCAAACCGAATTTCTCCCCATCGAAAAGGGAGAAAAGCACAGGAGAATGACTTGATGACAATGATGTGTGGAGATCCCACAAAAAGTGAGTGAGCGAAGAGTGAGAAATCCAGAATAAACATGTTAACAGGGAAGCATTCTAGGGCAGTCATCTGGGAATACGTTGCACATTGTGAGAAATGGAAACACAAACGGCTTAAAAACAAAACAAAACTCAATGGAAGACTGTGCGTTGTTTTTTCAGGAGTGACATCACTTGTGCTGAAAATACAGTAGGGATGCAACTGGGGGGGGGGGGAGAAGTAACTGCAAAATACCCTCAGGCAAGAGGTTTAAGGCAAGGTAATTGAAAGAATGCCCAATGTCAAAAACTTCCAATGGATACTTTTGATCACCAGCAGCGTGGGGACCGAAGGTTTTTGAACAACAAACCATATGACTGAAAATATTCATGGCATAATTAGATAAATAACAGATCTAGTGTCTATTTTTATTTTCCTTGATGAGGAGCTTTGCAGGAGAGACTGCTGGTAGTTAATTCTCCCTAACAACAATCTGTGTAATCACAAACCCCAATTAGCTGTGCCTGTTCTCTGCTATACACAAACTATTTCCTTAGCGCTTCACATCACTACTTTGTAATTAGCTTTCATCTACACGAGCTTTGACTGAAAAAAAAATATATAAAAGAGTGTAAGTGATTGTACTGCCACTCAGTATTCTGTGAAATAATCGCTAGCGATTTCAATCAGATTAATTTTATCACCCGTATTAAGGAAAATTACCTCCCTCTTCACTCGCTACAGCTGAGGGCTATTTCATTTCCTGAGATGTTCATAAAAGCATAATATAAAGCAATCTGTAATTGTAAATATCCTTTCCTAATAACTTTGAGATATTTCCTTAATACGTCTTTACATTTGGAGTTTCCGTTCCATAAAATACAGTAACAAGTGCTCTATTATGTTTTAAGTGTGTGCTGTTAAGCCGGACAACTTAGCTCTGTCCTTCCTGTTTTTACATAGGGTTATATTTAACTTGTAGATAATGGGAACAAGGTTTAAAAGTGATGGAGCGGAATAATGGCGTTACAGCAATAATATATCTTGCTATTGTGAAGAATAGAACTTTACGGCCTTCTTGCAGGTCAGCCAACACCGATTCCATTTTTCAACGCCTGACAAGTTTAACCTTCACCCAGATTCCTAATGGGTATTAAAGGCAACTTTCCAAACAGGGCCTGAGGCTCTCAAAGCCACCTGTCACATATACCCCCTTCCCAATTTTCTATTTCCATCTTGCCAAACTGATAGCAGTTCAGATTTTGAACTCGTCTTTCAAAGCTTGAATGTTGGTAAACACACTGTTCTAGTAGCAAAGGGAACTCCTCATGAGCAAAATGGTTGCCAGAAACTGACCGCTGTCATAAATCTGCATACGAGTCAGCTTGCGGGGAGCGGCTTGCATACGATTTAGGGTGCAGGTGGCGCTGTGGTCCAAACCACTGAACCTCTTGGGCTTGCTGATCAGAAGGTTGGCAGTTTGAATCCCTCTGATGGGGTGAGCTCCCGTTACTCTGCCCCAACTCCTGCCAACCTAGCAGTTTTTTAGGGTAGTTTTTGATATTTAATGCTGCATTGTTTTTAACACTTGCATGGAAGTCCATGCAAAGGGCGCCCCCCGTTTTAAGTGGGGAGCGGTCATTAACACTCGATTGGAAGCTGCCCAGAGTGGCTGGGGAAACTCAGCCAGATGGGCAGGGTATAAATAATAAATTATTATTATTATTATAGTTCAAAAGCACACCAGTGCAAGTAGATAAATAGGTACCGCTGCGGCAGGAAGGTAAACTGCATTTCCATGCGCTCTGGATTCCATCACTGTGTTCCATTGTGCCAGAAGTGGTTTAGTCATGCTAGCCACATGACCCGGAAAGCTGTCTGTGGAGAAACGGTGGCCCCCTCAGCCTGAAAGCGAAATGAGCGCCGCAACCCCATTGTCACCTTTGACTGGACTTAACCATCCAGGGGTCCTTTACCTTTACCTTTTTTACCTTTGCATACAATTTAGAGGAAGCATGTTGTGTTATGAACCTTGCTGTTGAGTTCACCACTGGCAATGAAATTTACTTAGAAATGTGTTCAAATGTTGATCCCTGGAGTTCGTTCTGTTCCAGCAGAGGACTAATGCCCAGGAAACCACCGGAAACAGCTTGCTGGATGGGGCAGAGCCATTATATTCGCTTCCTGGCAAACAGATCGCTGCTGCTTACCAGGATGAGGCCCATTCTACTAGAAGTGGTTTTAAGGTACCGCAACCAGTGTGGTTACACTGGGCCCCACCCTGCAGGGGGCACCGAAACAATACTGTATAATGGAGCATGAGAGATGGGGGGGGGGGAGGTTAGTGTCGCACAGGGCACCACAGAAATTTGACAACCCAAAGTCCGCCACTGAATCTACCTACTTTTCAATGTGGGGAAAACATCACCGTTTTCAAAAATAAAAATACAGTGGTACCTCGGGTTTCATACGCTTCAGGTTACATACACTTCAGGTTACAGACTCTGCTAACCCAGAAATACCTTGGGTTAAGAACTTTGCTTCAGGATAAGAACAGAAATCACGTGGCGGCAGCACAGTGGCAGCGGGAGGCCCCATTAGCTAAAGTGGTACTTCAGGTTAAGAACAGTTTCAGGTTAAGAACGGACCTCCGGAACAAATTAAGTACTTAACCCGAGGTACCACTGTAAAGGGAAAACCTCTGTTGCTGATTAATCTCTCCATCCCTCTGAAAATGTTTCTCTCCCTCTCCCTCTCCCTCTCCCTCTCCCTCTCCCTCTCCCTCTCCCTCTCCCTCTCCCTCTCCCTCTCCCTCTCCCTCTCCCCCTCCCTCTCCCTCTCCCTCTCTCAATGGGCTTGTTTCATTGGACATTTAACTGTAGAGTTCTGTTTTAATGTTTTGATGAAATTGTTTTATTGTGCGTTCTAATTGTGTGTGTGTTTCCGTGATTTGTTTTATACTTGTGAACCAGTTGGAAGCCACCTTGCCAATTAAGCAGAATATGAATTAAATAATAGTAATAGAAATTTCTCAGCAGAACTTTTTTTAAAATTATTTTTATTAACCGGCCAATCAAATCAAATTAAATCACATCACATAAATTCCGAATTACAAAGCCGAATTTTAAATTTTGTTGGGGGGACCCATATTTCAAGATCCGAAGGGGGATTCTGATCATCTTCTTGCTACTGTGTTAGTGTCCAAATCAGTCCAAATCAATCCAAACAGAGTTCATAATTCTATCCAGTCTTATCTTGCTGTTTCCACATCACATCTTGTTCATATATTTTCTCTCAGCAGAACTTTTGGTCCAGCTCTTACTATTCTCCCCATATTGCAGACAGGAGGCTCTGAGATAGTAACTTGCCTCTGGCTCTTAAGCTCCATGCAACTACTAAGCATAGTTAAGAGCAGGATGAGCAAATGCCAGAGGCCAGAATGTTGAACCTTTGAAAACCCTGAAGTGATACATAAAGATTATGTGAAATCAGTCCTCTCTTCAAAAAGCCCACCTTTCAAAGCTATGATTAGGGGAAACTGCTCATTTTACCAAGGGTTAACCACCACCCAAAGTCGTTTGAAACACAAAGGGTCCAATTTTCTAATGATTTGTGTTCATGTACAAAATCAATTTAACCGTAGTTGCCAGAAATGTTACTAGCCCCCGAGATGAGTTCCACATTCATCAAATCTGTTTAAGCCCATTTGGAGTCTCTTTTCTTTCTTTTTTTAGATGCAGAGGCATTAAGAAGATTTAATAGTTCAAGGGAATAGCAAGGCTATTTGGCCACAATTATTTCATATTATTTAAAATTCCCTTTGCTTTCCCTCTCAATTGCTCATTTCGGGACTGCGAAGACAGCTCTGAGAGAAGAGGTCCTTTAACTCTTCTCTCAGAAGCGAACTTCTACACGGTAAAATTTGGCTCATTGTACAGCAAGATTTTAAATGGATACTTTCAGTAGGAGCTTTTACACGAAACTGCAATGCTGCACAGAATGTGGTGAAAGCTGTGGTGAAATATCCATGTTTTATTCAGCTCAGTCAGAAGAGCATGAGACTCTCTAATCTCAGCGTCGAGGGTTGGAGTCCCATGTTGGGCAAAAGATTCCTGCATTGCAGAGGGCTGGACTAGTTGACCCTCGTGGTCCAACTCTGCACTTCTCTGATTCTATTTGAGATATATATATCATACTTACTTAAAACATTTCCTACTTGGTTCTTTTGAATAAAAGACCCAACTACCCAGTACAAGAAGGACATGAAGCACAGGCCTGAATGCCTAGCTGTGCATTTTGCCCTTTTGAGCCAATGTGTGTTTTTTCTTGGATCAATGCCTAGGAATTTTTCCCACAGAATTACTCAGATCACAGATTTGATTTTTATTTGATCTGAATTTGTATTATTTTACTGCAGAATCAGGATTTTTATTTTACTGCAGAATCAGGATTTCCCCCCCCCCCCCTGACAGAGTACACACACATACCCCTGCCTAAGAACAGTGTGTTACAATTGCACCTCTCATAAGTAAACTACCGGTATTTAATTAGTGAAACAACAAAACTGACACAACTTTGCAATTCATGGGTGGGAAATGGAACCGCATATCAACTTTTTGTCTCCTTTCTCAGTGGAATATGTGCCTACAATGCATATTTCATAATGGGATCTAATAATCACTTTTTTAAAAGGAAAAAAAATTGATCGACAGTTCTCTGCATGACAAATCCAATCACTATTTTACAGGATCTTCTTGTCCCTATGGAGGGTTTAAGGAGCAACCAAGATATTATCAGAAATGCAGAAACTTTTCAGTAATTTCCCCAAGCCTCAGGTGTCTTCAGTTAACATGGTTAAGTATGAAAAAGTAACAATTTAGTGTGGTGTCTGGTGATTTCGACCTATGAGTTCCCATTAAAATTAAAATTTCCATTTCATTAGAATCAAATTGAGTCATACAATTAAGGCCCTACTGGCCACACGGAGACCATAACCCAATTAATTCCGTTCTTGTTTTGTACAATTGGAAAGTGGCACCTGCTTTGCTAAATGAGAATGAATGTGGTCCATGGGGACTAGAATTCTGGACCAGACCTGCATGACCTCAAATTAGTGTCTGAGTGTGCTACCATTGGCCATTCACTCTCTCGAAAAGTTAGATTCTTCTTTGTCAAAGTGAAAAAGAGTGGGAACATTGCAAAGTTGGAAAAGGTTCATAAAAGGCCAGACAAGGGTGCATTCAGAAATGGGGAATCTTGTGTTAGTTTTTCTGATTTTCCCGATTATTGGATATTGATTTTCCTGATTATAATGCTAGTGCTTCTGTCCCATTTTCTAAGGTTCATTAGTTATAAAACTGAGGCTTTTTGACCAATATACTGACATGTCACACTAAATTTCACTCACACCAGTGGGTATGGTGTGACACAACAGTGAATGCCATTGTGCAATGTTGCTAGTCCTGCATCGTTTCAACACGTGTGTGCTTTTGTCCCCCCCCCTCCATGGTTCACCTGAGAAATCTGTGCCAGAATACCACCCCAACTTTCATCTCCTTACTCCTACAATTTTCCAGGTAAAGGGGACTGCGAATAGATTTTCTTCTGGACTCAAGCAACACAGAAATGTTTGCTCAACAAGTGCTATGTTCAACAAGTGGCTTTTGCATCATGTGAAAGCTCAGATATAACATGGAAATGAATAGTTATAAACTGGAATAAACTGCTGTGTGAACACAGCCCCAAATGATCAAGGTGGTGGAGCAACTCAAACATTTGAAACATTTCAGACATTTTCTTCTAGAGAAAAGGCAAGAAAAAAGTGACATGATGGAATTAATAGAATTGTGTGTGGCATGAAGAAAGTGGATATAGGAAATAGTTTCTCCCTCTCTTATAACCCTTAATGGCCCATCACACAGGTGACCACCTCAACACAGAAAACTAGCCTGGCTTCTATTTAAACACTTGCTGGATCAAGGGGTTAGGAAGATCTTACATACAGCCTACTCCCACCCCCAAAAAATCATTATCTATCTACCTATCATCTATCTATCATCTATCTATCTATCATCTATCTATCTATCTATCATCTATCTATCATCTATCTATATATCATTTATCATCTTCCTATAAGAATATATCAATGAAGCAAGATACAGTGGTACCTCAGGTTACGTACGCTTCAGGTTACATACACTTCAGGTTACAGACTCTGCTAACCCAGAAATAGTGCTTCAGGTTAAGAACTTTGCTTCTGGATGAGAACCGAAATCGTGCTCTGGCGGCGCAGCGGCAGCAGGAGGCCCCATTAGCTAAAGTGGTGCTTCAGGTTAAGAACAGTTTCAAGTTAAGAACAGACCTCCGGAACGAATTAAGTACTTAACCCGAGGTACCACTGTAGATAGATAGATGATAGATGATAGGTAGATGATAGAGTTTCATGGATATCTTCTTATTAGGGTCTAAAATGAGCATGTCTGGAAATGTCTAAATATGCTCTGATGGACAAAAGCCATCCCCTCTTCTATTGCGCCAGCAAGATCTGAGCATGAAACTTGAAGGCACATGATAATATATTATGTATAGCCATTTACTCTTATTATATCTGTGCAGTGAGATTTAAAAAGAGACCCCAGCACATGGAGAATGTTAAGTTCAACTTCCTCACTTTCCCCTCTGAATCTAATCATCTGCTGTCTCTTGGGAAAACCCATCTTGGAAAATAATATTACCTACCTATTATTATTATTATTATTGAGGAGGGAGCAGAATTTTGCTTAAACAGACCTGCACACTGTCCTTTGTATCCATCCCCTGCCCACCCATGATGGGGAAAAGTAATGGTATTTCATAGCTGGCAATATGAAATATGGTTGGTTGCAAGGAAAACGTATTTTGAAATGAAAGAATGCAAATACATCACTTCTCAGCAACTCATGTTAAACTTTGAAGAGCCTTGGGGTCATCTTAAAGACTAACAAGAGACCAAAGATTCTTTGCTGTTTTATTGCTGCGCGGTCTAACCCTGGTACCCTTATGGGGAAAAATGTTTCACCTAAATGTTTAACATGTATTGCAGTTGCTGATCCTTTTAATGATGATGATGAACTCTGTGGAGTCACTAAAGATTGCCCTGATGGCAGGTAAGGTTGAGTCGAGAGAGTAAATTTGGCACTATGTGGAATTTTGTGGGTATTCCTTTTTCCAGCCTCATCATTCTTCATGCCATGCATACTTCATTCTGGGCCTTAATGATCCTGTTACCACCATTTGCACTGTGGACAGTAGAAACAGATGGTATGACCGATATAATTATATAAACAGTTTTGCTTGTCTTAAATTGCATGGTTATGTTGTTGAAACCATACCTGAGACCTTATGGTGAAGGGCAGGTAAGAAATCGTATCAATAAGTGAAGTGCCAAGCTTGCTGTCCTGTTTACAGTAACATTCATAGATGTACATTGGACCACATCCTTCTCCATTCCAACCAATCAGAAACCTCAACGAACATTGGGGGGAAAGCACAGTCCAATTGAATGAGGCACTCACTGCCCCAGAATTAACCTAGAAGGGTAGCCCTAGATCCTAACTCTACCCTGGATTTGATGCAACCAGGAATAGCTGTTCCCAGCATGTGGAACTTGGGCCATTGGATAGGAGATTAAATATGGATCTGTGAAACGTTAAGTCCAAGTCCCACTGCAGCCACATCTCAAGGAGGGAGGCCTCAGTTTCCCATCTGTAAATTAAGCATACATAAAATAGGGCTTGTAAAACTGTCCTACCACTCCATAGTACACATGACTAAAAGTAACATAACAATAATAATATACAGTGGTACCTCGCAAGACGAAATTAATTCGTTCTGTGAGTTTTTTCGTCTTGTGAATTTTTCGTCTTGCGAAGCACAGATTCACATAGGAATGCATTGAAAATCATTCCCATAGGAATGCATTGAACGTTTTCGTCTTGCAAAGCAAGCCCATAGGGAAATTCGTCTTGCAAAGCAACTAAAAAAACGAAAAACTTTTTCGTCTTGCGAGTTTTTCATCTTACGAGGCATTCGTCTTGCGAGGTACCACTGTAGCAATATTCAACTTTTTAGACTTACCTATAAAGCAGAGACATCACCTTGCCAGCAAAGGTCTGTATAGTTAAAGCTATGGTTTTCCCAGTAGTGATGTATGGAAGTGAGAGCTGGACCATAAAGAAGGCTGATCGCCGAAGAATTGATGCTTTTGAATTATGGTGCTGAAGGAGACTCTTGAGAGTCCCATGGACTGCAAGAAGATCAAACCTCTCCATTCTTAAGGAAATCAGCCCTGAGTGCTCACTGGAAGGACATATCCTGAAGCTGAGGCTCCAATACTTTGGCCACCTCATGAGAAAAGAAGACTCCCTGGAAAAGACCCTGATGTTGGGAAAGATGGAGGACACAAGGAGAAGGAGACGACAGAGGACGAGATGGTTGGATAGTGCTCTCGAAGCTACCAGCATGAGTTTGACCAAACTGCGGGAGGCAGTGAAAGACAGGAGTGCCTGGCGTGCTCTGGTCCATGGGGTCACGAAGAGTCAGACACGACTAAACGACTAAACAACAACAGTGATCCAAGTTAGCAATATAGGATTGTTGGTTACCTTCCCTTTCTTTATACTACTCTCTGCTCTTTCCATTTTCCGAAATAGTAATTTTGATGCACCCCCTGTATATTAAATCAAAAACACCATTTTAGATCCCAACCCACCAGTGGACACTATCCAGCTGCGGATGGTGTCCAATGAAGTGATTCCACAAGTGCAATCATTTATGCCTGTGCAACAGAACTTCCCTCCCTCTTCTTCCCAAATCTGCTCTGCAGGTTTGGGGGGTTACCAGAGCAGTTTTAGGGGTCACAGGGCACACCAGGAGAGGTGAGGAAAGGGAAGGAAATTTTCATTGCGCAGCCAGGAGTCTTTGCCCTAGCAAAATTACTTCATTGGGTGTTGCTCCCTGTGTTTAACATTTATATTTTTAAGTGAACCTTGCATACCCATTTCTGAGCAGCAAGAGATTTCAGAGGGCCAGTGCATATGCTGGGTTTTATTTCCTTGGAATGAAGGCTTGCAGTATTTTCTGTGATACACTAAGCCTACAACTTATGAACATTTAACTTCTGTGAAGAAGAAGAAGAAGAAGAAGAAGAAGAAGAAGAAGAAGAAGAAGAAGAAGAAGAAGAAGATTAAAAAGGAGACAGAAAGGGCATGGGCATCAAGGAGAAGAGACTTTAGCAATCCTACCTGCCAGTGAAAGCAATGTGTTTTGACTATACAAAATTTTCATTTGCACATACCGGTACATGCCGAACATGGTCAGTACCTTTACCTGTACATGCTGAACATAAGACGGAAGACTCACAGTATTCACACTCCAACAGATCCAGATGCTCCATGCAGTTTCTAGAGGACAGCCAAGTCTCTGTCCTTTTCAAGGTCCATTCCCAAGACTGCCAGTGACAGAGGTGATATGGCCAGGAGAGCAGAGAAGGAATTCACTTTCCAGAAGGATCTCCAGCTATTAGCTCTAATGGCAACAAATCGCCTGTACTTGACTATTTTTTTAGTTATGCAGAGACCATGTTTCCCAGCAAAAAGGAATGTGTGGGCTATCTACATAAGAAAAGAAACTAGTCTGACCATTAATCATCATCACCATCATCTTCCTTTCTTCTGAAGACCTACATTTTAAAATTATAAAACCGCAGGGCTGGAAGGGACAGCCCAGGAGGGCATGCAGCCCAACCCCAATTCCAAAACAGTATTTTGTGTTTATATTTATAATTTAAATTATATGGCATCCCCCCCATAGGAGCTTGTAGTTCTGAGATACTGCCAAGTCCTCTCAACTTATTGGGTGGGCAGCGTTGCAACCGGGCCCCGGGCCCCTCGGTGATGCTGTTGGCACTGGGCAGGGCCCTGCTCAAGGGGCGGGCCCCAGTGACCATTCAGCAGTGACGGGGGGCATGGCCGTGGGGAATTTAAACCACTGCCCTGCGAGGAGATCGTCCTCTTGCACCCTTCGCCAAATCTACCTCCCACCTGTCCTCTTTTTCTGCTTTCCTGTGTTACAACCTTGCTGTGGACTAATGTTGGTCCCCATATTTTTGGGACGGGCAGGAATTTTTCCACTTGTCAAATTGGCTCCACCCATTTGGTTTTCACCTATCTCATAGCGATCGTCACAACTTTGTCTGCCTGGAGACCTAGAGATGTGACGATAGACTGTTCTGCCTCCTTTCTTTTAACAAATGTTTTGTGCCACTGGGGAAGTGGTAATTCTGTATTGATTTGTTTGGGATGTTTGGATGTGATGCCAGTAAAAGTTTCGATGATGATGTGATGTTAGGCATTGGGTAAGCCTTTGTTTGGATGGAAGGGAGGTTGTAGCCTCTGCCTACCCGTCCTCATTAAGGGTATCCTGTTAAAGAGATCCGGGGGGGTGGATTCTATCTGATGCCCAGATGTGGGCTAGGGCCATATCACTACCCCAACGGGGTAGTGTAAGTCATAGGGCACCCCCTACTGGTGGTTTACCCTTAGTTGGACTCCCTGAAGACGGACGGGAGTCGGGATATAGCCTGACATCACCCATACCTAAGCCAAACCGCTCACATTTGTAACCAATAAAGTTGTGGCCTATTTGAACTCATAAACCAAAATCTGCTTGTTCGTGTGCTTTATTTATCCACTAGGGAACTGCAGGGCACAGGGCCTTGGCACGCAATTAGTGGGTGTTCCTAAAACTTAAGAATAATGATAATCAAAACCTGCAGTCGCTTTCATTCTACATCTAAATCCTATCTAAGCATCCTGCATGTTCAAGCCCCAAACTGGAATTCCTCTGTATATTTCTATATTCTGTGTTTGAAATACCTCCTACATGTTTCTCCTATGCTTGGATCTTTGGCACGTCCTATTTAAGCTTATTAATGAGCATTTGTCTCCTTTTCCCCCCTTTCTTTTTCTCTTTCTTTTTAGGTATCAGCTGCGATCACAACTGCTTTGCCAGACAAACTTAAAAGGAGCACTTACATTTATTGTCTAAGACAAGCTAAAAGCAGTACAGCTCCATTGCACAAACGCCTTTAATGAGATGGCGTCTCCCCCTCCCCGGAACGGAATGCCAAAAGATGCACGATCCACTCTCTGAGCCAGGTCACCTTTAAGAGAACGGCGACGTGCCGTCGAATTCCTCGCCGGTCCTCGCCAGAGATGTGTCTGCGGGGCGCAAAGCCTGTGACAAAGGACTGAAATGACAGCACTTTGACTCCCTTCTACATTGTGTTTGTTTAGGAAGGTCCCAGAAATTGTATTTTACCAACCACATTCGCTATCAACACACAATTATCTGGCTTAATCATGTGGAACAGTGGCAAATTCACCTGGGGCTTAAGAACTAATGACATTCTCGTCTGAGCTGCTTTAGTGAAATGGCCCTAGCACCTGAAGCAGGAACGGCAAGATTGCTCAAGAAAATTTGGTTTTCTTTTTTCATTTCACAGCATAGGGGCTCTGCTCAAATCAACAAACGCTCCTGATTAAATAGCTGTGGTAGTTGACTTATTTGCACTTGGGCGTGTGGCTCAGAATGTGCATTGAGAATCCCTAACCCTCTGCAGGAAAAGAATTGTCTGCAGCTGGCTTTTAAGGCAAGCTTCCCTTGAAGGGAGAGCGTGGTCAAAGAAGTTGGCACGGAGTAATTTTGACACAATTAGAGTTATTAACAGGGATGACTGCAAATGTGCCACTAAGCAATAGACAGGATATTTTAAACTACTGATCCAAATATCTCTATTCCCTGCCCCCATTCGTTATCATTTCAGTCCAGCTTCTGTGAAAAGGTCATGGCCGCTGTGCTTCGCTAAAACAGCAAAGCCGAGCTTTTACCCGACTAAGGATGGTCTGATGTAAAAAGGGATACCCTCTCCTTTTCCTCAAAGAAATACTTGGTAGAAGATGGAATTTTGACAGGCGTGAGATGCCATGAAGGAATGAGCAAATATTGCAGAGGACTTGCCCTACCTTCAGTACAATCATGTATCATACAGAGCAATTTGGGTGATAGGCATATGGGTGCAGCCTTAGTAATGCATGTCAATGGGGTGGTAGTAGAGCAGACTGTGGATAATGAGACTGTGGATAAAGACTGAGAATAATGGAGTTGTAGAGTTGGAAGGAGTCCTGAGGATCATCTAGTCCCTGTAATGGAGGAATATGCACCTATTCCATACAGGGATCGAACTTGCAGCCTTGGCAGCACCAGCACCATGTTGTAACCAACTGAGACTTGTAGCTGATTCATTATCTGTCTTTTAACCAATTGGTTAATGATTGGTTGAAATTAA
The DNA here is from genome assembly GCF_964234715.1 of Podarcis melisellensis. Taxonomy (NCBI): domain Eukaryota; kingdom Metazoa; phylum Chordata; class Lepidosauria; order Squamata; family Lacertidae; genus Podarcis; species Podarcis melisellensis. The sequence goes on from NC_138531.1 coordinate 30,210,134, forward strand.
ATGCATTCACATATTATCAAATTCTTTGGGAGATATGGAAGAAAGTCTCAGATACTTTCCGGTTTAATAAAGGTAAGTGACCCATTGTTACATCAACAACAGTTTTTTTCGTTCCTTCTTATAGTAAGACTCTATAGCAAAACATTTATTTTTATTTTTGCATTTTAAAAGAAAAAGAAAGTGTCGTTATCTTCCAGCCCTACTGATTAACAGCTTTGGCTGATTAATCCCTAGATCATAGTAATGTTTCTCTGGAACAAGCAGTTGGACTGTAATGGACAAAGTAAATTAAACTTTGAGAGATTTTAAGAGCCCAGTTTTGTCTAAGTGACTTTTGCAGTCACTGCATGGAAAGGACTGAGTTTGATGCATGATCGACTTGGCAGGCACCACAGTTTTGTTCAACCAGATTTGTGCAGCCCTCTGTAAGTCTCAGTGCCATCAAGTTCATAGCATAAGTCAAGGGATTCTCTGTCTGACGGTTCTGTGGGGCAGAAATTTCAAAGTGTCGCCACACAGTTACAAAACCAGGGTGCTTAACATAAACCCTATGTTAAGGGGGAAATCTTATTAATGTCTTTTCTTTTCTTTTGTTGTTGTAAATTTCAGTATTGACTGGAGTCAAGAGGACAGTTGCCCTAACATAATCATTATTGACGCGGGCAAGAGTGGCAGTACATTCTCTTGAATGGGAAAGACAGCTCCTATCAAATGGGAGTAGGGGCACAGTGCATTGTTATACACAAGATGTTATACAGAAGATTTACTGCATTCTCAGAATTCAAGATTATGGGTTCAGTTCCCATATGCCCCAGATACGTAGGCTGCAGTGAGGGTGCACTCTGGGAGAGATCCACAGATTTGTAAGTCCTTCCCCAACATGCACAGCTTTATTTATTAAGTAATAATAAATCCCAATGTATTCACTTAGTCACTTGTTTTTTAGAGTATTAATATTCTGCATTTCCAGAATATTACAAGAAAACCAACATTTATTTTTATTATTTTTATTACTATTCCATTTCTACCCCGCCTTTCCTCCAAGGTTCTAAAGGTACCTCAGTGTGATTTACCTTTGTAAGTTGTTTTGGGTCACTTCTCATGAAAAAGAAGTGAGTAAGAAATTCAATAGATAATAAATAGATGATAATAATAATAATATATTTACGTGGTTCTTTCCCTCACCATTTTATCCTCAAAAGAACCCTGTGAGGTAGGTTAGGCTTCATGGGCGAGTGGGAATTTGAACCATGGTCTCTCAGGCCCTAGTCCAACACTCTGACCATGGCAGGTACAAACCACTCCTTAAACAAAATAAAAACAAAAGCATACCAAACTACATTTGATCCAAATACAACTAGATCTCAATAAGCAGCGCCAAACAGCTTAATAAATATAAGCAGCAGCGGATGTACCCTCAAACTTTCTGTCATTAAAACGTCTTTCAAATAAGCAGTTTTATCTGGGTACTGAGATGAGCACAGAGTGGCCATCAAGAAATAAATCTAGGGTGCCACTGCTGAGAAGGCCTGGCTGAGGTAACATTTAAATCAGTATTGCAACACTGTAAGCATCGTGGCAAATGTGTTTTGCTAAGGGCGCTGAGAGCTGTTAGAAGACCCCAATTTCCCTCGCAGAGCTTCGATTGACGGAGTTCCCTTGGAAGAGAGATTGATTGCTAGACCACTCTGCGAATTGTAGTTCAGAAAAGTGCTATTTTCAAGAGGCGAGCTGTAGGTGGCAAAAGGTTTCATCTCTTTCTTCATCAGCCATTTCCTTTCCCCGACTTCTCCACTCGAAATCACGACTTTGTTTAATAATAATAATAATAATAATAATAATAATAATAATAATACCGGTTTTTTGCTCTATGAGACTCACTTTTTCCCTCCTAAAAAGTAAGGGGAAATGTTTGTGCATCTTATGGAGCAAATGCAGGCTGCACAGCTATCCCAGAAGCCAGAACAGCAAGAGGGATCGCTGCTTTTTTTTCTTGTTTTCCCCGAAGCTAGACCCATAATTCCAGATAATTCTGAATGGAAATCCTGAACTACCCTTTCATAGTATTAGATGCTACAGTATCTACTTTGCAATCACTTATCACTGATATTAGCATCTTCAGGCACATCTGAATAAGGGAATAATATGATAATTTCCACAAAGTCGCCAGGTGGAAAATATTTATGGGGTGGCAGTTAAATACATGGGTGTTTTATATTTCATAGGTTTTAACTTGATGACATAATAAGCGATGGGGTTTAAATAGCAGCTGGGTGAGCTCAACAGAGGCGGGAAAACTCTGCCTAGGTAGAAAGCCTGCGCCTTTAGAAAAAAAAACCATTCACCACGTTCGTCAGGATTGCCAGCCTGGGGCAAGCTTAATTAAAGTCAATGGAGAAAAAAATTGAATATGTAAAAGTGCTATTTGGGGCTCACAAAGCCTGAATGAATCAAAATATGAAACATTCAGCTTTTAATAGTTGGGAATCGTCTTTTTTTTGTTTGGTGAGTGGTTTATCATACTGTCTGTTCTCTGCCTATTCGCTTTTCTGTCTCTCTTTAGGTAAAGGTAAAGGTACCCCTGCCCGTACGGGCCAGTCTTGACAGACTCTGGGGTTGTGCGCCCATCTCACTTAAGAGGCCAGGGGCCAGCGCTGTCCGGAGACACTTCTGGGTCACGTGGCCAGCGTGACATCGCTGCTCTGGCGAGCCAGAGCTGCACACGGAAACGCTGTTTACCTTCCCGCTGGTAAGCGGTCCCTATTTATCTACTTGCACCCGGAGGTGCTTTCGAACTGCTAGGTTGGCAGGCGCTGGGACCGAGCAGCGGGAGCGCACCCCGCCGCAGGGATTCGAACCGCCGACCTTTCGATCGGCAAGTCCTAGGCGCTGAGGCTTTAACCCACAGCGCCACCTCTTTAGTAGGAACCTATCCTGAATATAGGACTAAGAAAGCAAAAACCAGAGTATCCAAGAATCGGGTAGATTGCATCTTCCAAATGGGGTTTTTCCTAATTTAAATGGGGTTTTTCCTAATTCAAAGAGCAGTTACACAGCTTGGGTGTGTTCCTAGGTCCAGCATTGTCACCTGAAGCTCGTGGGATGCAAGTGGTGTGAAAAGCCTGTTATCAGCTGCACCTTGCACACCTAGACAGAGACTGTGTTGCTACAGTAACCCACACTCTGGTAACCTCCTGGTTGAACAGCTGTAATGTCCTCTCCCTGGGTCTGCACCTTGAAGACAGTTTGGAAACTGTAACTACAGTGGTACCTTGGGTTAAGTACTTAATTCGGTCTGGAGGTCTGTTCTTAACCTGAAACTGTTCTTAATCTGAAGCACCACTTTAGCTAATGGGGCCTCCTGCTGCTGCCGCACCGCTGCCACACAATTTCTGTTCTCATCCTGAAGCAAAGTTCTTAACCCGAGGTACTATTTCTGGGTTAGTGGAGTCTGTGACCTGAAGCGTATGTAACCTGAAGCATATGTAACCCGAGGTACCACTGTATGATGTTCAGCTACATGTAGCACACCCCTCCAAAAAATTTTTTTCTTTTTTTACAAAATGTAGCTGTGGAGACTACTATCTTCAGTAGAAAACTGATAGTGCCAAATAAAGGTGCCAGTATGTTGAATGTTTTAGCCAGTCAAAACCATATAACACTGGTCCTGAAGAAGAAGCACTGGTTGCGTATATGTTTCTGAGCTCTGCTGATGCTGACATATAAACACCTAAACAACAAAAATATCTGAAGGAATGCCTCTCCCTATACCTACCTGCCTATTGCAGACCCTCCAAGTGTCCCTATTTTTCAAGGACACTCATGGATTTAGAGAAGCTATCCCAGTTTCTGATTTCATCCTGGAATGTCCTGCTTTACCTTAGGATGTCCCCATTTTCATCAGAGAAATGTAGGGGGTATGGAGTTATGCGACCCCCAAGCCAAGGAGATAAGTAACTATACAACCTTTAGAAGACATCTGAAGGCAGACCTGTATAGGGAAGGGTGTTTTTTTTAACGTTACATGTTTTATTATGTGTTAGAAGCTGCCCAGAGTGGCTGTGGCAACCCAGGGTGGGATGTTGTTGTTGTTGTGAATTGTGTTATTGTGGTACCAGTTGTTTCTTGATTTCACTGCCAGTTGTATATTCGCGTTTGTGGTAACTCTTAGCCAATGTTCTATAGTTCCATTTTTTAATTGTTGTTGGGTTTTTTCCTCTAGGGTCAACTGATAAAGTGTGAGCTTTCAAATCAAATAAATAAATGACAAAATTAAGTGCAAGTTTGTGTTGCAAAGAAACAGTTTTCCTTTGCATGTATTCTGCTTATTCCAAAGTCCATGTACTATGTCACTCCAAGTGCTATTTTTCTAGAAAAAAAAGGTTCTGGAGCTCACGATGAACTTCTCCCTTGTTCTCTTAGAATGGCAATGTCGCCCACCTGCGAGACGCCAGAGCTGAGCTCATGTGAGCTCTGTCTGAAGAAGAAAAAGGCCTCATTTCTAATTTTCCAGAAGTTTGACGCACATGATCTGGGTATCCAGAATAATGTGGATCACTCCAAATCCATGTGGATAGCAGAGATAAGGTGGACTGACCACACACACACACACACATGTTCATCTATATCTCAGTGGCCTTTGTAGGCCAAATCACTCCCATCACGTTGCCAACACTTCTCACTACTCTATTTAAATCAGCTACATTCTCTTGCCCAGCTCACACTGCGATCCATACTAGGATTCAATTGCATGTTACACCACCAGGGCCAAGCACACCTACCTGGGCATGGGGACTTTGGATTGCAGAACTGGGGAAATACTGGATAAAGAAGATAGGCTCTGTAAGGATGAAAGGCAAGAAGAACGAGAACCTTGCTTGAGAAAGGGGGACGGGGATGAGTTGCCTGAGAAGAGAAGGGGGGAAAAGAGAGAAGAGTAGCAGAATAGTGGACTGGTAGTTTGTTGGCACGGGACTGTAAATAAGAAGAAAATGCAGCAAACTTAGATGACAAACCAGTGAGAATTCCAAGAATCGCAAACAAAGCCATTTATACTCAGAACTTTTAAACTGGAGTCAAATGGCAGTTCCATGTAATGTCGTGTTATTATTGATTAGAAATAGTGCATTCAATATGGTGGCACTGAGACTATGGACTGCCCCTGTGTGCAATGTGTTTTCGTCACCAGATTATAACTTGGTTGTTCCAGCAAACCTTCTCTTGAATATTACTCCTATTGCATTTCTGTGGACTTGTGTGAACATGTTGCATTTTATTATATTTTCTGTTTTCTTTGTTCTATTTTGTATTCTTTTTAATTTTTTAATTTTTTGTGCACCACAAAGATAGATTTATATGATTATGCGGTCTGGCAATGGAACAGAGAAACAAGTATTTTAATGTTTCAAAATGACTATGTAAAGCCACTGTATCCTTTTATATACATGGAAATAGTCCCTGCACACACATTAATTCTCTGAACAGCAAGTTTGTTGTCATGATGCCAATCTATCTCTGGACCTTTTTGGCCATGCCAGAAGATTTCCGAATAAACATTTTTGCCCTCCTCCCATTCCTCTTGAAATTATGTTTCTCTATGCATGGCACCTTGGAATGTTGTCAGGACAAAACATCTGGCTTCTTATTGGGCTAACAAGAAGAGCCATTTATGAAAGCTTCTTTCATATTTGTATTCTGTGCAATAAAAATGCTAACCTAGGAAAATCACAAGCTGGTTAACATATTCCCCAATATAAAATGGGACCTCGTTGTGAGGCAGCTCTTCAAATGAGAAACCCTTGACATTGGCAGTATAGAAAAATAAAGCACATGTCTCTCAGTGGGTACCAGGGACCTATATTATGTCCTACCGCTGGTTACAGAATTTTCAATATTTTCATATCCTTTTTTTCACTCCTATGAACTGCAGCTTATAGCAGTGGTAATCATTTCCTGTGTTTGAAAAAGAGATGAAAGCATTCATGGATGAAAGCAAGTTGGATTTAATCTCCTTCTCTCTCTCATCCAGTGCACTGTACTGATCATTTCCCAAAAAAACAAGACTTAAGCTCATTTTTGTCATGACAAAACTAGTTTCATAATAATCAGATGGCAATTCCTAGTGTACACAATTCTAATATAATTACCAGGAGGGAAATGTAGAGGGAGTTGCAGGTCTGAGATAAAGAAAAGCCTGTGGAATTTTGTATTAATGTCTCCGACTCTCTTATTTGTGCAAGTAATCAATCTTTCTGGGAGTAGAATAGTAATTCTTTGTGGAGGGGGGGAGAGAGGAAAAAATGACAAGAGTCTGAGGAAGAAAGAAGATAATCTGAGTTTCATTCTGTACACAGCAGGTCAGCTGTGATTGACAAAGCTCATCACAAAACTGGAGCTCCCAGAATAATCCCAGTAGCTGAGTTTCATTTGCAGCCAGAGCAGTGTTAATGACATGTTTAACAGCTGCTTGTTGAAGTTTGGAATCTGCATTAACCTGCAGAGCAGTGAACAGAGAAATGAGGGAGTCGCATTGAAATCAAGCCTTCATTATGCTGACAGGCCAGGTTAAGGAGGGTGCTCCGCGGGAGGGAGGGAGAAGTCTCCGGGTATGGAGGGTTCAATTGCAGATAAGGACGGCGAAGAAGATGACAGCATCTGATCAATAAGCACAAAAGGAAACTGACATGTGCTTAACTCGAGACTTTTAATGAAGGGAAAGGGTTAGGCAACAGGGTTACAATGGCACACACAGGGAGACCAGCAAGGACGGGCGGCGGTATTGTGGCCGTCACAAAGGAAGGGCCAATTCCCCTGCCTGGGCTGCCAGGTGAAAATGGCCACTCGCATAATGACACCAGCTCCTCCGCTGACCCCTAGTCACCCCTTAATAGCTTTACGAGAGAAATCAATGTTGCCTGCAACACCTCTCTGGCCTATTTCTAGGCTGCCTCCGCAGGATCTCCAAAAACCCTAGAGGCGCTGAGGTCATCTCCTGCCCTAAGGAGGTCTTTCCCAGTGATGTCAGCCCCATGCCCAATGGCAGCATACAGCTGAAAAACCAAGTGCTGCGGTCAAACAAGACTGGGGCGGGAATGAGCTTTTGTTGGCGCACCCTGCTTGTACCAGTGTTTGGCTGGCCTACGTTGGAAGCAGAACGATGCAACCGATAAGATTCTTTGCCCAATTCAGTAGGGTCTCTGATGTTTCTTACAACACTGGCGGGGAAATGGGTTGCATCGCCAGCAAATTCTATGCAAGTAATTTGTGCCATCCAAAGACCTGTATCCAAAATAAATTTCCAGTAAGTCAGCAACCTCTTGTCCAAATAGGATGGGAGCTGCACTGAATAAACTAATTTCCATTGCAAAGTTTAAGGAATTGCGATCCTTCTCCTTCTTTTATCTAAAGATGAGCTATGTATCACCGTATATTTCGCTCCATAAGACGTACTTTTTTCCTCCTAAAAAGTAAGGGGAAATGTCTGTGCGTCTTATGGAGCGAATGTGAGGTCGATTGCTGACTCCCTTTCTTGCCCCGCCCCCTTGCCCAGGCCTCCATTGTTGAATGTTCTGCAGATGGAGACTGTTTGTTTCCCCAGCGACATGTGACTGGCTGATTAGATTTGTTGTTGTTTAGTCGTTTAGTCGTGTCCGCCTCTTCGTGACCCCATGGACCAGAGCACGCCAGGCATTCCAGTCTTCCACTGCCTCCCGCAGTTTGGTCAGACTCATGCTTGTAGCTTCGAGAACACTGTCCAACCATCTCGTCCTCTGTCATCCCCTTCTCCTTGTGCCCTCCATCTTTCCCAGCATCAGGGTCATTTCCAGGGAGTCTTCTCTTCTCATGAGGTGGCCAAAGTGTTGCTCAACAACTTTGAGCTGATCCTCAAAAAAGGGGGTTTTCCCCTTTGCAAAAGAAGCTGCACAACTGTGAGCTGATCCCCCCCCCAAATGGGGCTTTCCCCCTTTCCTCCTCTAAAAACTAGGTGCATCTTATTGCCAGGTGCGTCTTATGGAGCGAAAAATATGGTAATTGTGGGAGGGGGCACTATGGTCCATGTGTGAGTAAGGCCCTCTCTATCCCTTGCAGAAGGTTCTATAAGTCTTTACGGTCCATATGAGTCTAGGGTTGCTGAGTCCTAAAATCAGAATTGTAGGATTTAGGGGCAGGTTCCAGAGTATGCATGATGGTGGAGCCAGTGTATCCCAGTGGTACATATGACTGTAAAGAAATGTAGCCCAGTGGTTTGAGGAAGTCCTGGCAACTGAAGGCAGCAGTTTTGGGTGGTCCAGAGATGGAGCTTGTTGCAAAAGTGGCCTGTATACCTAAGGTGTGTAGATAAATGTAGAAGGCTCAGAGCCCGGAAAGTGTTGGTGGGATGACCATGAGTGACCAGAGGAGGAAGAAAAGAGAGAAGACTGAAAGGAGGTGGTATGGGAAGCTGTAGAGGTAACAGGGCTTAGTGAGCAATGGAAGTTTGTGGCAGAGAGCAGTCCAGACTCAGAAGCAGAAGCAGGAGAGGAGGAAGGCCAAGAAGCAGAGATGAGTCTAGCTGGTGAAGAAGCATGGGTGCCTCCCCTTCAAGCAACAAGCTTCCCTTCCCCCTAGTCTTCCAGGACCAAGAGAGGCATGAAGAGGGTGGAGGAGAAATTAGTGCAACACAGGCACAGTCTACAATCACTTGGGGAAAACCCTGGAGAGGATGGGACTTAGTCTCAGCCACTGCTTTATGGGGACAAGACCTACGGAAGAAGAGTTGCTGTGTTCATTAGGCCTGACTTTCCTGTGCAGATCCTGTTTTTTTCCTAATAAAGAGTTAATTCCACTTGCTTCATGTGATTGACTGCTGGCTCACTCCTGGAACATACCTACAGATGCCAACAACCTTGTTGCAAAAGGTAACAGGCTTTGTTTGAGCCAGTTCAAAGGTTAAATTAGCATAAATTCCAGGCATTGTTTTCTTTCTCTCCCAAATTGCATATTTTCCTACACAATTACTTTTCATTCTACAGTCATACCTCGGGTTGAATGTGCTTCAGGTTGAGCGCTTACGGGTTGCGCTCTGCGGCAACCCAGAAGTAACAGAGCGCATTACTTCCAGGTTTTGCCGCTCGCGCATGCGCAGATGCTCAAAATGATGTCGCGTGCATGCCTGGAAGTAGCAAAACGTGACCTGCGCATGCCATTCACATCCCAAGGTACCACTGTACATTGTTTCCTGCAAAAGAGGGGGGGGCAAGAATTTTGTCAGGTTTCGCTGCAGTCTCCAAACCCTTCACTTCATGTAAGCCTGAATGGACTACACCAAATTAAGGATTAGTTTGAGGATTGCAAGTTTTTAAATTTTGTTTTGTGGCTCAAAGTGCCCTGCATGTCTAGGTGAGACTTAAGGAAGAAAAACAGTAAAATGCAAGATCCTTTTGCTAATGCCACAGCTACCCAAATCAAATATTTTTATGCCTACCTGCCAGCTGCAAGATTATAAAAAGACATAACACACATTCTTCATTTGTCCTCTAAAATGCATGCACCAGATTTAAACAATTCCAGATACTTGTGACAGCCACATTCGCACCTCAGGTGGTCTCCTTAATCCGTATTCTGAAACAAAAGCTAAAGGCAAAGATGAAGCGATAGCAAACTATGGGATAATATGCAAGCCAGTAAGAAACAAGATAAATTAAACATTTTCGCAGCGTTCAAAAGGTTTTTGTTTTGTTTTGTTTCCTGGAGTCTGGTTCCTCCAGAGGGTCAAACATTTTAGCAAGAGTTTTCAGATCCCAGTTTTGTGTGGCTGCCGTTACAGTATGTTTGCATAACGAGAGAACATTGCTCCTATAACACCAAATGTGAAGAGTTGACTAAAATTAAAGTTCAGCTCATTGATCCCCTGATCCCCATGTCTAATTATCAGCCAGATTATGATTCTTACTGAGTTTCTAAAATGTAATTTGATTTTTTATATATATTAATTATATTTTACTGCACAATATAACAATCAAGTAAGAGGCACGTAGCGACTCACACATGGTTTGTGGCTCTGCCCGCATCAGACACTTGCATGTCCATCTAGAGGGTCTCCTGTACCATAAATGTAATTAATGCGTGCTAACATTCCATTTAAGATTCTGTTCAAGATAGGATCAATTTAATTTGGCAGCACAAAAGAAGGAAAGGGGAGTGCCCAGCAGCACTCACACACATACACACACACAAATCAGGACGAATTCTCTTAACAATAAATATAAAGGTCTTCAAGAAAACCACTAACCAGGAAAATAGCAGCTTCAAAGCGCATGAAATAACGAGATGAATCGGATCTTTCTACCAAACTGGGCTAGGTGAAACTACATAGGCTTTCCATCTGGAAAGAAGAATGCCATCAAACAGTTTGGAAATAAATTGTAACTTTTTCATTTAATTTATTGTAAATTAGCCCCCAAATGAAGGAACAATGGCTAGTTTAGAAGCATCTAATGCAACTTTAGCATAAATACATAATATTTTTAAGGGCCCTCCAGACTGGTGGCTTTGTTTTGGCTTTTTTGCAGGCATATGTTGCAACATTGCATTTTGCAGGTGTAAACAGCATTGAAAATGGGATCTCAAATAAATGCCCCAATGTCATCATGAGCCCAAATTATCATGTATGCACAATACTAAAAAGATGTCTGGTGGGGGGGCCTTAAATATTTGATTTACCCAAATGATTTCAAGTGGGGGGAAATGGGTGATATAATTTATTAGTAATTTCCAGTGCATATACAAGACATTTTGCTACCTGAAGCCCTCTGTAAAATGCCCTGTGCTTTCGAATGGCTGCAGCATTTAGACAACAGTTTCTGCCTTCGGCTACCTGTTTGTTGTGCTACCAATAGCATTTGCTTCCCACCACACTGCGTGGTTTGCAACTCTTGTGAGAATTGTTGCTTTATCCCATGCATGTTTACTTGCACGTAACAGAATCATAGAGATGGAAGGGGCCCCAAAGGCCATCTAGTCTAACTTCCTGCAAATGCAAGAATCTCAGCTAAAGCCTCCATGACAGATGGGCATCCAACCTCTGCTTAGAAAGTTCCAGTGAAGGAGAGTGCACAACACCCTGAGGGAGTCCGTTCCACAGTCAAACAGCTCTGACCATCAGAAAGTTATTCCTGGTGTTTGGTCGGAATCTCCTTTCTTGTAACTTGAAGCCACTGGTTCGAGTCCTACCCTCCAGAGCAGGAGAAAACAAGCTTGTTCCATCCTCCATGTGACAGCCCTTGCGATATTTGAAGATGGCTATCATATCCCCTCTCGGTCTCCTCTTTCCCATGCTAAACATACCATTTGGAATAGGCCTCTTTTTCATCTGTATGAGAAGTAAGCTGTTCTTCTCTTCTGACCTTCCCTCCTACTGCCCCTCGTAGATTTGTCTGAGGTATAGGGAGCCAAATGTTCTTTGACTACAACTCTGATCAGCCAGTATGGCTAATTTTCAGGGATCGTGAAAGTTAAGCAGCATATAAATTGCTTAAATAAATAATATAAAAAGTTGCAATCCAGCAATATCTGGAGGGCCACAGGTTCCCAGTCTGTTTTTAACTTGTGGGTTCAGTCTGCATGCTGTCTATGTAATTAATTGAGCTTTCTGTTTATTTAATAAAGTGTGTATTAGATTACCCAGTATACCTGAAGGAGCGTCTCCACCCACATCGTTCAGCCAGGACACAGAGGTCCAGCTCTGAGGGCCTTTCTGGCGGTTCCCTCACTGCGAGAAGTGAGGTTACAGGGAACCAGGCAGAGGGCCTTCTTGACAGTGGCACCTGTCCTGTGGAACGCCCTCCCATCAGATGTCAAGGAAATAAACAACTATCTGACTTTTAGAAGACATCTGAAGACAGCCCTGTTTAGGGAAGTTTTTAATGTCTGGTTTTTTATTGTATTTTTAATATTTTGTTGGAAGCTGCCCAGAGTGGCTGGGGAAACCCAGCCAGATGGGCGGGGTATAACTAACTAATGAATTCTTCTTCTTCTTCTTCTTCTTCTTCTTCTTCTTCTTCTTCTTCTTCTCCTCCTCCTCCTCCTCCTCCTCCTCAAATTTTGGCTTGTTAATTCCTTCCCTTGAGAGCCCAATTTCTACCACAAGCACTATAATTCTTAGTAAAAGATTCAAACACATATCATTTGGGTACACATGTATATTCTGTCATGTTTAATAACCTATTTTTAAGAGCTCCATACAACATTTTGCGATAGCGAATTCCATAGGTTAAGTGGGGTTGCCATATTTCGAAGAGCAAAAAGAGGACGCTATGACGACTCTCATTTTAAATACCCCTACTATATGTAGGCTATAGAAGCTGTGATATATTGCTGAGGGGGACAGGAGAGGAGAAGAGGAAAGCAAGTCTTCGGCCACCAGTTACGTCTATGTCTCATCCAGAAAGTATAGCCAGAGACATTCTGGCAAATTTAAAAAAATCCACCTAATTTTACCCCTGAAAAAGAGGATGTGTCCTGGAAAAAGAGAACACATGGCAACCCTAGGAGTGGTGTAAAGAAGTACTTCTTTTTGACAGTACTGAACTATTGCTAATCAGCTTCAGTTACCATTCTATATTTTGAGGGACAGTGTGGTGTAGTGGTTAAGAGCGGTAGTCAAGTAATCTGGGGAACCGGGTTCGCGTCTCCGCTCCTCCACATGCAGCTGCTGGGTGACCTTGGGCCAGTCACACTTCTCTGAAGTCTCTCAGCCCCACTTACCTCACAGAGTGTTTGTTGTGGGGGAGGAAGGGGAGTGAAAGGCAGGATATCAAATCCAAACTCCTCCTCCTCCTCCTCCTCCTCCTCCTCCTCCTCCTCTTCTTCTTCTTCTTCTTCTTCTTCTTCTTCTTCTTCTTCTTCTTCTTCACTTCACAAGGTTCATAGGTGTATAAATACCTGTCATTCCTCGCCATTGTTGGAAGGACAGGGAACTTGTTGCCCTGCAAATGGTGTTGGCCTTCAGCCCCCTTCAGCCCCAGCCAGCATGACCACTGGTCAGGAATGATGGGACTTGTAGTTCATCAAAAACTGGACAGTCACAGGTTCCCCTCCTCTGTTCTAAACTAACATGCTCAGAACTCTTTAGTCTTTACTCATTAATTTTAATAGTCTTTTTTTGTATCATTTCTAGCTGTATGATATGAAGAAACCAGAATTAAACCAAAAGTGCATTTAACACCTAATACACTGGTACCTTGGGTTACAAAAACCTCGGGTTACAAACACTTCAAGTTACAGACCACTGATATTCTGATGAAAAATTGGACAGAGTTTCAAATCCCTCCACTTTTTAGGAATTTAGAGCATTTAGACCCAGCCATTTTATAAACCAAACAATGCAATTGAAGAGGAGCCAGTGTTGAGACTGTAACAGAGCAAACAATTTATCACACAAATTTGTTGTGAATAATGTCTTCCCTTCCTCACTTACTACAATATTCACTGTTATTTTCCTCCCGCCCCGCCATGCAGATTGATTTCTGAACAGTTATCTGCTGGCATTCAATTGCTAATTATACTTGCGCGTAACACAGATTATAAAGGTTGCGTTAAATTTCCCCCTTAAGCAAAGGAAGAATGTTTTCTATCTCAGGAACCATATGAGGCAGAAAGAAAAGGAAAGCTACAGGAAGTGTGAAGAAAGCTCATATTCTCTACTTTGTCAATGCCATACTTTCCCCCCACCCCTGGTAGACATTACTCCTTCCTCCACGTCAAATTAGCAGACAATGAAGGCCTTTTGAATGTCTGATATATGTACATTCCCGAGAAATTACTCTAAAATTTAATTGAGCCTCAGTAAACCTTCACAAAGCAGGGACGCGGGTGGTGCTATGGTCTAAACCACTGAACCTAGGGCTTGCTGATCAGAAGGCTGGTGGTTCGAATCCCCACGTTGGGGTCTCCTGTTGCTCGGTCCCAGCTCCTGTCAACCTAGCAGTTCACCACAGCTTATGATAGTGAAATTCGTATGTTTTATGTGAAGAAATGCTTCTTTTTCTCCTGAACCTATTCCATTAATTTGCACTGATGCACCTGTGCTCTGGACGCGGGTGGCACTGTGGGTTAAACCACAGAGCCTAGGACTTGCCAATCAGAAGGTTGGCAGTTCGAATCCCCGTGACGGGGTGAATTCCCGTTGCTCGGTCCCTGCTCCTGCCAACCTAGCAGTTCGAAAGCACGTCAAAATGCAAGTAGAGAAATAGGTACTGCTCCGGCAGGAAGGTAAATGGCGTTTCCATGCGCTGCTCTGGTTTCACCAGAAGCGGCTTAGTCATGCTGGGCACATGACGCAGAAAAACTGTCTGCGGACAATAAAGCGAGTAAAGCAAGATGAGCGCCACAACCCCAGAGTCGTTCGTGACTGGACTTAACTGTCAGGGGTCCTTTACCTTTACATTTAGACCTTCACAAACATGTGTTTGGAACCCCACGGGGGGGGGGGGAGGAAAGTGGAAAGCCACTTGGGAGATAATTTGGGTTGAGGAAGCTGTCCACATGCACTTGGTGGTTGGGGGTGAGGTTACACCTGTCAGGGCAAGGTTAACACCTGTCAAAATGAAACATGGTGTTTCATAAGCAGTGGAGCACATGAAGAGCACACTCCTAAGGACTCAACACGATGTTCAAAGGGGCTAAATTTCAGCCTAAGCGACATTATAGTTTGGCAGGTATTACGTCCCAGCTAAATTCCCTTCTTGATACTGCCATTGTCACTGGAGATGCGGGATAAATTCGCTTCCAGTCTCATTTAAAGGCGAACCTATGTAAATTGCACTTCCCGAAACATTACACAAACTGAATTGCAGCCATCTTTCAAAATTCACTCTTCTCTAAATTTCTGAAAGTAACGGGTACAAAAATAACAACAACAACCACCTGCTGGTGTGCATAAAAATGTGGAAAACAGACTGGGAAAATATGCATTGCATTGAAGGAAATTGTTCTGCAGAAATGATTATATTAGGCAAGGTTACATACAAAAATGTGTGTATTGGGAGAAATGCATACTAAAAGGCTGGGTTTTTTTAAAAAAATGCAAACTGATGTGGAAATGTCAAGAACTGAACTGAAGATTGTAAAAATGAGAAACTGAGAGAAACCAAAATGAATGGATTCGCCCATCACTAGTGGTCATTTCTCTGGTCTGCCCAAGTCTATTGATGAAGCCTGTTCTCCAAGTCTGCTTTCCTTGTATCTCCTTGGACCTGACAGGCTCTGCTGTCCCATTCTGTCTGCCCTCTTCTTTAGCAATGGAAACAAAAAAGAAAATTGAGGGCGGGGGCAGATCAGACCACTAACAGTTTGCACAGAGGGGCTGTGTGAGGAACGTGTGCTCTGAAACTTAAAAATAACATAGCTGTTTAGTGGTGGAACAGTGAGGAGAAACACAGTTCTGGAGAAGGGGAAACGTATCTGCTATGGAAGCATATCTGTTTTCTTCTAGAAAATCTTTACTGAAACATAAGCTAAAATGCACATGTTTATAGACACTGCAAGGATAGAATTTCCATGGATAACATATCCTTGCTGAAAGAACATTGAAACCAGGAGTTTGGATTGCTCTGTCAGGCTGCAGTCCTATTCACAATTACCTGAACTCAGTGGGGCTTACTTCTGAGTAGGCATGGATTGGATTGCACCCTAAATAGAGATAAATTTGGTGTGCAATGCTGAGTTGAAAGCCTAGGCCTTAGTGCCCTAGAATCTATTTTTTCCTTAATTTAAAATAAAAATTGAATATTCATACTACACACACTTTTCACAGCCTGTTTTGCACTGTTTAACATGCATCTTTTCCATGAAGCCTCCAGAAATCAGTTCATAAAACTGCTGCTACGTTCTGGTCACTATGAACCCTTTGAGCCCAAATTGGGGAAAGGGTGTGAAAGGTATCATTCCGAACTCTTAAACCAACCAGGTACAAAATTCCATTTTGCAAATGTTCTTTGAAATGTGTCCTACCAAAATTCTGGAAGGAAATTTGCAGAAGAACTTTTAACCTAAGGTTTGTGGCTTTATGGCCCACCCCAAAAAAGGGGGGAACAAAGATTATGTAGACCTTAGGTGTTTGCCATTAATTATACAATAATGTGTCTCACCTCGTAGCCTATATAGAAAAGCAAATTATTCTGAGCAAACTGGAGGAGATATCTGTATGTATGTATGTATGTATGTATGTATGTATGTATGTATGTATGTATATGTGCTCCTAAACCAGCAAATACACACGCAGACCGCCTTTTTGTAAAGAAGTTTAGTTTCACTTGAGATTTGGCTCCAAGAAACTTCTAAAAGTCAGGAGTAAATGAATGCACATCATAGTGATGTTATGACCATTTAATCGTTTTTCCATAAGAAAAGATTAAAATGCTTTAGTTATGCTAGATTAAATGCTTACTCGATAATTGCAATGGACAGTATGCTTTCAGAATAGGAGAATTAAATTAAAAGAAAGACAACTGCGGAAAATGTACTAGTGGTAGAATTAGAGAGTGTTTCATCAGCTCCCGATGCCTCCACTGTAATGAATCTGTCAAAAGATAATAATATTTTAGTGAAAGGTGTGATTGGATAAGTCACGTTATTTATTAACTGTTACCTTAAAATATCACTTTTGTCTTATTATTAAAGAGTGGTTAGAGTGCAGCAGGGAGGCCTGACATAAAGCATTAAAAAAGGATTATGGTTATAACAGGCCTTAGAGTATATTCACTGTGCTGTAAACTCTGTAGCATAACTTGCTAATACCTGATGACTAGGGGCAGTCAAAGAACTGTAAACCAGCCGAGACTGTATCAGACTTCCTTAGATTGCTACCATAATTCATCCAGTGCATTTAGAGAGTTCCCTGGAGCTGTATTTGTCACAACAGTTTTAACCATCCAACATCAACATCCTCAGCTTCTCCTAACCTTGGTTTTCAAAGTGCCACAATTAAATGCACCCTTTTCTGCTTACAGAGGTGGGAGCTGATAGAAGGGGAAAGGAAATCACACCACGGAAAAGGCAACTTGGAGCCTGCAGAAAAAGCATCCATCCTTGGGTCAACAAGTCTGAAAACCCTGAGTGGATCTTTAGGAGTCCAACAAGGATAGATAGAAATGTTCCCATAAGGAATGTTAGCACTGAAATAACCATCTATGACAGTGGTACCTCAGTTTAAGAACAGTCTGATTTAAGAACGATTTGGTTTACAAACTCCGCAAAACCGGAAATAGTGTCCCGGTTTGAGAACTTTACCTCAGTCTAAGAATGGAATCCAAATGGCGGAAGGGCACTGGCGGCAAGAGGCCTCACTAGGGAAAGCGTGCCTCGGTTTAAGAACAGTTTTGGTTTAAGAACGGACTTCCGGAACGGATTAACTTCCTAAACCGAGGTACCACTGTATTTCATCATAAGCGTAATAGGCAAAAACATAGCGGGAACCACAAACAGGGGGAAGGGAAAGTCTTGTGAGTTACTCTTTTCCTCCTCCCTTAGGTGGGCTGGTGGCATATGCTGGCCCTGGGTGTCCTAAGAGGTGCCCTCACCTGGCAACCAGCCAGTCTGGGGACCACCAATCCTTAGGGGTCCAGTGGGCACATTTGGAATTTTGAAATAGTGCTGTATCCGCTAGTCACAAAATGGCTGCCACGGTGAGTGTGGTATGACACAAAATGGCTACCTTGGCTTTGTGGCATAACACAAAATGGGTAGCACATTTAAAAGAGCAGGGGGGGTGTTATTTCATCAGGCACTACCCGTAACCACCATCACAAATCACTTCTCTTTCATGAGCAATTAAAATCACAGACCTGGTGTTTTCCAGAGCTTCCATGGCACAAAAATAGAGATTCAAATATAGATTAGGGTCCCCATATTTTTTTACAAGGAATCTCTTCAAAGCCACCATCCAATCCTACATCACCTCTGTATTCACAGATGCGTTCTGTGAAGTTAGTAGTTCCGTTGTCATATGAAAAACAAAATTATGAAGGTTTGTGAGGGACAAAGCCTCGGATTAAAGCTTTTGGGTGCTGGCAAGCTGTGGTGAAATCTCCACCGGATTCCATTTTCACCCACACCCTATGGAAAAATCAATCTGTGTTTGTATGTGTAAGTGTGCATGTGTTGTGCAGGAATGTGTGCTTTCTTTCTATCTATTGGGTAGGAAAAGGGGAACAGCCAGAAGGGATGGTTCTCTCAGACTTCCAAATGTGCCCCTGGACTCAACAAAGTTGACCGCCCTCTGTTTTAGCCCTAACCTCTGGATTACTTCTCCAAACAGCTTCCTGAAGGTCTTTAAAAACATCTGGGACGAGATGGACCACAGTGGCCATGGTTAGAAACAAGAGTCCTGCAATTCCACTTTCTCCCTAATGTCACTGCAGAATAAACTCAAACCGCCACAACACTCCCTTCCAGTCATACCCTGGCTAAGCAACTCAGATGACTTACCATGGCTGTTGGAAATAGAAAAGGAAACAGAAGTGCCAACATTTCAAGGCCACAAGTCATCTTTTCTCCTGATTTCCTTTCCCTCCTTCCCACCCAAAATGGCACTGGAAAGTGCATATTGATTAATAATGACATTCATTTAAAAGAAAAAAGAAAAAGACTGAGTGGTGCTGAGATTAAATTCTCCGAGAAAACATTATATTTTAGTGCTTTTTCACCTCACACTGAGACACTGAATTCTGAGTGATGCATTCCCTCTCTCTTTCTCTCATCACTGCCACCTTTCTCTCAGTCACAGGCAGCCCACACCCCCTGGTCTATCACAGGGAAATCTATACGAATGCATAAGCAACTGAGCTGCCAGATTGTATATGTTAGAGGGGGAAGCAGCACACAGCAAGAATTCCTGATGCTCTCATGCTCATATGTATCTCTTTAGAAGGAGGACATTCTGCAGTATTTTATACATGTGTCAGTGGAGATGGGTGCGGGAGAAGGATATTTTACAAGGAGACTATAAAATAGTGACATTGCTGCGTCCATGAGCAGGGATTGCTCTAAATGGCAGGCACTTAGGTTCCTATCAATGTAGCCAGCTAGTCAAACAAAGCCTTAAAAAATGGTTCCGTGAGTTTTGTCCTTTTCGAGGTTAGAGAACACGTCCTCATTCTCTTTAGCAAAAGCAATATTCTCACAGAACTCGGTACACTTGCCCTTCAGTCAGTCTGCTGTGCTTGCGGGCAAGAAAGGGGTTAGCGTAAGTGATATTCCTCCTCATATTATTGTCGATTTGAAAAGTTATAATTGGGGGAAGAAGCAGAAGAGGAAAAAAAACCCAACCAAATACATGACAGGAAAGTGGAGATATGCCCACTGGGAAATTGACCTCAGGACCATGCTCAGTGGTACCTCAGGTAAAGAACTTAATTCGTTCTGGAGGTCTGTTCTTAACCTGAAACTGTTCTTAACCTGAAGCACCACTTTAGTTAATGGGGCCTCCTGCTGCCACCGCACCGCCACTGCACGATTTCTGTTCTCATCCTGAAGCAAAGTTCTTATCCTGAGGTACTATTTCTGTGTTAGCGGAGTCTGTAACCTGAAGCACCTGTAACCTGAAGTGTATGTAACCCGAGGTACCACTGTATACAGTGTTAGTGAAAAAGAGGACTTTAAGGTCTGTACAAAGCATGTGATGAGGGTCATATGACTACCCCTAATGCGTCTGAATATAGGTGAGTGGTCTTCATCCTCACTTTCTCAAGAGCTGGGACCCTTCTGGAAAGTCATTCTGGCAAAATGGAACCCACTTCCAGAATCTCATGAACTTGAGGGGCGGAGCCTAGTGGGAAAGCATAATACCCCATGTATGATACATTGTATATATACATTTCTAGGCACACTCTGCCCTGGTATATATGCATTTTGATACACGTTAGTTGACTGCAAAATTCAGACAAGGGTGAATTTCAACGGATGGCTGTGGTTCTGTTTGCATGTCAGGATGCTGTCAGCAGCTCCCGGCTGGCTGCCCAGGAAAGTATAAAGACCAGGAAAAGTTTCTTACAGTCCCTTTTCATTTCAATCTTTACCGAGAGCGGCTACAGAACTCAGCCTCTTGGATAATGGTGTTGTCCTGAGTGAATCTCCACCCCGTGTCTCTCCCACTTCCTCATTCCTCATCATCATTTCCTCCTCTACGGGTGCTGATAAGTGCCCTCTGTCTTTGAGCTCTTTGCTCTCCTACTTTCAAGGCTCTCCGGGTTCTGGGAGATGGTGGGTCTGGAATGCTTTCTAATTACAACTTGTCAGCCAGCTGCTCTTGCTCTCCTACGATTTCCCAGCTTTCCCCCTCATCTGCCTCTGAGCTGTGACCTGCCTCAACCCCCTGTTGTATATCTAAAGTGTCTTCCTTTTTTCTGGAAGGGTCAGGCTGGGGAGGTGGTCTCCACCACTCCTCCTCTTCCCAGACCCTGACATCGCAGTTTCTTTCAGAAAGTGTGAATTTGGTAATTCCTACTTACTACTCCCCTGGTGTACAGTGGTACCTCGGGTTAAGTACTTCAATCGTTCTGGAGGTCCGTTCTTAACCTGAAACTGTTCTTAACCTGAAGCACCACTTTAGCTAATGGGGCCTCCCACTGTTGCCGCGCCACCAGAGCACAATTTCTGTTCTCATCCTGAAGCAAAGTTCTTAACCTGAGGTTACTATTTCTGGGTTAGTGGAGTCTATAACCTGAAGCATCTGTAACCTGAAGCATCTGTAACCCAAGGTACCACTGTATTACATTCCCTACAGGACACCTAGGTACTTTAAAAGGAAGTGAGCAAAGCGGACAGGAAACACACACTTTCCATGACAAAGCATTTTTACCACAGGGGCTTCTTTTTGCCAAGTCCTTACCCTACAACATATTTAGCATAGTGGTTAACTCAGGGATAACGCCAGACTGGGTGCCAGTGCTTTCCTCAACAAGACTAAATAAACCCTGTAATTCTAATTTGGATGAGTTCCAAATAATTTTTTTAGGTGTGGGAGGATTTCAAATGGAATTACAGTAGTGAAATCAACCTTCCAAATCAAGTCTGGATCTCCTTCATATATTTTCTCTCTTTTAGACGTAACACACTTCAAATAAAATTTCTATTAACAGAGGCTCTAACCACAGATTAAATATTTCTTCTGACATTATTTGACTGATAATATCAATTTCAAAGTTCAAATTTTAATAAGGTATTACAAAGCATGGGAAGAAACAAGCTAATCAAGCCAAGTTTCATATTTCCTCCCTTTGTATAAAATGATAATTGAATTTAAAGCTATGCTTTGTCTCTTTAATATCTGCTAAATATGGATGAATTACTGAATATATATTTATTCTCAGACTCATTTGAAGGCAAATATTTACAAGGCTTTTCTCTTGTAATCTGATTTTAATATCTCAACTGAAAATGATTCATAACATGTGGCATCAAATACCCTGTAGTTAAGGAGGCCAAAAATTAATTAGCTGATTCCAGCATGGGTTTCTTAAAACTAATGGTGCCATTTGTCTGATTATTTTAAATTATTGTTGCTTTCATTAGGTGGCAACGACCTGTAACCATCCTGCTCTGACTTTTGAAACTCCTCTGCGATGGAAGAAATATATTGTTTTTTCCACTTCCACCCAGGCACTGCACATTCTAGTCTTCCATCCGTGCCTCTCTGTTCAAAAAAGCTGTGGTTCTCCATATTTAGGAATTTCCAAAATGTACAGATGTTCAGGATGGAATGAGGGTTGGAATTACAGCCAGGCCTGGAAGTGGGCACCATAAACAGCAGCATCTTCATAATAAGGGCTTTTATTTTTCAGCCGGAACTCACCAGAACTCAGTTCTGGCACCTCTCAGGTAGGTGCCATTGCCATTCTAAGAGTATGAGGGAAGTGTTCGAGGTCACTTCCGGTACCTCTTTTTCTATAAAAATAGCATCGTTCATAATCATGTTGCAAATCATTCCACTGTCAGTATAAATACAATATACAGTGTGTGACTGGAAAATTCAGTGAATGGTCACAGAAATCGGACAGCGAGAAATATTCGAACATACATACATTACAGGCCTTCAAAGAAAGTTGAAAACTTCTGGAGAAGTCCTCTTTTCGTACTGCTTTCAGTTACCTCGTCACAGCAGCTTGGACGTGTGAAATGTTGGGAAATCTGTGCCCTTTCAGTTCAGATTTTAGTTTTGGAAAAATAAAGAAATCTGGTGGGGCAAGATCGGGAAAATATGGAAGGTCGGACTACTCAGTAACCTCAGTAATGATTTCATGCGAAATACAGTGGTACCTCGGGTTAAGAACTTAATTCGTTCTGGAGGTCCGTTCTTAACCTGAAACCATTTTTAACCTGAGGTACCACTTTAGCTAATGGGGCCTCCCGCTGCCGCCGTGTGATTTCTGTTCTCATCCTGAAGCAAAGTTCTTAACCTGAGGTACTATTTCTGGGTTAGCAGAGTCTGTAACCTGAAGTGTCTGTAACCTGTAAAAGGTAAAGGTAAAGGTACCCCTGCCCGTACGGGCCAGTCTTGCCAGACTCTGGGGTTGTGCGCCCATCTCACTTAAGAGGCCAGGGGCCAGCGCTGTCTGAAGACACTTCCGGGTCACGTGGCCAGCGTGACATCGCTGCTCTGGCTCGCCAGAGCCGCACACGGAAACGCCGTTTACCTTCCCGCTAGTAAGCGGTCCCTATTTATCTACTTGCACCCGGAGGTGCTTTCGAACTGCTAGGTTGGCAGGCGCTGGGACCGAGCAGCGGGAGCGCACCCCGCCGCAGGGATTCGAACCACCGACCTTTCAATCGGCAAGTCCTAGGCGCTGAGGCTTTAACCCACAGCGCCACCTGCGTCCTAGCGCCACCTGCGTCCTAGCGCCACCTGCGTTCTGTAACCTGAATCGTATGCAATTCTTCCGCTATTATTCAGACAGACAGACCCTGATCCTGCATCAATAACTCATGAATTCTGTCGATGTTTGCCACTGTTCTGCTCGTCGACCGTCTGCCAGGCCGTGGGTCATCTTCGATGGTTTGCCGCCCTTCACGGAAATGCTTAAACCACTCATACACTGTCTTTTTGAGTTACAGCTTCATCTTCGTACACAATTGTGAGCATTTCGTGGGTTTGCGATGCCAATTGTATGTTCAAATATTTCTCTCTGTCCGATTTCTGTGATCATTGACCAAACTTTCTGGTCACACCTTGTATTTCTCTTTTGCTGGTGTCCCTGCTTTCCGAAAGACAACAAAGTGCCCTTCTCACTTGAGGTTTAAAAGCTGCTCGCTGTTTAACATGGGGGCTGTGTCAAAATAATCAGCAGCCGTAGATAGAAGCCTTAAACTACCTTAATTTATATTGTGGGAAACTTTGAGACAACAATTAACAAGAGCCCACGTTGTGAAGATGGAGCGGCTGCTCTCTCCCCCCCCCCCACTTCTCCCAACGGAAGCACTCTTGGCCAAGACAAAAGCAACTCTTCTGCCAAACCCTTTCCACAGCAATCTCAGACGGAGGACAAAGCAAGGTCTCGCTCTTGCAATCGTACCCAAATTGCCCTCCGTCAGTCAGATAAATAAAGTTTGGTTTTCCTAATGGTTTGTAATGTTCTGCTGGAGGTTTTATTGCTTCCCGCTACATTCTGCACATCTCAATGTTCTCCTTGAAAACCTCTTCGGAACTTCGTAGCAAGCAAGCTGAAGAGCCAACGTCACCATAGATAAGGGGGCCTAACACAGGATGAGGCCTTATACAGAGTCAAACCATTGGCCCACCAAGCTTAAAACTGTCCACACAGATTGGCGGCAGGTTTTCGGGATTTTAGACAGAATTTGCAGCCCTGTTCTACCTGGAGATACCAGGATTGAACTTTCCTTCCTTCCGTTCCTTTTAGTTTTTATGAAAGATTTTCTTGTGCTACAAAACAAACAAATAAATAAGGAAAAGTACATACAGTCGTACCTTGGTTTTCGAATGGCATCTGTTCCGGAAGTCCGTTCGACGTCCGAAAACATTCGGAAACCAAGGCATGGCTTCCGATTGGCTGCAGAAGTTTCCTCCATGTAATCAGAAGCTGCAGAAGCCGCGTCGGATGTTTGGGTTCCAAAGAAAGTTCGCAAACCGGATTTGCGGCGTTCGGGAGCCAAAACATTAGGGTTGCAAGGCGTTCGACGACCAAGGTACGACTGTATTGCGTCTCCATTTTCAATTCAAAGTTCGTTTATGTTCGGTAAGAGATACTGTTGTCATATACTTCATGTGTTTGTGGAGAAAGAAAGCAGAGAGAGAGAGAGAGAGAGAGAGAGAGAGAGAGAGAGAGAGAGAGATATGAGGGTGATGTTCTTTCATTCTATTTCATAGTGTTAGTGTAGGGCTTGAGTCAGCATCACATGGGTAGTTCCTTTATTTATACATTTATTTATTTGCATTGCAAGAGATTAGGGGATCCAGGACTTGATTGGTTGCATTCAGTTGGTGCAGTGTGGTTTGTTTGCTTGTATGTGTGAGGGCCTCAGATTAGCCATATTGATTCCCAGACTGTTGAGGCGGATAGGTCATTGTCTTGTCGTGCTGTATATGTGATAAAGGGGAGCCACACTGGGGTGAGGGCATCCTCCATCGCTCGTCCCCATGCTAGTTTATGTTTGTTGGCAAGCATTTTAGTACCAGTGGCCTACATTCTCTCCTGATAGGTCCCTCCAGCGACTTTCTGCATGCAGAGCAAATGACTGACCACCAAGCCCTACTCTTCGCAGTCTGCTTTTTCATCAATGTTTAGCGCCACCATCCTCCTTTTCCTTTCCGGCCGACAATGGGAAACCACAATTTAAAAAACAGCCATTAACCAGGGGTGGCTGTCTTAAAAGCTGCACCACCACAGAGGGCAGAGGGATAGAGACATGGCAATATTGGGAGAGCCAGAGGAAACAACTGGATTATAGAGGCCTACCGAAAACATGAGCAGAAGGACGGAGCTAAAGCAGGAAGCCAGAGATCCCTCAGAAGAGGGATCACCTGTTCAAGCACTCTGAGAAACATAGGAGCTAACTCCTAGGTGCCAAGGTCCCTTTGCCCCCCCCCATAAAAATTTTGAGGGTCCCCTGCAAAGTTGATGGACATTGCTATTCAAATGTAGCGTGTGTGCTGTGTCTTGTGGCCAATTCTGCAACATTCTCCAGTATTCCCATGACTGCTCAAAGTGGTGCAATATTGCTTCAAATGTATTGTGCCGATGAGGCCTTAATGGTGATGGGCAAACTCTGGTTGCAATTATGTTCTTCCATTTGTCTTTTTTTCTTTCTTCCTTAACCATGGAACTGGAGGGAGAGGCACAGGGCTGCTGCTCTCAGCAGTAGCCACTTCTCCCTCATAATATCTCGCTTATGGATCAAATGGGCCGGGTTCGAAGGCATCAGAAGGAATGATAAGCATCAGCAATTAACTCAGGCCAGCTTAGATTCGTGGGCAAAGGGGCACAAAGGCAGGCAGAGAAGCAACAGCTCTCAAAAGCCCCAAATTGCAACTTGTCCCTGTATTAGTGGCATGCATCTTGCCGGGGAAGGGAAAGGAGGAAATGGGCAGTGCGGACAATCGCCCTGGAAAAGTTTCCAAAGCAAAATGATAATGTCGAAGCATCACCCCTCCTTCTCCTTTTGTAGGATAGGGTTGATAGCAACGACAGCAAAGGAAATGATCCGGTTCAAAGCACCATTCGCCTCTTAATAAGCCGCAGCTCTGCCAGAAATGTGTTTTGTCCCACGCTTGCCATTTCTTCAGTCCATGCTGCCACCTGGCGGCCAAATGTTAGACAAGCAGGCGCCGGCTCCCCCGCTGCTAAACCCAGCAAGGGGTTGTGGAGTGCAAAAGGAAAGACGCCAGGGCAATCAAGCAGATTGATTCTCTTCTCTTCCTTCCAGACTTAGTTTGCTCTCTCATCACACGGGAAGAATATCTATGCCGGCATGATTAATACTCCCCTCTGCACAGTCTCGCAGTCTTCAGTAGCAGTGAAAATATTTCAGTCACATACCTGTGTCTGAGGCTGATAGGTCAGGGAGATGGTCAAATGCATATGTATGAATTATTGTTTTTGCTACTGCTGCTGCTATTATTTTTACTATTACTGCCCACCCTTCATCCTAAGATCCCAGGGCAGGTTATAACCATTTGAAATACAAAACAAGTTTTTAAAACTCACAACCAGGGCTTTAATTTTTTCAGTCACAGCTCACCAGAGCTCAGCTCCGGCACTTCTCAGGTGGGCACCATTGCCATTCAAAGAGAACAAGGGAGAAGTTTGTGGTGAGCTCCGTACAGGAAAGGTCCGTGTCTGCATGTGTTTTCCTGTGCTGTGTGTTCCTCGCTTTCCTTCCCCACAGCAACAAGATAATTCTGCTTCTGATATTAATCTTTTCTCTTTTTTTGCCCTCTACACACACACACAAATACACAAACACACACACACCATGTGCACACCAATTTCTGGGGCTGCCAAGTGGAGTGCATCAGCTTGGCCCTGCAGAGCGGTGGTGTTGCCCCATCAAAACATGTGCTCCCCCTTACATGTGTGCCAAAAATGGTGCCGAAAAGGAGTGAGGCAGAATGGGGAGCTCTTACCTGTGTCCGTCAATGGAACTCCAGTGTAAGTGGCTGCAGATATAAAGTGATTGGTTAAAGGAGCCGTGGACTCCAAAAGGTTGAAGAACACTGGACTAAGGTTAATAATAATAATAATAATAATAATTTATTATTTATGGGAAGCGGGTGGCGCTGTGGGTAAAACCTCAATGCCTAGGACTTGCCGATCGTATGGTTGGCGGTTCGAATCCCCGCGGCGGGGTGAGCTCCCATCGTTTGGTCCCAGCTCTTGCCCACCTAGCAGTTCGAAAGCACTCTTAAGTGCAAGTAGATAAATAGGGACCGCTTTATAGCAGGAAGGTAAACGGCGTTTCCGTGTGCTGCGCTGGTGCTGGCTCGCCAGCTGCAGCTTCGTCATGCTGGCCACATGACCCGGAAGTGTCTTCGGACGGCGCCAGCTCACGGTCTCTAGAGCGAGATGAGCACGCAACCCTAGAGTTGGACACGACTGGCCCGTACGAGCAGGGTACCTTTACCTTTATTATTTATACCTTGCCCATCTGGCTGGGTTTCCCCAGCCATTCTGGGCGGCTTCCAACAGAATATTAAAATACAATAATCTATTAAACATTAAAAGCTTCCCTAAACAGGGCTGCCTTCAGATGTCTTCTAAAAGTCTGGTAGTTGTTTTTCTCTTTGATCTGGCAGGAGGGTGTTCCATAGGGCAGGTGCCACTACCGAGAAGGCCCTCTGCCTGGTTCCCTGTAACTTGGCTTCTCGCAGTGAGGGAACAGCCAGAAGGCCCTTGGCACTGGACCTCCATGTCCGGGCAGAATGATGGGGGTGGAGACGCTCCTTCAGGTATACTGGACTGAGACCATTTAGGGCTTTAAAGGACAGCACCAACACTTGAATTGTGCTCGGAAACGTACTGGGAGCCAGTGTAGGTCTTTCAAGACCAGTGTTATGTGGTCTCGGCGGCTGCTCCCAGTCACCAGTCTGGCTGCCGCATTCTGGATTAGTTGTAGTTTCCGGGTCACCTTCAAAGGTAGCCCCACACAGAGCGCATTGCACTGGACTAAGGTTTCCACCCAATGCCTTCTCCAGTCTTGGCCACTCCAGATGTTTAGAGCACAACACCCGTGCCATCAGCAATACGCAGCAGGAGCTACTGGAAGGTGTCCTCCAAAACAGCTGGAGGACACCCAGTTGGGGAGGCCTGTTTGAGGCTGCTTGCAGTGCTGGCTTCTGCAGGTTCAACACACAAGGAAGTTTTAAAACAGGAATAGCGCATACACTGTGGTGGTAGCATACTATAGGGGGGAATGGGAAGCAAAGGATTTTGAGATGCCCAAATCTGATCTGATTTCCAGACATAAAACACTGCAATCACCCAGCACTGCAGTGAGGTGCAAGACTTCTGTCTGATGAACTATTCATCTTTCAGATTAGTAACAAGTCCGCACTCATCCCACACACAAACACCTCCCGGGGCTCTGCACTCACACACACCTAGATTCATAGGCTTCCAGTCTTGGTTCCTGACATGTCGAGCGCCCCAGGTGTTGTTCTTCATGAAGCCCTTCTGCAAGATAAAGGCTTGGCTAGCCCCTATAATTTCAAATTGTATTAAACTACCATACTGTCTACTTAACCTTTGTGCTAACTGCTGTGCTGCTGCAATGGTTTTTTTTTCTGGATTTCCTCTTTGCAATTGAACTGTTCCCTGGCCTTCCAGTATTTTCGCTCTCGCGCGCAGTTAATCCTGGGGAAGGATGTCCTGTTGCCCCCTTGACAGGGAGTTCATTAGGAGAGGAGAGGACATTGATCAAACGCTGCGTCAGTGTCGATGCAAACGCAGAGCATGTGTACCAAAACCGAAAGCCGCCGCCTCCTCTGCGCACTACGTCTTAATTTAGGAGAATGATGACTTTGGGAGACAAGTGACAAAGTATTTTAAAATAAATGACAACTATCACCATAGATTTCACTTGGCAGGGTAGTAATTTATCTGATCTGTTTTCGCTGTGAGGAATTAGGGGCGAGGGGGAAACCAGTTAAACGTAAACAGAAAGAAAGCTTTGTCAGTTACGGAATTTCATGAAAATGTATTGTCTTGAAAGTATGAGCAAACTGAGGGATTACCCAAAGAGATTTCTAAAGCAGGGGGTCTTTTATCAGATTGTTTATTCTTTCTGTTGCTGGTGATGTCTTCCTACCCTTCTAGGACAGAACAAACTCATGCAACACGCACACACAAACCATACACACAGAGAGGAAGTTCTTTTGACAATTGTGTTTGTGAACTTGAAATTTTACAGTGGTACCTCGGGTTACAGACACTTCAGGTTACAGACTCCACTAACCCAGAAATAGTACCTCGGGTTAAGAACTTTGCTTCAGGATGAGACCGCAAAACGTGCAGCAGCGGCGTGGCAGCAGTGAGAGGCCCCATTAGCTAAAGTGGTACCTCAGGTTAAGACCAGTTTCAGGTTAAGAACGGACCTCTAGAACGAATTAAGTTCTTAGCCCGAGGTACCACTGTATATATAAAGCAAGCCAGTCAAAGCTGTTTCCCAGGCTGTCTCATGCTTCTGGGAGCCACAGGTGAGAGCTGAGTTCAGGGTAGGGACCAAAGGTGGTCAAACTACCCCAGAAGGAGCACAACGTTCCCCCCCCCACCCAAAATACTACCCCTCCCTTAACACCCTATGCAACCAGAGGCAAAATATAGAGTTTTGGATTCAACACTCAAAATGGCAGACCGTCATATAAACATCTGGACATTTCCACCAGGAGATGATAAAATACTTGCTCAATTAGATCAGCTTTTGTCTAGTCAAATGGTGGTCAGCCACAAGAAGGGTACAAGTAGGGATGAGGGTGGTGCTGTGGTCTAAACCACTGAGCCTCTTGGGCTTGCTGATCAGAAGATTGGTGGTTCGAATCCCCATGACAGGGTGAGCTCCCATTCCTCTGTCCCAGCTCCTGCCAACCTAGCAGTTCGAAAGCACACTAGTGCAAGTAGATAAATAGTTACTGCTGCAGGGGGAAGGTAAACAGCATTTCTGTGAGCTCTGGTTTCCGTCACGGTGTCCCATTGCACCAGAAGCAGCTTAGTCATGCCGGCCACATGGCCCGGAAAGCTGTCTGCAGACAAACGCCGGATCCCTCAGCCTGAAATCAAGATAAGCACTGCAACCCCATAGTCGCCTTTGACTGGACTTAACCGTCCAGGGTTCCTTTGCCTTTTACCTTTTTTAGGGTACGATAACCCATTGTTTGTCTTCGGCATCTGCTACTCAGAGCTATACAACATCTGTTCATAGAAGTTTAACTCAACTGTCTTGAGTACTGTAATAGTCAATGATAGACCAATTATCAAAAAACAAAAAACCATCTGATCTAGCCATCAGGAGCCTTTTTAAGGCTGGAAGCCATATTACCCTAGTGGAAATCTGTTGTGGGACGCACCCAAATATCTTTCAACCGTCTTCACCTGCTATTTCCATACTGCTCAAGCCAGATCCTGCTCCATCTCTCCATTTTTTCCATTTCTCTGAGGAAATGAGATGCACCAAGAAAACGAGATGCTGCAACTTCTATTTTTGCTTCTGTAAAGGAAGCAGTATTAGGGGGCTGGTTGAAATGCCTTTGCTTGCTACCCACCGGAAACCCATTTTTAAAAAACAACCTAAGGCAGTGTTGATCCTCAAAACCAGTGGTGAACACAATGGATCCCACTAATTAAGTGTGCATTAGGTGAAGACTCAGTGCCAGATTTTCATATAAGCTAAACAAGCTATAGCTTAAGGCCCCACTCTCTTGGGGGGCCCCCCAAATTACCATATATTCAACACACAAAAACAGCGACAATCTGTTGTTGACAAAGGACAGCTGGACATATAAAGGGCCCCATTATCTTCAGTAGCTTAGGGCCTCATCAAACCTAAATCTGGCCCTGGGTGAAGTATGTCCTCCTTCTGTCTATGGTGAACCAATCAGTCTCATGGACTTACAATATTTCACACAGTACACCCTCTCTATTCCACACATAGCTTTGCAGTCGTACCATGGATCCCGAACGCCTTGCGAGTTGAACGTTTTGGCTCCCGAATGCTGCAAACCTGTTTCCGAACATTTTGGAAGTCAAACAGACTTCCGGGATTCCATTCCACTTCCGAGGTACGACTGTATAGACCTCTATCACATTTGTGTCCCCCTCTTTCACTATCCTATTTTATTTCCTAGACTTAAAAGAACCAGACTTCATAGCCTTTCCTTGTAGGAAAGATCCTCATGTCCCTTGATCATTTCTGTTGTCTGTTTCTGTACTTTCCCCTCACCAAATCCATGATTTGCGATGTGGAGAATACACAACATGTGGTTATGGCATACATAGTATTCAAAATGCAATTCTGACGCTTCTTTCTCATTTTAAAACAGTAGTCCACCATCCCAATCCCCCCCCCCGATCTATACAGTGGTACCTCGGGTTACATACGCTTCAGGTTACACATTCCACTAACCCAGAAATAGTGCTTCAGGTTAAGAACTTTGCTTCAGGATAAGAACAGAAATTGTGCTCCGGCGGCGCGGCGGCAGCGGGAGGCCCCATTAGCTAAAGTGGTGCTTCAGGTTAAGAACAGTTTCAGGTTAAGAACGGACGAATTAAGTACTTAACCCGAGGTACCACTGTATAACTAACCACCCAAAGATCTCCACCCATGTTTATTATATAAACTAAGAGATACAAGACCCGTGTGTTTGGAAGCTGGAAGAATTCTCTAAGTCATTCACAAATACCGTTGACAGTTCATTTCATTCTGTTTAGCACTTCTTTTTTTATTCTCTGCGGTCTATAAGCTCTTAAGCAAATGTAAGAGGGAGGAGAAGCTAATGTATCTGATAATTCACTATATCTGACTGACAACCTTGTGGAATTTCCCCTGTGGTGCTAGCAAAACACTGTTCCAAAAAGTAATAACATACCAAAAAGAAAAGGAAAGGGGAGGGGAGGATCATAGGGCTCATGCCGTCAAATTTAATTTCAGAGAACAAAAATGTGTAAGATGATTTCTGTTTAGATCAGTCGCATGCTAGTTGGGGAAGCCGGTGCCAACTGCTGCAATGGGGTAATGTGATCTGAGCTTAAAATAGCTGCCAAATATACCATGTGGTGACTGGCACCATTAAATGTGTTGCAGCGCGAATGATCTCTTTCAAAGCAGAGCCACATAACATCAAGCCACGCTGGTGTAGAAAAGGAATGTTTTTCCATGCAACTCCCCTAAGTTTCGCGCTCCTGTACTTTTTCGGTCTCCCTCAAGAGCTGGCCATTTAATTCAGGCAAATTGTTCTTTTCTCAGGGCTGGGCTTCAGTTCCCACCTGTCGGACAAAGCCTTGCACAGCACAGGCATAGAGCATGTACACTGCATACAGAAAGTTACTAGGTTCAGTCCCTAACATCTCCAGCTAAAAGGACCAGGTAGGGTCTTTGAGTGTACCTGTCCAGACAGGGATGCGGGTGGCGCTGTGGTATAAACCACTGAGCCTCTTGGACTTGCTGATCAGATCGGTGGTTTGAATCCCCGCGATGGAGTGAGCTCCCGTTGCTCTGTCCCAGCTCCTGCCAACCTAGCGTTTCGAAAGCACACCAGTGCAAGTAGATAAACAGGTACCGCTGCGGCGGGAAGGTAAACGGCGTTTCCGTGCGCTCTGGTTTCCATCACTGTCTTCCGTTGCACCAGAAGCAGTTTAGTCACACTGGCCACATGACCCAGAAAGCTGTCTGCGGACAAACGCCGGCTCCCTGGGCCTGAAAGCGAGATGAGCGCTGCAACCCCATAGTCGCCTTTGACTGGACTTACCTTTACTTTTTACATTGGACTAAATGGACAAATTGTGTCTGACTTTATATAATGCAAGTTCCTATGCTCCAGGAGAGCCAGTCTGCTGCTGCCTGCCTTCAAAGAAAACCATATCAGCCACCTGATTTGCGTGGTCCAGGCAAATACCATGGCCATCCCCTCCAACATTTCTGCAATGAAAATAGGTAAAGCTAAAGGAACCTCTGACCATTAGGTCCAGTCATGGCCGACTCTGGGGTTGCAGCGTTCATCTCACTTTATTGGCCAAGGGAGCCAGCGTACAGCTTCCAGAGCAGCGCACGGAAACGCCATTTACCTTCCCGCCTGAGTGGTACCTATTTATCTACTTGCACTTTGACATGCTTTCGAACTGCTAGGTTGGCAGGAGCAGGGACCGAGCAACAGGAGCTCACCCTGTCACGGGGATTCGAACTGCCGACCTTCTGATCGGCAAGTCCTAGGCTCTGTGGTTTAACCCACAGCGCCACCCGCGTCCCACAATGATAATAGGGATGTCCTAAGGAAAGAAGGACATTCTGGGATCAAATCAGAAACCAGGATGGCTTCTGTAAATCTGGGACTGTTCCTGAAAAATAGGGGTACTTGGAGGATCTGCATAGGGTCCCAGAAGTAGCCACAATTCTGTGGTGGGGTATCTAAGAACTGGACCACAGAAAAGATTTAAAGCTGCAATCCTATGCATTCTGGAACTAAATGGGACTTACTTCCAAGTAAGGTTAATCTGTAAGTGATTTGAGATTAAGTGTTTCGCAATACTAGAACTGACTCTATCCTGCTCAAGCTGTCCCACTGCAATCTGATGGACTATGGGACATCTGTTTCAATGCTTCATGCCATGCTTAACCAGTAACAAAATACACAGGGCGTTCCCATTAGGAACAAAGCCAACTGCTTGTATTTGGGACTGGAGCTCCTGTACTTTACAGAACAGTTAAAGTACATTAGATTGTAGCCGGAACTGGAAATGAGGAGAGAGGCAGCCTCAGTGATGATGGGGAACCTTACTGTCCCAGAGCTGTGTCTTACAAATGAATGGGAATGTGGCAGGACTTTTCACTTGACTTATTTTGACCCTCATCTCTCTGCACTTTTGAGTGTTTTCAAAGTCTGTAAGCAATATGTGTTGGGGTCAGTAAAAGGGGGGGGGTATGTTGACTTTATTAGTAGAATGCTAGAAATACTTGCATTTTTTACTCAAGCAAAACCAGAAGAGGGGAATTCTAGATGATATTCTTTCACTTTAGTTAAAAATAAATAAAAGCAAGGCATCTGTGTGGCGTAAAAACACCACTGATATCATTGGAATCATAGGTGGAAGAGACTCCAGGGGTCACCTAGTCCACTGAGAGATCTCAACATGTGGTCTCCCTTCCAGTGTGAAACCGTACCAGACCCTGCTTAGCTTTACCAAACATGCTAACAGATTTATTGCTGCGCTACTAGGAGTCCTTCTGTTAACAGTTGAGTAGCATAACCTGGGGCATTTGGGGGGGGGGTTCCACAATTAACAGACACCCTGATGAAGTTAGACCGAGAAACAATAACTTTCCAGCTTTCTTCCCTGTTAAATGAGATGAGTCCCTTACCTTTTTCACTTACGCCTCGATAAATTACCAGGAATCTAATGAAAGACTCAGCAAGAACTCCAGGAGAGCACCTAGAAGTTAATGAACCAAGGGAAATACTTTTGAAATTGTCTACAAGGTGTCAGTGACTTTCTTATGAATCAATAAATCCGTAACTATTTAAGAGGGCTTATTTCCACTGGGAGAGAGAGGCAGTATTATGCACAAGTACTTGCGCTAAGTAGATAATGGCTCACAAACAATATGAGCGCCAGCCAATTAGCAACAAGGGCATAGTCTGATCCTGCCACTTTGTCAAAGCTAAGAACATAGGAGGAGCCTGCAGGATTGGGCCCATGGCCCTTCTAGTCCAGCATCCTTGTTCTTGCAATGGCTCAACAGATGTCTATAGGAAGCCTGCAAGTGGCTGGAAACAGATGCATGAGGAATAACGAAGTTATCAAATAGCCTTGATATATTATATGGCCATGCGCTGCACCGAGTTAGCAGAATAATTGCAAAGTCATGTTAGGCCTCTGCGAAATTATTTTCAGGACTTTCCGATTACCACCTCTGAGCTGCGTTCTAAAGCAAAAGGGGCTAATCTTGAAAATGGAATAAACAGCAGGGGAAAGTTCTAGATATTTCCCAATTGCAGAATGTGCTTGGTTGGGAGAGAGATCCCAGCTAGCTTACCGCAACTCTTAGGTGGTCGCTGTTTTGTTGACTTCACTATTCAGAACAGCTGTGGAATGAAGCAGAGTTCACTACAAAACCAGCATCATATCATGCGGACTGTGTAACTTTATCACATTTTTAGATCAGCTCAGTTTTAACCAGAACCATCGTCACGCACATGACGTCGCACAACGTCCTCTGAATATTAAGGGGGCCTAGTCCCCTAAAAATAAAATTCAGGGGACTGAAACTGCCTTGGTCGCTAGGATTCAGCACCTATGGTTCCAGCTGGTGGTTGGTATCCTGCATTGTCTTGCGCAATTTTCCAGCACTGGCAATGCCCAGAGACAGCTGTGGGGGACAGAGTTTGGCTTCATAAGGGTGGTGATGGTCACTCACTCGCTCAGTGTACATAAGAGCAGCTGATTTGGGGTGTCATGAAAAGGTACCAGATTGCTCAATATTGTATTTGTATTATTTGTATTATTATTTGTATTATTTGTACTTGTATTTGTATTTGTATTATATTTTACTGCAATGAAAGAAGAGAGATACTTGCAGGATCTTTTGCCTCATAGGTTGCAACAACTTGACCAACCTTAGATACTGTGTACCATGACTAAGGACTCAGCTACATTAGTCAAAAAACAGCATTTTGAATGCTGGTAAGGGACCCCAAACAGTTAAGTCCAATCAAAGGGGACTATGGGGTGTGGCGCTCATCTTGCTTTTCAGGCTGAGGGAGCCGCTGTTTGTCTGCAGACACCTTTCTGGGTCATGCAGCCAGCATGACCAAACCGCTATTGGCGCATGGAGGACCGTGATGAGGGCCAGAGCTCACAGAAACACCATTTACCTTCCCGCCGCAGCGATACCTATTTATCTACTTGCACTGGTATGCTTTCGAACTGCTAGGTTGGCAGAAGCAGAGTGTGATGGCCTGGGATTCCGAGTCTGAGAGCGATCCGGAGGAACCCCAGCCGGCACAGGAGTCCCCGCCTCCAGGGCCGGCTGAACTGGGGCAAGGCCTAGTTGCTGAGGAAACTCAAGAGCAGGCACCAGGTGAAATCATTCAGGCCCCAGAGGTGCTGGAAGACTCAGTGGCTACAGGTGAGCCTCCTCCAGGACCCAGTAACCCTTCGGCCTCTCCTGATCTGCAGAGGCTTAGGGCAGAGAGGCGAAGGGAACTGGTGTCTCCCAGGAGGAGTGCTCGCCTTAAGGCCAAGAGAGGCGGGGCTTCTGGGGGCCGGGACCGCCCCCGGCCTTAGAAGAAGATAAAGGTCAGGCAGCCCGGTCTCAGGTTGCGGGAGCAACGTCGTTGTGAAGTATCTGCTTTACCCAGTCCTTGTTTGGCACTCCCAGTGTGCCTATTCCTCGCCTGGATTCCTGCTTCTGCCTTACCAGTGTTCCTGCTTCCCCGCCTGGATTCCTGCTTCTGCCTTACCAGTGTTCCTGCTTCCCCACCTGGACTCCTGCTTCTGCCCTACCTCCGTTCCTGCTGACCTGCCCGGCTCCCTGTTGATCTTGGCCTACGGTAATAATACCTCATCCCCCCTGGGACCAGCACAGTTTGCTCCCGCCACACCCGCACTCCCTCTTTGTTGGGGTGCGTTCGGGAAGATTCAGAGGCCATGGCTGACCAAGCGGCTACATTGTTGGCAATAGCCCAGGAGAACCAGGCCTTGACGCACACCGTGCAGCAGCTCAGTAACGTGGTTGCGGCACTACAGCAGCGTTTGGACGCCCTACCGGCTCCTGGGGCCGACGCCCCGGCTTCTGGCAAGTACCCAGTGGCCTTGCCTGAGAAGTTTGATGGGGCTCCGGCCAGCTTTCCCATGTTCCTTGCCCAGGCCAAGCTGTATATTCAGGGGCGCGCCCGGAACTTCCCCGACGACCGCACCAAGGTGCATTTTTTGATTAGTTTGTTAAAGGACCAGGCGGCCAAGTGGGCGTTGCCGCTGCTCAGGCAAGACTCCCCCTTGCTGGCAGACTACGGGGGGTTTTGCAATCTGTTGGAGGCCGCGTTCGGCAACCCTTTGAAGGGGAGTCAAGCCAACCGGGCGATTCGGCGGTTGAGACAGGGCAAGTCCAAGGTGGCCGCATACACCACAGAATTCCGGCTGCTGGCACAGGACTTGACCTGGAACGACTCTGCTCTTCGGGACCAGTATCTCGAGGGGCTTTCAGATGAGATACTGGACCAGCTGGCCACAATGGAACGCCCCACCACGCTAGACGCTCTTATTCAGCGGAGTCTACAGATAGACGATCAGCTAGAGGACCGGCGTCAGGCTCGGGGCCGCCGGCACCTCCAGTTCTCGGCCCCGGGGTCCACCAGCAGCCCCACAGGCCCAGCTGAGTCATTGGAGGAACCCATGCAGCTTGGGGCAGTGCGGCCACGCCTCTCCCCCGCAGAGAAGTCGCGGCGTCGGGAGGGGAATCTATGTCTCTATTGTGGCGGAAGCGGACACTATGCACGATCCTGTCCTGAGAAACCGCCAACCCCAGTAGCTGAGGGCCCTGGCTCCCTGGGGTCCCAAACAGCACAGAATGGGACCGCACCAATCGAATTACAACACCTTATGGTTCCGGTACATCTATACCCTCCAGGAGGGCCATGGATTCTTACCCATGCCCTGGTGGATTCAGGGGCAACCCGCTCTTATATGGACGCTGCTTTTGCTGCCCAGCATCGGGTGCCACTTCGGAACAAGCCAGAACCGGTACAGGTGGAGGCAATCGACGGACGGCCACTGCGTTCGGGCGCCGTCACTCGAGAGACCCAGCCCCTGGTCCTGTGCCTCCAGCAGCACCGTGAGATGCGAACTCTGGATATTGCCTCCATGCCCCGGTTCCCCCTGGTGCTTGGGATGGACTGGCTAGAGGATCACAATGTGCAGATTGATTGGGTCAAACGGACTGTACACTTCCCAGACCCCAGTTCGTCTGCTGAGACTGAGATGCTAGCAGCTGCGCCCACTGAGGAGGCTGCTGCAACGCTCCCCGCGGAGTACCGGGACTATCACGACGTGTTCGAGGAACGGGGGCAGACCAGCTGCCGCCGCATCGGTCCTTTGACTGCGGCATAGACCTCCAGCCCGGAGCGCCTCTACCGGTGAGTCGCTTATACTCGTTAACAGAGCCAGAGCGCGAGGCTTTGCAGGACTTCTTGCGCAAGAACCTGGAGCGAGGGTTCATTAGACCTTCTACCTCGCCCACTGCTGCGCCAGTGCTCTTTGTTAAAAAGAAATGTGGGGAGCTCCGCCTTTGCCATGATTACCGGGCCCTGAACAAGATTACCATCCCGGACCGGTACCCCTTGCCCCTTATTTCGGAGTTACTGGAGCGGGTGCAAGGGGCGCAGGTGTTCACCAAGCTAGACCTCCGGGGAGCCTACAATTTGATTCGGATCCGCGCCGGGGATGAGTGGAAGACAGCATTCGGGACCCGGTACGGACAGTTTGAATACCTGGTTATGCCCTTTGGTTTGTGCAACGCGCCTGCTGTGTTTCAACGGTACATCAACCACGTATTTCAGGACTTGCTAGACAAGTACGTGGTGGTGTACTTGGATGACATTCTGGTTTACTCTCGTGACCCGGCGTGCCACGAGGGCCATGTCCGGACCGTGCTGCAGCGCTTGCGCGAGCATCGTCTGTATGCAAAGCTCAGCAAGTGCGAGTTCCATCAGCAGTCAGTGGACTTCCTGGGTCATCGACTCTCACCAGGTGGGGTGCAGATGGATCCTGGGAAGGTGGCAGCGGTTCGAGAATGGGCGGCACCTCGGAACCGCAAGGACCTACAGCGTTTCCTGGGGTTCGCCAACTATTACCGGACCTTCATTGCGGATTATGCTCACCGCACCACCCCGTTGACCCGGCTTCTGCGCCCCAAGACGCCGTTTTCCTGGGACAAGGAGGCGGAGGAGGCATTTCAAGGGTTGAAGGCCTGTTTCCAGAGAGCGCCAATCTTGCAGCATCCGGATCCTTCTCGACCCTTTGTGGTAGAGACTGACGCCTCCAGTACGGCTCTCGGTGCCGTCTTGTCTCAGCAGCACGAACCGGAAGCGCCACTCTTACCCTGCGCCTTCTATTCCCGCCAGCTCCTTCCAGCGGAGCGTAACTATACCGTGTGGGAGCGGGAACTGCTGGCCATCAAGGTGGTGTTTGAGGTTTGGCGCCACCATCTTGAAGGAGCAAGACACCCGGTGGAGGTGAGAACCGACCACCGGAACCTGGAATACCTCCAGACCACCCGCAAGCTGAACCAAAGGCAGATCCGGTGGGCGTTGTTCTTTTCCCGGTTCCAGTTCCGGATCCGCTACATCCCTAGCTCCCAAAACCAGAAGGCGGATGCCCTGTCCCGGAAACCTGAAGACAAAGCAGACACGGTTCAGCAAGCAGCACCCACCACGATCCTACCACCAGCTGCATTCCTGGCCACCCAGGAGGTTGAGCCACTGCAGGCTCGGGTGCGGGAACAGCAACGGGTCGACGCTTGGGCCCAGGAACGACTCCGGGAACTGGCCGAAGGATCATGCCCTCAGTATCCAGGGCTGGTTTCGCATCAGGGTCTTCTGCTGCACCACGGGCGCCTGTACATCCCACCAGGGCCGCTGCGGGCTGAGGTTCTCCGGATGTCCCATGACGCTCCAGCGGCGGGGCACTTTGGGCGGTATCGGACCACCCATCTGGTAAGCCGTGAGTTTTGGTGGCCCCGCTTGAAGGCTGACGTGGCTCGCTACGTCGCTGGTTGTGACGTCTGCAGGCGGGCCAAGGGGCCTACCGGGCGACCCCCCGGCCTTCTTCAGCCGTTGCCGGTTCCACCACGTCCTTGGCACACAGTTTCTCTAGACTTTGTAGTGGAGTTACCCCCGTCTCGTGGCTGCACCTGCCTTCTAGTTTTCTCCGACCACTTCACGAAGATGGTGCACTGTGCCCCCTGCCCATCCATACCCTCAGCTAAGGAAACCGCGCAGCTGTACCTTCAGCATGTCTTCCGCCTGCATGGCCTACCTGAGCGTGTAGTATCCGACCGCGGCGTTCAGTTCACGTCCCGGTTTTGGCGTGCTTTGCACCAGGCCCTCGGAACAGAGGTCTGTCTCTCATCTGCTTACCACCCACAGACTGATGGC
Source organism: Podarcis melisellensis (assembly GCF_964234715.1). NCBI lineage: Eukaryota > Metazoa > Chordata > Lepidosauria > Squamata > Lacertidae > Podarcis > Podarcis melisellensis. The sequence continues at coordinate 30,249,978 of NC_138531.1, forward strand.
CAGACAGAACGGGCGAACGCGGTACTGGAACAGTACCTCCGGTGTTACTGCAGCTACCAGCAGGACGACTGGGTCGACCACCTAGCATTGGCGGAGTTCGCTTATAACAACGCGGTGAATGCGTCCACCCAGCAGACCCCGTTCCAAGCCAGTTATGGCCTTCACCCACGGTTGTTTCCGGATGTGCTGCCGGCATCTGCGGTCCCTGCGGTGACAGAGTGGCTTCAGGAGCTCCAGTCCCAGCAACAGCTGTTGATGGAGCAGCTGCGCCAGGCCAAGGAGGCGTACAAGGTCCAGGCCGACCGCCACCGCCAGGTGGGGCCGGAACTTCACGTCGGTGACTTGGTATGGCTTTCCACTCGCCACCTCCACCCTTCTCGACCTTCGCGGAAGCTGGACGCCCGGTTCACCGGCCCGTTCCCTATTGTGGACCAGGTCTCGCCTGTGGCATTCCGTCTCCAGTTGCCAGAAAACCTGAAGGTTCACCCGGTATTCCACAGGTCCCTTCTGAGTCCGGTGGCCCCACCCGACGAGTTCCACCCAGACCGTCCCCGACCGCAGCCAGTTTTGGTGCAGGGAGAGCCAGAGTACGAGGTGGAACGCATTCTGGACTCCCGATACCGCAGGGGAAGGCTGCAGTATCTCATTGACTGGAAGGGGTATGGGCCAGAGGACCGCTCCTGGGAACCAGCGGTCAACGTCCACGCACCTGCCTGCATCCGGGAGTTTCATGCAGCGTACCCCAGCAAGCCGGGTCCGGGCCCTCAAGTGAGGGGGGGCCTGGGAGGGGGGATGGTGTGATGGCCTGGGATTCCGAGTCTGAGAGCGATCCGGAGGAACCCCAGCCGGCACAGGAGTCCCCGCCTCCAGGGCCGGCTGAACTGGGGCAAGGCCTAGTTGCTGAGGAAACTCAAGAGCAGGCACCAGGTGAAATCATTCAGGCCCCAGAGGTGCTGGAAGACTCAGTGGCTACAGGTGAGCCTCCTCCAGGACCCAGTAACCCTTCGGCCTCTCCTGATCTGCAGAGGCTTAGGGCAGAGAGGCGAAGGGAACTGGTGTCTCCCAGGAGGAGTGCTCGCCTTAAGGCCAAGAGAGGCGGGGCTTCTGGGGGCCGGGACCGCCCCCGGCCTTAGAAGAAGATAAAGGTCAGGCAGCCCGGTCTCAGGTTGCGGGAGCAACGTCGTTGTGAAGTATCTGCTTTACCCAGTCCTTGTTTGGCACTCCCAGTGTGCCTATTCCTCGCCTGGATTCCTGCTTCTGCCTTACCAGTGTTCCTGCTTCCCCGCCTGGATTCCTGCTTCTGCCTTACCAGTGTTCCTGCTTCCCCACCTGGACTCCTGCTTCTGCCCTACCTCCGTTCCTGCTGACCTGCCCGGCTCCCTGTTGATCTTGGCCTACGGTAATAATACCTCATCCCCCCTGGGACCAGCACACAGAGACAGAGCAATGGGAGCTCACCCCATCACTGAGATTCGAACCGCCAACCTTCCAGCCGGCAAGCTCAAGAGGCTCAGTGGTTTAAGCACAGCGCCACCCGAATCCCTCATAAACATGCAACACCAGATGACGCTGGAGAGCAAAAAAGCAAACAACAATGCGATTTTCCATAGTGTTTTTTTCCCCTTTTGTTATAATGGTTTTATTTCAGACTTATTTATAGCATGTTTTTTTCCTGTGTGTAGATCCACCCCTAGTGTGGAAGATGGGTTTCTCATTTGGTAATCCACCTCCAACAGCAACAGCACCTCCACTAGCACAAGATGCTCCTTTCCCCTCTGTCTGCCACACACCTACTATTTATTTCCTCGACACCTGATGGGAGGGCGTTCCACAGGGCGGGCGCCACCACCGAGAAGGCCCTCTGCCTGGTTCCCTGCAACCTCATTTCTCACAGTGAGGGAACCACCACAAGGCCCTTGGAGCTGGACTTCAGTGTCCGGGCTGATTGATGGGGGTGGGGACACTCCTTCAAGTATACAGGGTCGAGGCTGTTTAGGGCTTTCAAGGTCAGCACCAACACTTTGAATTGTGCTGTATGTCTAGATGTGGCCAGTCACTGAATGCAAGATAGTTTGGAAACAATGGACACCACCTGGAAATCCATGGCGGGGGGTAAGATAGAATATAAGCATAACAACTAAAATAAGCAAAGTACACAGAGAAGCAAATGACAGAGTGTGCTAAAATAATGGAATTCAACTTCATGGGTTGGCGGGAGGGAGTGGTGGGGAAGAAAGCTTCCTTTGTGCTGATCTTTTCTTAATTAAATTTTTATTTTTTAAAAAAGTAGAACATATCAAGCCATTTTTACATAAAAACACATGTCGAATATATATATATATTTATATGTTTAAGGGTATCCAGTCATCATGTACTGCTGAAAGAAGGAGTCTATCTTTGAAAAATCTGCCCATATTTTAAGGATGTGGATTTGGCAGACTTGTGAGTTGTTAATCCCATCCTCCTGGGACAGATCATGCAATAAATATAAAGCTGATGAGGATCTGAGGCTCGCTCTCTCTCTCTCTCTCTCTCTCTCTCTCAGGCTCTGATAGACACAAATAGAACTTCTGGATATGGAGATTCCCCAGTCACTTCAAAGGGAATAAGCGCTTGGGAGACTGAGAAATGGAGCCGCGTGGAATTCCTGGACTGGGTCACAGGACTTCCACAAATTTGTTTATAAGTCATATTGTACATCATCAGGAGATTTTTTTGATCAACTGGGTTATCAGTTTTCTAAATATATAAGTACCCAGAAGTGTAGCCTATAGAGCAAGTTGGTCTTTGTCTGTTTGGATGGTTTTAATAGGAAACGGGATAACTACAGAATCACAAGAATTTGAAGGGAGCAAATAATAATAATAACAATAATAATTTTATTATTTGTACCCCGCCTATCTGACTGGGTTGCCCCAGCCACTCTGGGCGGCTTCCAACACATATAAAAACATAATAAAACATTACACATTAAAAGTCTTCCCTATACAGGGCTGCCTTCAGATGTCTTCTAAAGGTTGTATCATCTTGACATCTGATGGGAGGGCATTCCACAGGGCGGGCGCCACTAGCGAGAAGACCCTCTGCCTGGTTCCCTGTAACCTCACTTCTCTCAATGAGGGAACCACCAGAAGGCCCTTGGAATTAGACCTCAGTGTGAATGATGGGGCTGAATGATGGGGCTGAATGATGGGGGTGAAGATGCTCCTTCAAGTATACAGGGCCATGTAGTTGCACTCAACACAGCAAGAGCATGACTCCTCTTTGGACAAAGTAGCTTCTGGTGGGCCGCCTTCCCTGTCAGTGGGCCCTGGTGAGCTTGTGATGGCAGTCCTCCAACAGCACCAAACAACAAGGCCTAGTCAGCCTTTAAATTTCTCTCAATGCCCCAGAAGAGGGCTACACCAGAAGCATCATGGGAAATTAAAAAGGTGGCTAGAGTGTCAGACGAGGAAAAATGGGGGTGCAGGGCTGGCAATTGGGCCAGAGATTCCAGGTACCAACACCAGGCTTGGCTGAAAGGCCGAGCCATTTCTCCATCAGCGGCCTATAGATATTAAGGGAAAGGGGCAGACTAATTTGGAAGGACACACATTACCACACTTCCTGCTTCTTCAGAGGTCCAGGCATCCATGTGTGGTGGGATTGGCAAGCTTCTCACATTGTCAGCAGGTTTCAGATACCCTTTTCACATTGTGAGATTTCACACATCCGTTGCATGGTTCCCAGATTTCCTTGTATGTCAAAAGAAGAAAGCAGGCTGGCTGCAAGAAGGTGACTGATGGACACCAGTCAAGGTGACTTGGCCAAACAAGTCAAGCCATAAAGTACAGAGGGAAGCAAAAATAATAAAAAATATACAACGCTCAGCAGAAAAGCATGTATTGTTGTTAAGCCCATGAGGGAAAGGGGAATCTGCTATTCCAGAGAACTGAACTAAATGATCCATAAACTTCCCAGTTCCATTACACTGAATGTTTACGACTTGGACCACATGAAAGCATACAAACAGTTCTGTATTCATAGCAGCACCACAGCACTAATTCAGCGACCTGGCCTTCTGTACTACTGCCACATTGGCTAAAGCAATACATGGGCAACTGCAGAAATATTTGTTCATATTAAAGCTAATGCCAAATACCGAAAGAAGAAATAACAGGTGATTAAGGGATTCTGTGGACACTTGCTTTGTTCTGCATAAGCAGAACCAGGACTAATTCACACATTTCCTTTCCTAATGAGGGAACACACATGACTGAGTTTACTTTTGCTTAGGTTAGCCACAGGGAGATGGGAATAGGTTTCATTCTTCCAGGAAGCAGCACAGTTGCTTGCAGATGGGAGTTACAGCATTCACTTTCCCGTTGCCTTGCCACGACCAGATACTGCGCTCATCGCAAACCTTGTCAGTGTTAACACTGGCACCTCACTTACCAACCATGACGATTCCTATCGAAGCACACAAACCTTCCCCTTGGAAGGAGACTCTGAGAATGGAGAAATACAATCGTACATCAAGGGAAAGTAGCCATTGTTAAGATGAGCCAAGCACTGTCACTTGAGACTAGATTTGTGGCAGGCAAAGGGCAAGAGTTCTGGCCTTGCTAAAAGAATGGCACATTGGCACAAGGTGGCGACTACTGGAAGGGTGATCTACAGCCTGTGCTGCCCATTCCCTTCTTCTGTGGCTAATATATATGAGCAGGAGGTGTGGTTTCATTGCATATTCCTTCATTAAGAAGATAATGGTTGAACTGGCCCTAAGCCAAAATTCTTATATGAATCATTTCATATTTTTATCTGACCCCCAGTGCGTTCAACACAGAGACATGAAGTTGCAAAATATCTTGTGTGTTGCATGCAGTTCATCAAGATCTGAAGGAATTTGAACAGTCTAATTTATGTCACTATTCCTTTATGACAAGGATATATAACTGAGACCGCAAATCCTATAAGGACGTACCTGGATATAAGCTTCGCTGAACTCAGTAGGACTTACATCTGAGTAGATATGCATGGGATTGCATTAGCTACGTAAGCAGATCTAGAATAGCACCAGCAAACACATGGCTATAAGAGGGATAATGTATAAAAATAGCTTTTCAGCAAAACCTCGCCATAATTCCAACATTTCAAACAGCCGACATCTGATTAATCAGAGTGCAGATAAATTGTACGCCCTACCAGTAGGAAGAGCATTCCTGAAAACATGGTAAAAAAAATTCCAATTAGAGCCAGTATAAAAGACCAGCCATAACGCACATAGACAGAAAAATCAGGACAGTCTATTTTCTTCATATTCACATAGTTTTCAAGATCAGCCATTGCCTGGACCCAGATGACATAAAGGATTACCACCAATGTGAAGACAATACCTGAAGGAAGGAAGAAATAAATAAGTTTTAGTAAAGATATATGATGGCTCAGTTTGCTTGAGAAATGCTTGGTATAGCCAGTGAAGGACAACGGTCAAGTTTTCCCCTAACACTAAGCCAAACCAAGTCTTAGCACAAATGGTTTGTCTCCACCAGACAAACCATGAGCTGCAAACCCAAGAACAAAACTTCCTCACGGCTTGTGGTTTGTGTGACACCCATGCTCAGAGGGCTCACGAAGCCAAACCATTGCTTAGCTCATGGCAGCACAGCAGCAAGGGAGCCAAAGGAGGAGAACAGCAGCCGTGATCATCTCTCTGGGAACCCACACACATGCAGGTTTGCAATAAGTCACTATCAAACTGAACCCCACAATCAGCTTGATATTGGCATGTCCTCAATAGCATGGAAAGCTGGAAAAAATGTGGTGAATAGGGACCAATATGGACATGAGCAGAGTTCAGATGAAGTGCCATACATAGCAAATGCACGTGTGATAGGGTCCTATCCCACCAGACATGCATCCAGAGTCATCTTTGTAAAACTACTATTTAGGAACTAACATTCAGTCACATCATAACTTGCTGAAGCCACTTCCTGTAACCTTAAGCTATCTCTGTTTGCCTGCCTTTCTTTCTTGCCTTTCTTCTTTCAGAACATTTATCATGCTTTGAAAGGCAGGAGAGGATCTACTGCAAGTCTAATTGCAATGTCAGTTCATTATGAAGCGGGACGTGTCAAACGAAATGTATTTATTTTGGGAAGGCTGCTCTCAGCCTCTTACGCTGACAATTGTCAGGAAGGGCCGTGTTTTCGAGCCCAGTGGCTGAGATTAACCTCATCCCTGCCATCAACTTCAAGAAGCAAGCATTTTTAGAAACATTTCAGGCTGCAAACATATTTCTTCGTTTTCAGCTTGTTAGACCTTTGCTTGGGGCACAAATATCTGTTGTTTAGTCAAACAGGATTTTTTTTTTAAAAAAAGCTGCAGTGAATCACAAGCGACTGGGGGCAATTATTTTTAAAAAGTAAAATATATGTCTCAGAGAGATTAGGATAAATAAGCACTTTCATTCTTTTTTCCCCCTCTCCCCATGCCTTTTCTATTTTCCTATTTTATTTTTAAAGGAGGCCCATGTTTGATACACAGCACTGTGGAATGAGATAAGACCCAGGCTCCTCGGAGGTCAGTCATTTCTGCCATTAACATTTATTCTTTTTAATCTGTTTCACACACACACACACACACACACACACACACACACTTCTGCTCATTGCGGGAAGAGAAAAAGAACACAGAATCTTTATAAATGCCTAGGAATTCAAGAGCAATTTTCAGGCCTTCCTTATTCTTCCTGCACAGCAAAATGTCTTTCGCTCCTCAGCCGTGAATGGCTGTTTCTGGCACAAAGCTTCCATTGCACAGACAAGAATTCAACAGGTGCTGTAGAGAGTGACAGGAGCCTCAGGCGGGTGCCGCTGGTAAGTGTAGAACTATGCTGATTTGTAAGCAATTGTTTTGCTCACAGGTTTACCTCGCAGACTTTGCTCCCACTGTGGGTGTCGTCGGGCTACGTATTGATACTTTCTCTACGCGAGTCAATAACCGAGAAGTTCCGCTGCTGAGACTTTTCATAAGATCCAAGTTACTGCAGCGAGAGGCTGGCAGAAAATCTGAGGGTGTAATTTAGCATGAGCTTCGTAGCAAAAGGAGAAGGAGAAAAAAACCATCCGCACAGCTGTCTCTGTAACGATAGAGACGAATAGAAGGAACCAAAGTGTTCCACAAACAGGCCTAAGGAACAGCAGGCAAGGAACAGAAACCGAAGCAGGCGTTTTTGCACCGACCTCAGAAGACTTGCACGGTTGAAGATCCTTTGCTGCCAACTCGAGTCTCTACTTTGAACACAAGAACATAAGAAAAGCCCTGCAGGATGAGGCCAGTGGCATCCTGTTCGCACAGTGGCCAACCAGATATCCACAGGAAGCCTGAAGGAAGGATCTGAGCAGAACAGCGTTCTCTCCATCTCTGATTCTCAGAGGCAAAGTACCTCCAACCGCGGGGTTAAAACACAGCTGTCATGGCTAGATTTGGATAGCTTTATTGTCCATCAGCTAGTACAACCCTCTTGCAAAGACATCCAAGTTGGTGGCCGTCATCACCTCTTGTGGGACCGAATTCCAGTTTGTGCTTGGCATTAGGGTATTGGTGGTTTGCACCCCATACATGAGACTCACAGCGCACTTCTGTACAGGTAAAGTCAGAATGTTGTTGTTGTTGTTTAGTCATTTAGTCATGTCCGACTCTTCCTGACCCATGGACCAGAGCACGCCAGGCACTTCTGTCTTCCACTGCCTCCCGCAGTTTGGTCAAACTCATGCTGGTAGCTTCGAGAACACTATCCAACTCAGAATGTAAATTCCATTAAATATCATGGGGCTTAATCTCAGGTTAAGTGGCTATAGGATCTCAGCGGAAATGTTTCAATTACAAACCTTGCTGCATTCAAATTGTAAACCAGAAGCTTCCTGAGAATAAATGGATTTGCCCCCATACAATCAGTCGTCCTGGTTGGGAGCAAAGAGAATAATTTCTTGACAATTATTCTGGCTTGAGGGCTTTGCATGTGGCCCTCTAGATTTGAATACAGTCTAGACAACAGAGGTTAAATGAGTACCTTTCAATCAGGGAGGGGATGCTTTTTTTAGTTTGAGGGCCACATCTCCTCATGAGTAATCTGGGGGCCCGAGCACAATACCCCACAAGCATCCCAGACAAAACAGGACATCCCATTTTCTCACAAGAGAGCATGGCAGCCATTTTGAATGCTGTGATCTCGTGCGATTTTGCACCAAGATTTTGCTCCAAAAAACACCATGATCTTGTGTGATGCCCCCCAAAAAACACGTTTTTGGGTGCCATGCAAGCACGTCCCAGAAAAAAGTGTCTTTTGGATCTTTGCGCAGATCATGTGACTCACGCAGGAGCATGGACAAGAAGACATGCATCCGGTTTTTGGGACTCAAAATGTTGAAGGGCATGGGTCACATACCAGTGTTGGCTGGTGCCATAGGGCAGGGCGACAGCTGTGATTCCTACTTTTGTACTGTAGGCCACGTTTCAGCCATGCCAATGTCAGAGGTTTCTACACACAAATCTCTCAGCACAGACAAGTACAGCTCAAGGACACGTTCTAGTCAGGCAAAAGCAGTCAGGGTGGGCATGGATCAGGGCTGGCAAGGAGGGGCTGAGGAAAGGAGGTGTGGCCTATTTAGGGAGTATTGCCTGGGCTCAAGGGCTGGATAAGCAGTCCTGGAGGGCAACATTGGCCCACAAACCTGTGGTCTCCCATCCATGCTCCAAAAACTTTGAAATAATACATACCAACAGGAACTGAAAAGCAGGAGATTCTGAACAGTACCAAACTGCTACACTGATGGAGAACTATTGCTGCCAGCATTGGGCATGAATTCTTGGATTATGTGCAAACAGACACTGGCCACAAACTACAAAAGCACATCTTGCAAAAGCAGAGCCACAATGCAAACAGAATTCCCCAAACATTTCCTCCAATACTTAGTCCAGAAAGGGCTTTATATTGACTATTATTACCATCTTATTGATTAAAGAAACAGATATTAGCAATAAGCTTTCTTGGGCAAGTAGGAATTTCAGTTCAGGTGTTCTAGATCCAAGCCAAGCATTCTCTTGACGTACTGGACCTCACAGGCAAATCACATAGACCACCAAGAAAACTACATGAAGGAGCTTTCCCAGATTTAGACCGTGAGACTCTTACTCCCAGAGTTGTGAGTTTGAGCCCCACGCTGGGCAAAAAGAGATTCCTGCATTGCAGGTCGTTTGAATAGATGACCCTCGTGGTCGCTACCAACTGTACAATTCTGTGATTCCATAACAGTGTGGCCTTGACACTGTTCCCTTTTCTTGACATTATAATCCTTCCAACCATGATTATTATATAATATATATATAATATATAATATTATTATTATATGCCCTAGACCAGGCATAGGCAAACTCTGGCCCTCCAGATGTTTCAGACAACAATTCCCATCATACCTGAGCTAGGGATGATGGGAAATGTAGTCCCAAACATGTGGAGGGCTGGGCTTTGCCTATGCCTGGTCTAGACCTATTAAAATGAACCATAGCTGCCACATGAACTCTCCCAATTCTTCCCCAGTGCCCATTTTCTTCTGCGAGCCTTCTGCCAGAAAACCTCCAAAATAGCACGCAGAATTCCCTTGAGGTGCATTTTTGTTTTGTTCTGTTTTGTTTTTAAAGAAAACCAAACCCACAATTCTAGGCCGAATGTTGCAATGTTTTTGTTTTTTGTTTTGTTTTTAAAGCAGCAGGGGTGGTTGAATTTGGATTAAAACGTTTAGCACTTACCAGCAGTGATGAAAAAGCCTCCCCCAACTTTGTACAATGCGTGGCTACCAAAGGGTGCAGCGCAGATGATGAAGAAGCTCGCCACGACCACAGTGACCACTCCCAGCAACATGAGAACAGACCAGAAGCCACGATAAACTAGAGGTTATCAGGGGAAGGTAGGAAAGATACAGAAAGAGGATTTTTCAAAAACATGCTTACAACACAAGGCCATTTTACGAAGTCCCACCCCCGCCTCCCATTTTCATTTTCTTCATCACCAAAGCTGATCATTTATTCTAACACGGCTTCCTGTGCCTTAGTGATCTAAGACGCCATATGTCTTTCATTAGACCTGAACGCCAAATCCTATCAGACGATCTTGGAATATAATAACGTTAAGTATACGTGTATACGGTTAATAAGTATACAGTATACGTGTGCGGTTAATAAGTTGGTTTACTTGTGGAATGGAAATGGTTCATAAAATGGTGTGCTGAACTGTAGCCAAGATTCTTCTAGATAATTATACGGTTTTGCTAGATAACAACCAAGTTCACCAAAGTAGAAACAGACACAAGAAAGAAAGCTCATTTGGTCATTCCTAGGACACTGGTGTGTGGTTTTTAAATGAAACTGAAAACACCAACAGGACAACCAGGGGGGAAATATATCAAACGAGGAAGTCAAGTCTGCCTATCGCCATAGCCATTCAGTTCTTTGTATATTATTCAATTCAAAATGCAAAACTACAGAATCTCATTGAGCCAAGGGCAAGCAATGCTGAATTAATGGAAGCAGCTGGTGATAAATGGGCTGAGAGTTTTGTGACATATGGTGGCCCCCCAAAAATGTTCATAACACAATAATTTAGCTGCTTAATTACACATCTATTTTCGGAGACACTTTAAAGACCGTGGCCGTGGAAATAAATTCATTCTGTACATTGTAAAAAGGGGAATATCAATTCCTCTTGTTAGACAAATTATTTTATAGCCTGTTTTCCTAGAGCTAAAATGGAGGAGATAAGGAAAGAAAGTGTAGGCCTATGTATCACGGGTGACAGTTTAAGTTTAATAAGTGGATATCAAAAACAGTTTAATACCAGGTTTTGGTATTAATAGCACTGAACTAAGACAACCTATACTCATTCAACCAATCATATGTGACTGACGATGTCTCATAAATCTTACAGTATATGAGAATTCTAGCAATCCACACTGTATATATTATCTTCAATGGAAGCAGACATTTGTATTTTCATTTCATATACTGACCTTTACTTTTCTTCGTTTATAACTATTCTGCAAATAGATATAATTCTAAAAATATATTAAATAACTAGATGATAGAGATAGATAGATGATAGATAGATGATATAGATAGATAGATGATAGATATAGAGTCATTGTAGGTCATTTCATTGTTTTAAAAATATATTCTTGCATGACAAGCACCCCACAATCCCACACCCTGGAATTTATTACTTTGGCCAAATTGTTTTCCGCAGCTACTTGTTGAACTTCATTTGTGGCTACAGACAAAAAATTCCATAAGGAAAAACAACAACCAAACAATTGTTGGCAGTCATGAAAGTTAGACATGCCCACAATGTGGTTGGCACTGAGTAGACCCAATCCTTGATGCCCACGAACATTGTGCTCTGTGATGGTTCCAGGACATGTAATGAGGCCTTTTAAAACTGAAGACTGTAGGCAGGTTCAAATGTGGAGAACCTTTCTACTTTGGGGCACGCCATTTATGCCTATTTTGCGTAGATTATTTGTTTAGATTATCCAGAACCACAAAGGTCCTCAACTTTAGAAGTCTTTTCCATTGGTGGTTCATCAAAGCATGCCTTCTTTAAATGGTGTAAGAGCTTTTCATCCAATTTTATTGGTTGATCGTGTTCATTCAAACTACCAGGAATAGTGCAAGATAGAGATAAGGTAGGATAGTTAATATATTGCTGTCTGCTCTGACACCGTGGCGTGGATAAGATATCACTCCAATTAAACTTCATTAATTCCTATATTTTTTTCTATAAGGTTTTACCATTTGCCCACATATGCATGTAGAAATTGGGCTATTTATCAGTTGTCTTCAGGTGGCTATCAGTGGCGTAGCGTGGGTTGTCAGCACCCGGGGCAAGGCAAGTAATTTGTACCCCCTACCCGTGGATTTGCGCCCCCTAACCCGTGGATTTGTGCCCCCTAACCCTAACCCCCAGATGTTGTGCCCGGTGCGGCCAGCCCCCCCTGCACCCCCCACGTTACGCCACTGGTGGCTGTGCAATCATGAGACTGTACTTAAATACTATGGGTTGAATCCAGTCACGCAATGGGTCTTCTTCCTTTCCTCCTCCTGCAGCCTCCTGCAGCCTTCCCAAGATCTGCTCAAAAGGATCCACAACTCTTCAGAGCAGATATTGGGGGCACATGAGACTGCCAGAGGGAAGAGAGGAAGTTTTAAACAGAGTTGGATACAACCTGATACAAATTATCTTCCATAATTAGACAGTTTAAATTATTTGCTTAAAAACTTTGGTCATCAGCTGGGGGGCTAGTTAGGTCGAGGTAAAGGTAAAGGGACCCCTGACCGTTAGGTCTAGTTGCGGACAACTCGATGGTTGCGGCGCTCATCTTGCTTTATTGGCTGAGGGAGCTGGCATGCAGCTTCCAGGTCATGTGGTCAGCATGACTAAGCCGCTTCTGGCGAACCAGAGCAGCGCACGGAAACACCGTTTACCTTCCCGCCTGAGTGGTACCTATTTATCTACTTGCACTTTGACGTGCTTTCGAACTGCTAGGTTGGCAGGAGCAGGGACCGAGCAACGGGAGCTCACCCCACTGTGGGGATTCAAACCGCCGACCTTCTGATTGGCAAGCCCTAGGCTCTGTGGTTTAACCCACAGTGCCACCTAGCATTATCACAGGGGGCCCCATGTTGTGCAATGAAATTTTGTCTACCAAAGCAAACACAGAAATCTTTTATGTAGTATAGTTAACCCCATCTATCAGCAAGTAGCACATTTTCTCCCTACAGTTCAAAAAAGAAAACTCTCTGAAGAATCCATTCGAGAAATCCATCCCTGGGAACAGTAAAAGGTAAAAGGTAAAGGATCCCTGGATGGTTAAGTTCAGTTAAAGGCACCTATGGGGTTGCAGCGCTCATCTCATTTTCAGGCCGAGGGAGCCAGCATTTCCCCACAGACAGCTTTCCAGGTCATGTGGACAGCATGACTAAACCGCTTCTGGTGCAATGGAACACCGTGACGGAAACCAGAGCGCACGGAAACGCCGTTTACCTTCCTGCTGCAGCGGTACCTATTTATCTCCAGCGGTACCTTGGATCTCTAACTTAATCCATTCCGGGAGTCCTTTCATCTCCTAGAACCATTCAGAAACCAAGGCACAGCTTCCAATTGGCTGCAGGAGCTTCCTGCACTCAACTGGAAGCCGCGGCGGATGTTCGGCTTCCAAAATACCTTTGCAAACCAGAACACTTACTTCCGGGTTTGCGGCGTCCGGGAGCCGATTTGTTCAGCGGCCAAGCCGTTCAACAACCAAGGTACTTGCACTGGTGTGCTTTCGAACTGCTAGGTTGGCAGGAGCTGGGACAGAATGGGAGCTCACTCCATCACGGGGATTCGAACCATCAACCTTCCAATCGGCAAGCCCAAGAGGCTCAGTGGTTTAGACTACAGGAACAGTACAGTACATAATGCACTATATCTTCCACTGCTGCACATAAACAGCAGTTTATAGATATTATAGTATGTCTCCTATACTGTATATAAATCAGTTTTATTTCCAATATTTACATTCAAAATCTTTCTAAAGTAAAGCAGTGTAGGAAAGTAGCAGAGAAATTCAACCAGGGCTTGGTATTCCATGTCTGGCTACTCTGTGTTGTTGCAACAGGATGACAGAGAATAGTTTCCATAACTTAACTGTGCAACATTTTTCTTCATCGTGTCACAGCACTTGCCTTGGCAATGTTACCCAAAGCTAAAAATATAACTGAGTCAGGACAGGACAAGGAAGACAGAACTGAATGGGCTGTACCCAAGTCTGATTTCTCAAATAGCAATATCATTCTGGCATTTCTCAGGTAGGCGCCATTTCCATTCTAAGAGAACGAGGAAAGTGTCCATGGTGAATCCTGGAACCACTTTTTCTAGAAAAATAGCACTGGCCAGAACTAATATATTATTATTATTATTATTATTATTATTATTATTATTATTATTATTATCACCAAATAGGAGTTAGTGGGTTTTTTGAATTTTCAATTCATGATTGTTCAGAAAAGTTGTTCTTTATGGCTGTATTATTATTATTATTATTATTATTATTATTATTATTATTATTATAATAAAAAATCAATATTCTAGATGACTGTTTGGCTCTTAACCAATTATTTGTTCAATCAATATGTGCTCACTTATTTAAAAATCTCAGAGACGACATCTCTGAAAGCAAAGAGCAGTTTCCAGAATGGGGCACACAACTTTCAGTTGCTGTTGGTCACAGCTAACAGAAACAACTGTCTTTACCAAGGTTGCTTGTTTGTTGTTTTTTAAAGGTGCTTTTTCCCATTTGCAAATACAGAATCTGGAACGCTTCACATCAACACACAGCACAAGGCAAAATGCAAGCTATAGAAGGATCACATTTGCATAGATTTCTGAGAAGATCTATCAGGTTCAGCTGCCTGCCTGCAGTTTCAGCCTGAAAAGAATTATCTGCTAACTTTAAGCGGTAGAAATGATGTTTCTGTTTTCTCATAGTTGGGGAGGCATGTGGGATTAATAACACCAGATAAGGCTTGCAATCCTGCTTATGTTTACTTGGGAGTAAGATTCCTTGAGTTCAGTGGGATTCACCTTTCAGTAAGCATAGATGTCAGGCTAGAAGACTAGTAAAGGTAAAGGGACCCCTGACCATTAGGTCCAGTCGCAGCCGACTCTGGGGTTGCGGAGCTCATCTCGCTTTCTTGGCCGAGGGAGCCGGCATGCAGCTTCCGGGTGATGTGGCCAGCATGACTAAGCCGCTTCTGGCGAACCAGAGCAGCACACGGAAACGCCGTTTACCTTCCCACCACTCCGGTACCTATTTATCTACTTGCACTTTGACATGCTTTCGAACTGCTAGGTTGGCAGGAGCAGGGACCCGTCATGGGGATTCGAACTCCCGACCTTCTGATTGGCAAGTCCTAGGCTCTGTGGTTTAACCCACAGCACCACCCGCGTCCCTTAGACTTAGTCCTTGTTTAATGCCCAGTTGGGAAAAGACATTTAAAAATGCATAACATCACCATAGCATACCCTCCCTCCAACATCCCACAGAAGAAAATCAGGACGTGCATATTTTGGGGCCACACTCCCGTGGGAGCCAGGTGACTTGCACGAGAGCATGGCCCCCCAAAGCAGGGATCTTTGGGGGCCACACTCTTGCAGGAACCAAAGCAGGACATCCCGTGATCCCATCAGAAGCCAGTGTGGATCCTGTAAGTTTGGGGTGTCCCGCTCAGTGGGACAGTAGACGAGTATGCTATACTTAGAATTAAAAGATGTAATGGGAGATAACGTTTAACAGAAATGGAATGCCAGGCATCCATCAGTGACAAATAGACTGAGAAATGCAATGTGCTTAACACTCAGAACACATATAATCTTCAGTGTGCACACATTGTAAGCAAAGGTGACAAATACTTTGCCGCATACTTCTTGTCTTGGAAATTAAGAGTTACCTTGGGAAATGGGTAGCTGAGGACACGAAAAGGGATTCTAAATAGAAGAATGCAGGGCCCCAAAGACAAACAACAATATATCAAATGCGGTATACTAATAATACAGTGGTACCTCAGGTTAAGTACTTAATTCGTTCTGGAGATCTGTACTTAACCTGAAACTGTTCTTAACCTGAAGCACCGCATTAGCTAATGGGGCCTCTTGCTGCTGCTGCGCTGCCGTGGCACAATTTCTGTTCTCATCCTGAAGCAAAGTTCTTAACCTGAAGCACTATTTCTGGGTTAGCGGAGTCTGTAACCTGAAGCGTATGTAACCACTGTAGTTGCATTACTTCTTCACTGTGAACTGACTTGTTATGTGGTAGTGCCAGCTTATGGCGAATATTAGATCTAAATGTTAGAACTCCACATTTTCAATTGTCTCTGGAAAACAGCAATTTAAAATCTGAACATTTACTGAATCCTATTGCTCTGGGTAGTGAAAATCTTAAGATCGTAGTTAGCAATGAGATTGGTCCATATGAAGAAATTAAAGATGAGCATTTCTGTGTCATGGTGATTTCCAAGTCTCATGAACACTGCAATCCTATACATTTTACACAGAAGTAAGCCCCATTGAGTTCAGTGACGTTTACTCCTACCATGTAAGTGGGAATGAGCTTGCAGCCCAAGAATGTCTGTAAGTAAGCCTGAAATAACATCAAATTTCGTATGTTTTCTTTTAGATAGGCACGACTATTTAGAATGGGTTAACAAATTGTTACTGCCTTTGAGGCAGCAATAGAACAGTCAGGAAGCTACATTTCTGTGGATCATTTAAAATCAAAGATAATGCAATTATGTTTTAAGTACTGAAGTCTTGGTGCGATTAGGTCAATTTGAAACAGCACCAATGTATAAACACAGCACACGTTTTATAAAATAGTATATGACACCAAATCAAATCACGTGACACAAAAGCTTACATGACAGAAATGGAACAAGGTGTAAGTAGGACTTTTTTCCAATTAAAGCACTTATGGTAGATAAGAATCAGTTTCAGTGCACGCATTTAGGAGGTGCTGCTGTATAGCAATCATTAATGAAACAGCAATAGCAAATTATATTGATTGAAACATATGAAATAGTGGGTGGAAATCAACTAAGCCAGGGGTCAGCAAACTTTTTCAGCCGTGGGCCGGTCCACTGTCCCTCAGACCTTGTGGGGGGCCGTACTATATTTTTTGTGGGGGGGGGGAGAACGAATTCCTATGCCCCACAAATAACCCAGAGATGCATTTTAAATAAAAGCACACATTCTACTCATGTAAAAACACGCTGATTCCCAGACCATCCGTGGGCCGGATTCAGAAGGCACTTGGACCAGATCCGGCCCCCAGGCCTTAGTTTGCCTCCCCATGAACTAAGCTTTACTCAGATTGCAGCATGGTCCTTTTAGCCTAGGATTCTGTTTTCCAACAGGAGAGCTCTCATGCAAGTCGTGAAAGCGATAGCACTATTGACACAGTAGTGAACAGGAAAATACTTACTAATTGCCGAGTTGTAGGCAGTTGAATTGTGCTCATCTCGGAAGAACGGAAACGGAGAGAGATAGGCATGGGTGCAGTTTTTCGTAGGTGACTGGTTTGCTGAAAAACATCAACAGCACACATTAAAACTACTGTCCTGCATTTACTGGAATCTGTAGAGGAAGCCATTAGTCATACCATAGCCTAGACATGTCTATCTTTACAGTGATACAGAGAAGGGATTTATCCATGGTGCAACAAACTCCGATGGACATCGGGCAGGAAACGAATGTTGCATGCTTTCGCTTACAATTAAAAACATGCCTCTTTTCCAGGTTTTCCCAACGGTTTATATCAGTTCCTAGCTTTCTAGCTATTGTGATTGATACGGATGTTTTATTGCTGTTGTATTAAGAAGGCTTTTGTTATATAATGTGCCTTAAAGTGCACACATTGAGTAAGTATGGGGTACAGTGGTACCTCAGTTTCCGAACGTCTCCATTGACTAACGTTTCGGAACTCGAACGCCGTAAACCCGGAAGTAAACGCTTCAGTTTCCAAATTGCCTCAGAAGTCGAACCAGAAACACAGCTTCCGTATTGAGATTTCCACTTTGAGGCTTCCATTTTGAGTTTTCAGTTTTCGAACATTTCGGAACTTGAACAGTCTTCCGGAACGGATTATGTTCGAAAACCAAGGTACCACTTGTGGTCAGTGGGGTGTTATCCAGATATTTTAAACCTCAACTCCCATTAACTTCAACTAATGGGCAGAGATTATGAGAACTGGAGGACACAATATTCCTTTATCTACCTCTTGATTTAATTTCTATCCTGCTCTTCTTCCCAAATGGGCTTAGCATGGCAAACAACAAAACTGCAAAGCAATACAAACAAATGTTTTGCTTTGTTTTAAACATTAAAAACATTTTTAAAAAATTCAAAACATTTTTTTCAAAAGACCCAGATTATTATTTCATATTGGCTACACCTGCACTAAATGGCTATTCTTGTGTTTTGTTGTTTGGCTAAAGCATTGCTACTGTTTACTGACTGTATGGTTCTAAATTATGTTATTGCAAAGCATTCTTGTGTGTTATATTGAAAGGAGGGCCATGCATATTTCAATAAAATAATTAATAGCTATCATACTTGAACTTTTCAAGCACTGCAAGCAGCTCATACGCCATCATTTAATCTGTCCTGTTCTGCATGCCACCTGTTTTTCATTATGATTCGTTATTTTTAAAGCTCCCAGGATAATGAGGTGCAGTACAAACTAAAAAAAAAGACCCTGCCTGCCTGCCTGTGGGTTTTCAATATAAATCAAAGATACTTTGTGCTAGAGTGGTGCATGAAGAAAGTAAACCCAAATCCAAGTATATTCTGCTACCTGTTCAACTGCTTGAACAAGCAGAGACATCCAAATGACCTAAAACCTAGTGCAAGAGCCTTTCCCAACCTGGTGCCCTCCATATATTTTGGACTACAATTCATATATATATATGTACCCGTGAAAATCTACGAAAGCATATATATATATATATATATATATATATATATATATATATATATTCTGTTTTACAATTTAAAGTACTCATTTTTACATCCTTAAGATATCAAAGACTTCCCTTCTTCTCTTTCCATGGTTCATTTTACATATCATAAATCCCTGCATATTTTACAAAAAAACTATACCATTCAGTATTCCATTATGACATACATCAAAACTTATTTACACTGTTGAATTTATCTTAATGCTGCCAGCATTTTCAGCTGCGCACAGTTATTTCCCATATATTCAATAAACGTTTTCCAGTTTTCTCTAAACGTATCTTCTTCTCGTTCTCTTATTCTATATGTTAAGTCTGCAAGCTGCGCATATTCTGTCAAATTAAGTTGCCATTTTCTTTGGTTGGGACCTCACCCGTTTTCCATTTGGGGACTAACAAAACACGGGCCGCGGTCGTGGCATACATAAATAATCTTTTTTGACACCTGGAAATTTGAGTCTGAATTATCCCCAACAGAAAAGACTCTGGGGGGCTTTGGACTACAATTCTCATCAGCCCCATCTATCCTGGCTGTTGACAAATGCTATAGCAGTATGTGAACTCTTATACGAGCTGTTGCAAACACATTTGAATATTGTACTTGTACAAGCATTTGCAGAATTGCACCAAAGGGATCCCTCTGTGATCACTGTGAAACAGCACAGCACAGTCGCTCCTAATGCGTGAGCAAACATCTATGATGACCACCACTTTAAGAACCAGGGCATTATACAAATAGTGCTCTTTTGGGAAATGTAGACATACCTTAAATAAAGGCACCAATTCTAAGTAAAATTATATTGTCAAAAAAAGGGGGGGATACTTACTGTACCAAAACTTTATCATACTGTGGGCATTCTCTTCGACATTCCCATCAAACCAGCACCTCCAGAAAAAACCCTCGTGGTGGAAAGTTACTCTCTCTTCCTGTATAAAAGAAACATGTAAATTGCTATTCACCAACTGGAGCTGTACTCCCTGTGCAAATATAGACACATACAGGCAAGTAAGAAATAGAGAAAAAATGTTAATAAAGGTTTCTGAAGTCGCCTACAAAATTATGGGGAGAGGGGTTAATATCTCTGCTGGTTCTGAACGTAACTGACCAAAATGAGAATCACATAATATCATCTCTTGGATGTTAATAGGATTTAGATGAGGCTCACAGTAACCTATACAGAGCACTCCTCATTTGTAAGAGATATTTCTGGTGAGAAAGAAGCAAGCACCTTTGTGGTCCTACTGCAAGATGCCATTCAGAGGAATAAAAATATATACTGACCCTGGTGTCATTCAAGCCATCTGAACACCTTCCAACCTCTGTAGCAAGAAGCCAATAGTCCGTTCCAAAGGCAACCAAAAAGAACAAGATTCCGAGAGCTCCAAATAAGCCTCCAAAAAAGATCCCGATTCTCAATTTCATTGCTGATTTGTTTGTTTGCTTATTTGTTGTTGTTCTTTGACAAAATGGACGTGAAAGATTTATAATATACTTTTAGTGAGAAAGAAAAACCTCCCCCGAAAAACAGCGCATCGAGGATTAAACTTCCGGACCAGAAGTTCTTCCGAAAGAATTGAAGTCTTGAAAGAAGTTGGGGTTTTTTTAAAAAAAAAAAATCTTTCTCAATGGGTTTCCCACTTGTGCTGTGGTTTGATTAGTGCTCCATTAAAGTGCAGCCTAACGAATAGACAGGACTTCTATTTTAGGACACTCCATGGAAGAAGGAACTTGACAGGCTTTCCCTTCGCTAGGAGTGGCCAGCCCAAAATAGCTGACCTTCCCTTAGCTGGGTATTGACTGGAAATATTGTGGCACTTGGTGCATCAACAGACCTGGAAGAGGGATGAAGTTACTGCGTGCCCTTGTTACTGGGCGCAGGTTTGAGTTTCAACTCCAGCAAGCATGTACGCCATGTAATCAATGTATCTACCGCCCATAAGCAGGCAAGGAATTGGCTCAGCCTCCATCGCAGACAAGCACACAAAAGCACAGAGCCAAACTGAGACCCAGGAACATACACGCTACACCGAAAGCTTGGGCCTCATTGATCGACGAGCACACCCACACAAATATCAGGCGTTGTTACAGAGCTTTCTTGACGGGTTAAAAGTGACAATTTAGAATAGATTTAGAAAACTTATTGATTAGAATATTTGTGTGAGATTGTATGGGGAAAATACGGAATAACAGATACAATCTTGCTTAAAATGTATATAGGAAGTGCAGTGTAAGCGATGGAAGACAATCAATGAAATTTTATTAATATTTTCATATTGAGATATTTGTAGAATAAATTTGGAAGAACTTCTTCCAACTTTTCTTTCTATTTTTTCTTTTTCTTTTTTCTTCTTTTTCTCCTTTGTTCTTTTATATAAATGTGTGTGCTTATCTGAAATACGTATGTATGTATGTATGTCGGTGTGTATGTATGTACTTGCAATATTTTGCAATGATTATGTTAAATAAATTAATATTTTTTTAAAAAAAGGGACAATCTATCAACCTCTTACTCCCCCCACCCTCCTCCCTCCCCCCAAAAGGAAATTTTATGCCTTGATTCAAAACCCATAGCTAAAGTCTACTTCATAGCAGCAGAACCAGCACCAGTAGACTTGGCGCATTTGCAAAAAAAAAGGAGAAGCAGTCATTGGCTACCATGCATGCCCGACAAGCTATTCCATTGGTGGCAATGTTGTGCTTCCTTCAGGCCAAATTTCAGAAGGGAAACAGTAGAGAGGCGGTACCCTGTAGGTGCTACTGAAGACCTTTGTGATGCAAAGGTTTCTGAGCACCATGATAGTTGACCCCTGATATAAAGGACAAAGACGTACAGCTTTTTAGCCACATTTCAAACTCCTTTTTCTATTTTACGTCAAAACTATGCCTCAGATTTAAACCTCTCTAAGGTCCACATGTGTTAACTGCTTTGTTACAAATAAATATATATATTGAACATCTAAATAAGAGAATTTCAGGCATATTCAGTATCCCTGAATCAGTGGAAGTGATGGCAATGTTCTTATCTCCTTTGTGAAAGTTTAGACCTTTTAGGAAACGGAGCGTACAGTTGCAATAAACTTTGGGTGGGGTGGGACCAAAACAACTTGCTATGACTCCTAAAATGTCCACCACAGTTACTCTCTACCTAGCGCCCACATCCGGCCATTTTGTAAAACTTTTAGAATTCCATTCTTCAGAAGCTGTGCAATTCACTTTCAGAGGTCGCTGTTTCATACGTTTTGCTTATGAAACTAGCAAAATAAACACTGCCCACCTCATGAATCTTTGTGGGAAATCTTGCAGTGGCATCTCTTACACTAAAATTAAGCCCTGATGTTTCGTTGTAAGAAATAAATTCTAGCCTTTACAGCCATGGCCTCCAGCCTTATGGAAACAATTATTCACTCCCCTGATAAAGATAAAATCTTTTAAGATTCAGATTTTTTTTTTCTTAATGGAGAAGTTACTGGGCCAAATATATGTTTGGTTAACCATACACACACTTTGCGTTTCCTGGGGTTCGATCTGGCATATTGTGCCTATCTTTCCGTTGCAATCCTATATGCAGGCTTATGTTGAAGAAAGCTCAACTGAACATCATAAATTGGATCCAGACTGAGGATATGTTCACAATACTGCTTTGTTCGGCATCCAGTCAGGACCAGATTTAGGATTGATGAGGACCTAAGCTACTGAAGGTAATGGGGCCCTTTATATGTCCAGCTGTCGTTTGTCAACAACAAATTGTCGCTGTTTTTTGTGTTGAATATATGCTATATGTTAATTTATGGACCTAATAGGTATCTAAAGCCATTTGCACATAACAAATAGGAGCCTACACAACACAAAACACTGTTGCATATGTAGGTTTTATTTTATTTGTTTTTTAATCTAATATTTTGGAAATATGCATCCAGGGGTTTTTTTTCTTTAATTTTTTTGGGGGGCCCCAAGAGAGTGGGGCCCTGAGCTATAGCTTGTTTAGCTTATACAGTGGTACCTCGGGTTAAGTACTTAATTCGTTCCGGAGGTCCGTTCTTAACCTGAAACTGTTCGTAACCTGAAGCACCACTTTAGCTAATGGGGCCTCCTGCAGCTGCGCCGCTGGAGCCCGATTTCTGTTCTCATCCTGAAGCAAAGTTCTTAACCTGAAGCACTATTTCTGGGTTAGCGGAGTATGTAACCTGAAGCGTATGTAACCTGAAGCTTATGTAACCTGAGGTACCAATGTACATAAAACCAGCACTGGCCCAGATTGATCCTTAGATTGCAATTGTCCAGGCTGCCTAAACGCCATGCATTTAAAACCAGTCCACACACCCCCCCCAAAGAATCCTGGGAACTGGGATTTGTTAAGGGCGCTGAGAACTGTAGCTCTGTGCAGGGTAAACAACAATTGATAGGGTTATTTGCTGGGGGGCACTTTAAATGTGCTTTCCAAAAAAATGTATACAGTGAGCTTGTGGCAGAGTCAAGCTTCAGAAAAGGAACCAGTAATGTCAAGAGGTCATACCTAGGAAGAGAACTATGACTGTGTGTTGCTGTTCAGCAAAGATAGGGCAATATAAGAATGATAAGTCAAACAAGCTTCAATCCGACTAGAAAACTTAAGCCACATTTGCTTTGTCCTGAAGACTGGTGCACACCTATGCACACCAACCACATTTCTTAACACATTTCTATTACCATCCAGAATAACAAGGGGTTCTTCTTTGATCACAGTTTGAATCAGAATCATAAGAATCTTTATTTGCATAAGCAATAAAATAAACTGAAGAGAGGTAAAAACTTAACTACAGAAAATAATTTTGGGGTTTTACATCCATAATCAAATAATAGATCTTATTCTAATTGCCCCCACTAAAAATCTTGCAGTTTGATATATAATCCCTGAGGATAAATACGCCCTTTTTCTTTAATCAAAAATCAGGATAATGGATTTGAGAAAACACTCCAAAGCCAACTTTATTAGGTCATCCAGCCGAAATGTCACAAAGCTGTGAGAGAGGTTTTTATATTTTTATTTTACAAAAGGGGGAAGGGGGAAGTATTTCTGTCACAGAAGTTTAGCGCTGGAAAGGACGACGAGGGTCACCGCGTGCAACCTCTTGCTGAAATGAAGCTTATTTAGCCCAGTGTGGGGTTTTCCAGAGACTACAACTCCCATCATCCCTAGCGACCAGGTCAGGGACGATGGGAGTTGTAGCCCAACGGTGGCGGAAGCTCCAAGTTTGAGGCAACACCGGACTACAACTCCCATCGTCCCTTTAGCTAGCAGGACCTGTAGTCGGGGATGATGGGAGGTTATGCGACCCAAGTTCGGCAAAAAGCCCTGTCGAGGCTGTATGCCCCGCCCAACCTCTCCTTCCCTCTCCTCACAAGCGAATGACGATTCCCCTCAGAACCCCGAGCGGGCGCTGCGCAGGCGCGGAACTTCTCTTAGGCCCCGCCTTCCGGGGGCGGGGCGGAGCGGCTGCCGCTCCCCGGCGGAGCCTCCCCGCTGTTCTCCCGGCCGCTGCGCCGGTTGTGTTTCCCCGTTTCCTGGTCGCCGCGGCTCCTCCGCCCTCGCATGGCGAATGGGAGGCGCGGCAGGGACCGGGTGCCGCCGGCGCCGCTGGGCGGCCCCTTCGGCGCGCGGGGGGCCGAGACGGAGGCGGAGTCGGCCGAAGAGGAGGTGGTAGTGGCGGCGACGCCGCTGCGGATGCCCTCGGTGCCGTCGACGTCGTCCTTGCGCGGCGGCGGAGGGGTCGCCTGGCCCAGCCGCTTCGTCCTCTGCCTCTACGCCGTGGGCTTCCTGGTGAGCTGGGCCTCGGCGGGCAAGGAGGCCGGGGGAGACCCCGGGGCCGGCAGGCGAAGCCCCCTGAGGGGGTCGGGGAGAGAGAGGACAGACCTCTCTCAGAAAAAAACACACACACCCCCTTGAACTCGTGCCTACCGAGGAGAATGCACTCTGCACATGTTCAGAGGCGCGCGCGCGCACTGCACCGCTGGCTCCTCGCCAGCTATAAAGCCTGCCACTAAAAAAACCAGTCTTTTCTTCCCCCAAACTTGGGCCTCCCACCTGCTTTTGGACTACAGTTTCCCCTCATCGTCCCTGACCACTGGCCCTGCTGGCTAGGGATGGCAATGTTTTAGGAACAAAATAAAAAATAAAATTCCTTCCACCTTAGAGACCAACTAAGTTTATTGGTATGAGCTTTCGTGTGCATGCGCACATGCCATAAGCATAGCTGTCAACCGTCAGATTTGAAACTAAGGGATCAGCAGCCTCACCTTTCCCGGGGACAGACTACGGGATATCTAACAATCCGGGATAGCAGCGGGGAAAGGTGCTGGAATAAGGGAATTTCCCGCAAAAAAGGGGGAAGGTTGACAGCTATGACCATGAGCCCCAAATGTACACGGCCGTTTGGAACACAGAAATCAAGAAAAGTCATCAAACCATCAAATCTGGCATGCAGGGTAGGGGGGGCACCTCAGTTATGTAATTCGGCATTTGAATGATTGGTATTAGTAATTGTATTATAATTTGGTGTTATAATAAGGCTATTATTGGATTGTAACTGAAAATTAATCAAATGGTACAGTGGTACCACCAGGGATGATTTGGGGGAGTACATGTCCAGGACCATGCCACTGCAGAATGAGCACAGCCCCCTGCTCTCAGATGCCATAGGGCTAGTTTATCACATCTGTAAGTGAAATGATGCACAATGCTGTCTTGAAGAGTTCCTTCAGGCCTAAAATCCTAATGGCGTACACCATTAGGTGTACACACTACATTCAGCAACCATGCCACATAATTCGCACACCCTCCCCACCCCCATAGTCCAGAGGTGTTCCTTAAATGGGAGTTTTATATCCAAGTGTAGTCATATTTGTTTTATATTACCGGGACAGGTCTTTTCCTTGGGATGCAACAACGTGAAGCAAAAGCAAGTGATTACACAACGTAATAGGTTTCTGTGTTGTGCAAAAGTTGCTGTGAAATTACAGTGTCAGTACATAACTGTACATCACAGTGCATAACTGGCCTGGGTATATATATGCTTAAGTCGCTGAAAATCTGTGTTGTCTGTTTCCAGGATTTCTTTGGTGTCAGCATGATTGTCCCCTTATTAAGCCTTCACATCAAGTCTATAGGAGCAAGCCCAACAGTTGCAGGAGTGGTAGGTGAGCACGTCATCTAACCTTGTAAGCAATTGGAGGAAGTGTGCCTTCCTTTTCAGCGAAAGGCTGTGGAAACCAGCCAGTCCGAAGCAGCAGGGTCTCACTCAGAAGCCTCCGGTATAAAAATGTGCAAGTTGTCATTTAAGTTAGCAACAGTTGTTAATGGACCTAGGGATAGAAAATGAAAGACTTCTCTATACCCTGCTAAGCAGCCAGCAGTGATGGCCTTTTCTTGAAAGTCTGTCTGACATCACAAGGCTGGCTCTTGAACAACTGACTTACTTGAAAGCCTTTAGCACAGAGCGCCTTTCAGGTTGGTGTGTCCAGCTGAGACTTCTGGATGGAGATAGTCTGGCCATAGTTACCCATACGCTTGTTACATCCCCCCTGAAGTATTGCAAAGCATTATACAGTGTGGGAGCCAGTGTGGTGGAGTGGTTAAGAGCGGTGGACTCGTAATCTGGGGAACTGGGTTCGCATCTCCGCTCCTCCACGTGCAGCTGCTGGGTGACCTTGGGCCAGTCACACTTCTTTGAAGCCCCACTCACCTCACAGGGCCAGTCACACTTCTTTGAGCCCCACTCACCTCACAGAGTGTTAGTTGTGGGGGAGGAAGGGAAAGGAGAATGTTAGCCGCTTTGAGACTCCTTAAAGGGAGTGAAAGGCAGGATATCAAATCCAAACTCTTCTTCTTTTTCTTCTTCTTATACACTGTGTTCTCTATGAAAATGGTTCTGAAACTTCAGTTAGTGCAGGTTGTGCTGACCAGAGTTTTGATTATTTACTTGCATCATTTCTTGCCAACCGTAGAACCTCTCTGGCTGCCTATTGACTTCTGGGCCCAGTTTAAAGTGTTGGTGCTTCTTTTTAAAGCCCTAAATAGGTTGGGACCTAAGTATTTGAAGGAATACCTTCCCTCCCATATCAGCTGCCCACACACTAAAGTCACGTGGGCAAGTCCCTTTATTTCAGTGGGTCTTCTCTGAGCATTACATAGTTGGATATCACCCTTTGTAATTATCATAAAAGAAACAGAAAGTCTAATGACTAAACCAGTTGTCATTTACATTTTGCACTACGTTACTAGTAAGGTGGGAAGAAGCTGGGCTTAATTATACCATAGGGGGGAAATCCACTACAACTGCTGTTTAGATATTAAATCTGTAAGGAAGAATCCTACCAAGAACATGCCGGGAGTCATATAATATCTCAGAACTCCATCTCTAACTTCAGAGCCAATGTTGGATCCTCCCTTTTGTAGAAACATCTAACTACCACCAGAGCTCTGGCATTGGTAGAGCCAAAGGCAGGTGGGGGGGGGGGTGTTGGAAACAGTTTGGGGGCATGTTGGGCAAGACCAAGAATTGGCCTGGATCCAAACCATATTAGCAACACAGGATGTTCCCAAACTGGGAAGATATTTAGAAAACTTTGTGAATTTCCTACAGTTTCCAGTGGGGAGGAAATGGTTGGTTGGTTGGTTGGTTGGTTTAAAAAATCAACAACCAGAAAAAGGGCAGAAAAATGCAAAAGTGCTCCTCTGCATAACTACTTTATGCATGTCAGCATCAGGAGACCCCAAAATCAAACCCTGAGTTTATAACTAAGGACTCAACACATTACAATCACTTAATTGCGCAGTAAGAATGTCAGTGGTTTGCCTTTATTGTGTTCAAATACATGCGAATGAGTTTTTACTTTACTGTAAAACCTCCAACCGTTCCATTGCATTGCCACCAAAGAGAACTCTGATCCGAATTAAACTTGTCTCATAAATAGACCTACAAAAGTTACCAGCCCGCAGCAGCCTGCTGATTTGTATGCTGCATACAGAGAAGGGGGACTTCCTTTTTCTTGTGATTGCTTCGCTTGGTGCTATGTTTGCTCCATCCCTCCTCCACCAATTTGCTCTCACATTTGTGGAATTCCATGCGCTTGCCTTCATGCAGTTCCTTGTTGCTAGTAGACAGGTGATACGCTTCAATGGCCTTTTTCCAAATTCAAACAAAAATGATATATCTGGAAGCATTTCTTTTAGTAAAATTTAGAAACATGCTATTTCTCAAAGTTCTGAAGTTTTGCTGTGCACAATTCTGGCCTTTAGTATATGTAACTATGCACTGTACTTGCCCAGTACAAACTGCATCCTGTCGTGGCCTCTTAAGATCAGCTGCCATCTGCCACCCATGTCTGAATCAAGGACAGATAAGTCGTGGCCCTCCAGGTGTTGTTGAACTGCAACTCCCACCAACCCTGGCCCTTGACCATGTTAGACGGGGTTAATGGGACTTGCTGTCTCTAAATCTGATGGGCACCATGTTGGGAAAGGTGTGTTAAAGTGGCATTGGTTCATAGACTGTTCCTGATTGGTTCAATGTTCCACGGCTGCAGAGTTCCATTGGGCTCAAGCAGTGGATTCAAGCTTCCCAGACGAATTTGTGGGAAGGCAACCCCACACAGATTTGTCTGGCATCATATCCCGAGTATTGCAGAAAATATAAGGCATACCTTGGCTTCTTTCAGTGAGTTATTCATACCTCTTCTTTCATCTGTCTTTGACACAGACTCACTCAATGGTGGGATTTTTCCTATTTTTTTATTTTTAAAAAATTACCTAGCCGGAAGAGTCAGTGAACCAAAGTTTGCAGCGGGAACAAGTCAGGATATATTTTCCCCCTTCATTGAAAATCTGCAAAAGGCACTCGGTATCTTTTTGTACGCAACCGCGCCAGCTGAAATAGTACCGTATATGCAAACAAATGGGGAGCAGGGGAAGAGATACCCGCAAAAGAAATTTGGCAGAACAAATTGATAGAATACATAGAACTAGTAACCATGACCAGGAAACTAAGGAATAAGGATGAGTTAAAGAGAAGAGTGGAGGTGTTTTGGAGATTATTTTAGAGGGTACAATATGCAATTTAACCTACAAGTAGGAGTTAACATATGAGCAGCAGATAACATCAAAAAAGGAAGACTTGAGATGATAATGGGTGAAATATCAGGATATGCCTCAGATCCAGATTTCCCTAGAATGTCACAGAGAGATGGACTGGGAAGTCTTAGGAAAAGAGCTAAGTGGTGGATAACATAAGATGTGTGTATAAAAGCTGGTAAATTGTGTAAATAAAAGTTAGAATTGCATACATAAAGGTTTTTTTAAAAAAGAAAGTCTATGAAGTTATAATTCTACTCTGATTTTTAAAAATGCTTCCTTCACTTTTAGGATCTTTATATGGCGTTCTGCAGCTCATTTCCAGTACCTTAGTGGTAAGTTTGGTCACCATTTTTAATGTCAGGAATAGTGTGATGCAGTAGATAGAATATTGTATTTAAATACAGGCATTCCAGCTTCAATTTCTTGTTGAACTCTTTAGCTTATTGGGTCGCTGTGAGTAAGTCAGTATCTCTCAGCTGAGCCTGTCCCATAAGGTTAGTGCGACAGTACATACATATGCTGTGGAAGTGATGTGATAAAAACTGATCAAATTAAAAGTGTATTTTTTGAGTGAGAGCTGGCATCTAAGAGCTCCATGGGTAGGCAAACTAAGGCCTGGGGGCCGGATCCACTTGAATCGCCTTCTAAATCTGGCCCGTGGACGGTCCGGGAATCAGCGTGTTTTTGCATGAGTAGAATGTGTCCTTTTATTCTAAATGCATCTCTGGGTTATTTGTGGGACATAGGAATTTGTTTATATTCTTTTTCCAAAATATATTCCGGACCCTGACAAGGTCTGAGGGACAGTGGACCCCTGTCTGCTAAACAAACATAGGGGAGCTTCCATTGTTGTTCAACAAATGACCACCATATGGCAAACTGTATTTGAAACTCCTCAATTTCAAAAGCAATTTGTTGTGCATTATAGGTAGCCTCTTGGGCTGCCTTTATTTTTGGAGACAACAGAGTAATTAAACCATTACTTCAGATTAATTTTGAAATTTCCGCATGTACTTCAAAATAAGAAGCTGCCCTTTCTGTAGCTGGACTTTACTTATTTATTGTTGTTACTGCAGTTCTAGAAAATTATCTAATACATCGGGGAAATGCCATGCGGTTCTTTAGCTTTTACAGGATGGGGTCCCTAAATGGTGGCATTTAGGTTCTTCCTCCTCCCCCCCTTAATCCCAGCCTATAACCAAATGTTTATGTCTCCCCCTCCTTTTCTATAGCTCCAACACCAACACCAACCCAAGCAAAAATTGCTTGTTCAAACCAGATATCACAAAACACATTTTTACGTTTGTAATCATACCCGTGTTCAGTACCAGTCAGTGCCACTATCTATCTAAAATATCAACTTCTTTATTTAGCTTAACTGTTATTGTCACACTATGTTAAGAGAGTGAAATTATTATCAGAACGCATTAATGAAAAGGGTTGAGCAACAACCCCACCCCTTCAATTAATGTTATTTATAATTCCATGGAAATAGGAAGTAGGCAGCTGTGTTGATTTGAACAGGCTCCTTCTGTATTATCCAGGGATCCTGGAGTGATGTGGTGGGAAGACCTTATTGCCTACTTGTCTGCATTATCTTCAGCGCATTGGGTTATTTTATGCTTAGTGTCTCCAGCAATGTGGTTTTATTTGCTGTTGCCCGGATTTTTGTGGGTAAGTAGCTGCTTGGCTATTCATACCCGAGCTCAGTTCATCTTTCAATCAGTAGTGGATAATCATAGCATAGTTCATTCCTCTTACTTCTGAGAAGCACAAATTCTGAAGAGTTAAATGCATTATATGTAATAGAGCCAGTTAAGCACTTTTAATACCATTTTTCCCCAGTGGGAAAGCTATATTTCTCCCATTTTAATTAAGGGGACAAGATTTGAAACGAGGGCCATGGTATGCCCATTCTTGCTATGAGTGATAGAATTATTCAGTGTAGGGCTGTTCTTACTTTGAGGATAGCTTTATCCTTCAAAAAAAAAACCTTCCTAGGGTAGCTTACATTTGTTTTTGTTGTTGTTGTTGTTGCCACAGTCAAAAGTTCCCAAAATGCAACCTTTTAATTTCATTATGGCGTCATTGGTTAGCAAAGTGGGAGCATCTTGTCCTCCAGCCTTGTAGTAAAGCTAGCAACATTGCAAAGTATCTCCCGCCAGCTGTTTGCTAAAGGTATAGGAAATCTCTAAACAAGAACAGAAACAGCAATCAGTTGCAAAAAGTACATCCTAGTGGGTAAAGGGCACCAGGGAGATCCGGATTCAAATCTTCACTCAGTCAGGAGGCTGGTTAGTTACTTTTGGACCTGTCGCACACAAGCTCAGCTGAACCTTGCTCACAGGGCCTTTGTGAGGATTTGAGGGAAAGGTAGAATAAAAATGTGATAGAAACCATGAATTGCAATATTTTAAAGGCTGATATTATAGTTTCACAATAAAAGCTATTTAATTTAATTTTGTCTTAAAAATAATCTTAAGTATCAGTGATTTTCTTCTCATAACACTAATGCCCAACTTTAAAATGATCACACAATTAGTCACTTCTGGGGAGGAAGAAGAAGAGTTTGGATTTGATATTCCACTTTATCACTACCCGAAGGAGTCTCAAAGCGGCTAACAATCTCCTTTTCCCTTCCTCCCCGACAGCAAACACTCTGTGAGGTGAGTGAGGCTGAGAGACTTCAGAGAAGTGTGACTATCCCAAGCTAGAAATTGAAAAGGAAATTTTTTTGCATTTTCAACTTTTCTTTGCTGCCTTTATGACATGGGTTTGACAGTTTGGGATCTGCACTTCTCTAAGTAAATTTCTTCTCTAAACACATTTCTTGTTCGTTTCTAGGTATTTTCAAACACACACACTCAGTTTCCAAAGTTCTCATCTCTGACTTGGTTTCTGAGAAGGACCGCCTCCGAGTAATAGGACATTTCAACGCCGCTGCCAGTATTGGTTTCATTCTGGGGCCTGTTGTTGGAGGCTACCTTACGGAGCTCGAGGGGGGCTTTTATGTCACAGCTTTCATCTGTGCTTCCATTTTCATCTTGAATGCTGGTATGTTGCTTGATATTTTTTCTCTTGTTGCCCCTCCTTTTACAACATAAATGTTGTTATTATTATCAGTCTTTTGTATATTTATTGACCAACTGCAATAGTTGCATCAATTACGGATGGGGAACCTACAGCTCACAGACCCTCTCCATTTGTGCCCTGGGCCATTTTGGCCAGATGATATCCATTTGCCCTACAAGTAATTGTCAGATCTCCATAGGCAGCATTCTGTTGTAGCCAATATAATAGATTCAGGTAGGTAGCCGTGTTGGTCTGACACAGTTGAAAGAAATTAAAAAATTGTCCAGTAGCACCTTAGAGACCAACTAAGTTTGTTCTGGGTAAAAATCTGAAGAAGTGTGCATGCACACAAAAGCTTATACCCAGAACAAACTTAGTTGGTCTCTAAGGTGCTACTGGACAATTTTTATATTTATTTCCAACATAATAGGTAGCAGTGTGCGCTTGGTTGTGGCATGCATATGTTGCCCACAACAGTTTCTCTGCTTTGCCCCCAAAGTTTGGCTCCATCTTACGTCGGGCCTGTGTAATACATTTCGATGGGCTCTAGGTTATTTCTAGGAAACCGGCAGCACAGCCTCGATTTGTAAAGGTGTCTCAATTTCCTTTGCAGGTCTTTTCTGGATTCTGCTATGGCTTGAAAAGAAAAAGCATGGTAATGACTGGAGCATTATTAACCCAGCAAAAGTCAGTCCCTTACCAGTGGCAAAGCTCAGCTTGCAGAAGGACCCTCTATCTCGCGAAGCCACAAGGAACAGTGCACACCCCCAGACCTCTTGGGCTCAGATTGTCTCTGTGTTGAAGAGGATTCGCAGCATTACCCGTTCCGATCTGCGGGACGTCTTCCTGGTACGGCTACTGATGTCGATTGCAGTCATGCTTTACCATAGCAATTTTGTCTTGGCACTTGAAGAGAGGTTTGGGATCAAACCTAAACTCACCGGTTACCTCATAAGCTACAGCAGCGCGCTTGGAGTGGCTGCCGGCTTTCTGCTCGGACCAATTACAAGACTATATAAGCACAACACCTACGCCATCTTACTGCGGTCCACCATCTTCACCTGCGTGCTCACGATGATATATTCTCTCTCGAAGAATGTATGGGCGGTGGTCCTGTCCTCCACCTTTTTAGCATTTTCGACCACCATCGGGCGTACTTGCATTACTGACCTCGAGCTGACTTTGGGAGGGGACCACGCCAGTGGTATGCTCATAGGTGTCGGTCAGTCGGTCTCGGCCATCGGCCGCATACTTTCCCCTCTTCTGTCAGGAATCGCCCAGGAGTTCAGCCCTTGTGGGCCCCCCATTCTCGGGGGCCTGTTGGGATTTATAGCTGTTCTCATCATGGTCCTCAACAAATCACGATACACGGTCATCAGGGGCGCCAGAGTTAAAATGAGATAAGCTGTTAGTGCTGCTACTTAAAAAAGCAACACAACTGAGAGAAATGAAAATGTTAAGGGTTCAGGAGGACTGTTGTTGGGACGCTTTATAACGAAACACTATAGTGTCAAGGAAAGAACAGTTCCCTTATCTTTCATCCTGACCAGTAAACTTAACAGGTAAATTTGAGGCTGGTGAAGGGGCGTTAATTCACACAGCTAATAAGAAATCTTGCTGGTTGTAGTGCAAAGGGAAAGCTGCTGAACATTACATCTATTCAAATAATTTTAAATTGTGATTCAAATCCTGGTGTGTGTTTTTTTTAAAACAAGCATGACAATAGGATTAGAACCTGACTCCAGGTATCTGGTGTCATTCCAAAAGAAAAAAGGAGAATGGAAGAGATGTTATCCGTTTCTGCTGTGATCCACTTAGATCTCAAAATGTGGGGCAGACTTCCTTCAAGCCTCACACATTGTTGCCAGAAGATGCAGGGCAAGGTTTGGACTTTCTGCAGGGCTGTGGTCCTTGTATATGCTTGCAGAGGGAATGAATTTGTAGTTAACATGCTATTTATTAAAGGTGGTGTTCTACTGCTTGTGCCATCTTGGTTTGGAACAATTCTAACACTGAACACTTACTGGGGAAGGGGACCTTAATGACGAATGTGCTTTCGACTTGGGAAGAATACTACCACTCAGGGTCATCAGCTGTGGGGTTTACAAAGCCGCAGCAAAGACTCAAAAGCAGGAAGAGTCCATATTGGGGGTTTTCAAGGAGTTTCCTGCCTCCTCCTTTGCTACAGGACATCCTAAGCAAGTCGTTTCCTCTTTATTATGGTTTACTGAAGTGTTGTGTTTCAAGGAATCCATGTTTCCTTTATACTTGAAATAGTACAGGTATGGGTAAAGGCTGCTCTCTGCAGCAGACATCCTTAAAGGAGGCTTGTGACGGCGGCCACATATTTAAAAGAGAGTTTTAACTTGCTTGGCGGCAATTTTGTTGTTGAGTTTGGGGGCTTGGAGGAATTACCTGGTCAGGTTTGTCAGGAGCATTGGTTTCGTACCAAGTGTAATAATGTGATGTAACATGAGAGCATTGAAGCTGGAATCTGTATTACATGTGACTATGGCATTGAAGCTGGAATCTGTATTACATGTGACTCAAGAGCCACAAACCTTAAACTAACTGTATGCCTTTTTGAAAACAAGTAGATGGAGCTTGCTTCAAAAATATATAGATAGGGATGTCCCTGTTTTGTATTCATCCGTCTTTGATCAGCTGCTTGAAATAGAAACAATTGTCCAATCAACTCCAGCTGAAATATAATGAAATATGGCCTGCTTTTTAGTTAAAATGGCACTGGCACAGGCTTGGACAACTTGGTCCCACTAAGATTAATGCATATTGTAGACTGCAATCTGAGGGAGGCAGCAAAAACAAGAACGCTTGGTAGGCTGCACCCATTTAATAAAACAGATAAGAAAAAAATGTGATGCATTTACAAAACAGGCTTTTACTCTCCACACCCTCCAAATGAAAGTCCACTTGCATTTGTCATAAAATTTAAGGCTAGAATTTCAAAGCATGTGAGAGTAGCTGTGGTGAGATGGGGATCAGAGCAAAGAGGTGGTGAGTTGGGAGCTGGTTAAGTACCTTTGCCCAAGCGTAGATGCATTCTGTTCTTAGGAACCTTTGCTTGCTTTAGTGCCGTCCAGGAAGAGGCTCAATTCCTAGGGAAATGTGCGTATGAACCTGCTCACAGTTCAAAACTGGTCTGCAAAGTTTCTTTTGAAACTGCGAGCTCAGAAAACAATCTTAACTACTTACATGATGTAGCAGAATAAACATTTAGGAATCATTTTTCGTATCTGTGGAGCATTTGGGACAAATAACATCTGTAAAAAGAGTCCCTCAGGGATGCATTGTACTTCGTTTGAAGGCAGTTTAGAATGGCTTTGCATTGTTCTCTTGAAAGTTAAGAGCTCTTGGAATTACATAACAATGTTGGTAACTGGAAATAAAAGGGAAAAGAATGTCCACCTTTTCTGCTTGTCGTCAGTTATTGTTGTCTATTTGCTCATTATTCCAGCCAAAATAATTGCTGGTCTATAAATTGCACATCCCACACAAAGGCTGTTCCAAACTGCTTCCATGTGTTGAGTATTTACACTTGTAAAGTGTTTACACTATTTTTTTTTATTTATTATTATTAATTATTATTATTATTATTATTATTATTATTATTAATATACTGCCTTATACCCGGAGGTTTCAGAGTGATTCACAGTACAAAATCAAAATATAAAAGCACAAAAATATATAATCGAAATAAAAACAATACCCCGCCCCAAAAAACCCCCACATTTTAAAGGGGCACTAGTAGAACAACTTGCTATATGGATTATCAATTGGAGTTTTCACACCATTACCAACCACTCCTAAGGCTGTTTGAGGTGATTGTGTTGAGAACCCTGTGGTGGTGGCAAGCCTTGTAGTTTAGCCATGTTATAAATCACAAACATTTTTGTACTAAATGATAAATAGTTACATCACATGTATATTGCCCAATGATGAATCTCCATTTTATATAGAGTTTGGACTTCCTCACTTTGTCACGGTGCCTAGTTCCTAAAATATTTGTTCTGCGAGGCATAAACTACCCACATTACTCTACAATCTTCAGTGGGGCTTAATCCAAGGTAAGTATGTACAGGACTCTGTCTCCAAATGATCAACTCTTCTCACAGAGCTTTTAATAAACGTTAGCTGATGATTGATACTTTTGTATAAACATGGAGTATTCTGTGTTGGTACAGAGCAAACTGAAAAGAAAGTTGTGTTTTATATCTTCCAACAGATGGCACTAGAGATTAGGTATTACTTCGGCAGTTCTGCTTTCAAAGCATCCGTAAATTTACTGCAGCACAAACCCAGGAAAGAAACTAGCCATTTTACCGCCAAATAAAGATGTATTATGCTATTAGAACTGCTTGGGAAATGCTTGTCAAAATCACATTTTTTCATAGCCCAATCCAATTTATGCTTCATTTCACACTTTGCCATTCTGTAGATATATCTTTTTCATTTATTAAGCAAATATAACTCTATTTTCCGTGAAATAAAATCCAGATCCATAAAACCTACTGAGAGGATCAAATTCAATTTTGAAGTCAATAAACGAAACAATTTTGGACTGAAAACAACGTATTGAGGTGACTATCCAATCACGAGCTCATTTACTTATTTGTTCAAACTTGACAAAATGCTCCAGAAAAGTGCATATATATTTATAAATTAATATATTTCAAGTGATAAGTTTCAACAACTAAATCCAATGAGTTGTTGGAATTATCAAGTAGAGGGGCATTTCTGACAATGCATAAGAGCAGTATATTCTCATACCACTTTTCTATTACAGTAAAAAGCATGGCAATAGAAACAAAAGCTTTTCCATTTACATCTTTACATAGTGTTAGAATTTGGATTTCAGAAACCCAAATTAGGAATTTCAGAATTTGGGATTCAGGCTGTACTGCGGCCTTAATCTCTTGCATTTGTTCAGTTTCACAGTTTGCAACACCTAACTGTGTTTCAGTGCATCAGGCACTCTTAGAATTGCTTTCTGAGGATGAATTCTTTTAAAAAGAAGTGCATTGTGCAATTTCTTAGTGCAACTTATACTGCAAACCTGCCATTGGCAAACACACAAAACACAATTTACATTCAAAAGTACTGTAACTAACTGATAAAACTTATCTTCATCGCAGAAGTTTAAAAACAAAATATAAAACAAAATAGTTGCATTATTTGGTTCCACAGAAGGTGAAGATGTTTTTTTCCACATAGTGAAAGAACATATTTTCTTTCCCTCCCATCCCCAACCAGTACCCATGACCTTAAATGGCTCCATCTGTCCAGTTTAAAGTGCCTCCCTCTGCTGTTCATTGTTAATGGCTCCATTTAGCTGCTTTCAATATGGTTTATTCTCGGATTTATCACTAGGCCTTTTTGAAGCCTGTCGGATTAAACGAGGCGGTGGGAGTGGTTTGGCGGGTCCCTCATCTTCCGCTGACTCTTCCTCATTCAGTGTGCCAAATGGTGGTCTTGGCA
The DNA here is from genome assembly GCF_964234715.1 of Podarcis melisellensis. Classification (NCBI taxonomy): domain Eukaryota; kingdom Metazoa; phylum Chordata; class Lepidosauria; order Squamata; family Lacertidae; genus Podarcis; species Podarcis melisellensis. Next base: position 30,287,237 of record NC_138531.1, read on the forward strand.
AAAGTGGTTGTCTGAAGCCTCTGTTTCCCTGGCTTGCTGTCTCTCCGTTGTTCCTCTCCGTTTCATTTTTCCATTCCATCCTACACTGCTGCTGTCGAAGCCTCTGGTCTCTCAGAATTTTTCCTGCTTGGGATTTCAAATTCAGCACTGTGCTTTGATCAGATTCAGAATCGCTGTCGTCCGTTACTGCAAATTAAAAGTATATATTAATATATGCATCACGGGAAGAAGAAAAAATGGAGACAAACAAAATCTCAGCACGCCCAATGCTTCACTACGCAAAGTACCATGATGTAACGATGGCCCTGTTCAGGTGGTTTCTCTAACACTGTTAACAATTATATTAATCGGAAGAGCAGAGTTATGCTTTCCGGCGCAATCACGGTTCCACGCCATGGGGTAAGGGAAAATCATACAGTGGTACCTCAGGTTAAGAACTTAATTCATTCTGGAGGTCCGCTCTTAACCTGAAACTGTCCTTAACCTGAGGTACCACTTTAGCTAATGGGGCCTCCCACTGCCACCACACCACCACCACACGATTTCTTTTCTCATCCTGAAGCAAAGTTCTTAACCCAAGGTATTATTTCTGGGTTAGCGAAGACTGTAACCTGAAGCGTCTGTAACTTGAAGTCTGTAACCTGAAGTACCACTGTACTTGCATAAAGCAAGTGCCCTCCTACACATGTCTGCTCCCCCATATGTAGGTTGGGGGCAGCAACGCAGTGAGTTCCAACTATCCTTCTCCCCACATCATGTATTTAATCATGCAAGGAAGAGTGCCCAGGTGCTAATGTATTACTAGTTTCCTAAATCTGTGGTGCATTTTGCTACCTATGGTCCAGCTTCCTACCATCGCCAAACACATCCTTACACTCATTTTTTGCCAGCAAGTTTTTATTTGGAATTTAAGGTTTGCCCCAGCAGGGGGCGGGCGGTTCCTAATGAAAACGAAAGTTCATGCTGCCACTGCTAATACCAAGTCTTACCACATGAGGGCACAGTCAGTCTCAGTACAGGAAAATGATGGGCAAAGGACATTTCACCGAGGTTTTTACCACCCCAGCAAAGTAACTTTGGGACACATACCACATTATTCCCCAGCTCTGTAGCGAAAATTGCACAGGCTACCTACCCAAAGCTGCCTATACTACTAGGGTTGCCATATTTCAAACAGACAGAAAAGTTGTTGGTGTCCTCTCCTCTCAAGTGAGAGGTCGCAGGACCATTGGTCAGGGATGATGGGAATTGTAGTCCAAAAACAGCAGCAGGAGACCCAAGTCTGGGAAACACTGATGGTGCATTGGAACTGAGTGCTTATTTATTTTTAAATAAGAGTTACGTGATATTTTAAAGCTATCTGTAAGGAATTCTCTGCAGGAGAAGCAGTTGCAAGGTTAGACCTGCAAAGAGGAGATATTAAATTAAAGGCACAGAAGCCCTGAGATGTTATATTTGCTTGCCCACACGGGACAGGCTGGTGCTGCAACTGCATTGTGCGGAAAAAGAATTGCCAAACTTCAGGTCTAAGAAAAAACACAGAAAACATTGGGTGGTGGTGATTGTATAGGGAAGTTTTTAGTGTTTGATGTTTTACTGTGTTTGATGTTTTAGTTTGTTGGAAGAGTGGCTGGGGCAACCCAGTCAGATGGGCAGCATAAAAATAAATAAATAGTGATGATAATGATGAAGCTTGGGAAATCACAACAGGCCGATAAACAACAACGCTGTCGTTCTTTTCCTGTTCCAGAGAGAGAACATGACATCTTAGGACAGACTTTTGAGATGAAAAAAGCTGTTTTGCAAAGGCATGTAACTAACAAGCAAGGTCTTAAGCAGGGGTCAGCAAACTTTTTCAGCAGGGGCCAGTCCACTGTCCCTCAGACCTTGTGGGGGGCAGGACTATATTTTTTTGGAGGGGGGAAAGAATGAACAAATTCCTATGCCCCACAAATAATCCAGAGATGCATTTTAAATAAAAGCACACATTCTACTCATGTGAAAACTCGCTGATTCCCAGACCGTCCGCAGGCTGGATTTAGAAGGCGAATGGGCCAGCCCTGGCCCCCGGCCTTAGTTTGCCTACCCATGGTCTTGAGAGTCTAAGACATTAGACACACAAGATCTGATGAAAATCTGGCTAAGTGTCCTAATCACCACAGCAACCATTCAAAAGTTGTTGCCATTTGCTTGAACCTGATGTTCACGTAACAATTTATTTATTATTTTTCCTTCGCGTGCGTGTGCTGAGTAAGAGATGTTCCGTTTAAAGCAGAGGGTATGAAAGGAACAGGTGAATACACAATGCAGTGCTACTGGGAACTCAACATTGTGGTGAATCGATGGCTGAGATCCAAAGAGTCACACAACTAGCTCCTCACATCCCGGGCCTTTGGGCTTGTGGTTCTACATGCAGGCACCTCCCTTACTGCTTTGGCAACAATGGAGCCGTTTCAAAGCAGTTCGTGGCTGGGAATCTGCAGCGCAAAGGAGGAAAGCCAAGAATGGTACTGTACGTTCAAGCCTTTGGGTGTGTCTACAGTAGCTTTGGATCCAGGCCTAGGGCTATAATGTCAGAGGAGGACAGTAAGTTTTCTTTCACCCTCCCTGAAAATTAAAGGTGCAGTGATAGAGCCACTTCATCTCATGTTCCACTTTTGTCCCTGGCCAAACAAGTTTGGTAGGTTTTTGTGGAGAGAAGATCTACAATATAAGGCCTAAAGGATGGGGGTGTGCCGCAGAGGCAAATATGGCTCCATTATACCCCTTAACAGGACTGGGGCTTCAGCCAGATAACATCCCTTCCTGCTAGGTGCACTGCTCTGCTAGACTCCTTCCTTCCTCTCCGTTTTTCTCTAGATAGAATGCAGGCAGCAGTAGCTGCTGCTCCTTGCCACTGTTGTTCTCTCATCTGAGCAGGTAAGCAGCTGCCATCCCAAGGGCTACCATGCTATCCCTTGAGTATATACAGTGGTACCTCGGGTTAAGTACTTAATTCGTTCCGGAGGTCTGTTCTTAACCTGAAACTGTTCTTAACCTGAAGAACCACTTTAGCTAATGGGGCCTCCTGCTGCCGCTGCGCCGCTGGAGCACAATTTCTGTTCTCATCCTGAAGCAAAGTTCTTAACCCGAGGTACTATTTCTGGGTTAGCAGAGTCTGTAACCTGAAGCGTATGTAACTCAAGGTACCACTGTACAAACATACTACAGTTGGTACCTCAGGTTAAGTACTTAATTCGTTCTGGAGGTCCATTCTTAAGCTGAAACTGTTCTTAACCTGAAGCACCACTTTAGCTAATGGGGCCTCCTGCTGCTGCTGCGACGCTGGAGCACGATTTCTGTTCTCATCCTGAAGCAAAGTTCTCAACCAGAAGCACTATTTCTGGGTTAGCAGAGTCTGTAACCTGAAGCGTCTGTAACCTGAAGCGTATGTAACCTGAGGTACCACTGTATACAAAGCATACATGCAATCGCATGCACCAATTCACAAAAAATCACCAAGAGCACCTTCTTGGCAAGTGAAAGAAATGGACCTATTTGCATAGGGAGTAGCAGTTCTCTTGGAAATTATGGAAATAACCCATGATCCTCTCTGGCACATATGCTTGTTTTCCAGGTAACCACTTCATTAACAAAACAAAACAAAAGCCAAATTCACTCTTCTTTTTACTCAGAAACTGTATTACCTTTATAAGAAGATTGATTTCTTTTCCGTACTCTCTCAGGGAGTTTAGTGTTTTTAGGCAGTGACAGATAACGGGGTGGTTTGGCTGCCACCTGCAGAAAGAAACATGAAATGTGTTCTGTACAAGCAAAGTGAAATATACGCATGATTACGGCAGCTTCTGATACATTTTGTACCTGCGGACAAATGCAAGAGTATAAAATACATATTACACTGTGAGTTGTGATGGGGCCGTTATTTTTTTCAACTCCCTTGTGCAAACTCTGATGGATCAGTTGGTAGAGCATGAGACTCTTAAACTCAGGGCCGTGGGTTTGAGCTCCACGTTGGGCAAAAGAGTCCTGCATTGCAGGGGGCTAGACTAGATGACCCCCGTGGTCCCTTCCAACTCTACAATTCTACAGTTCTGTGTCATACAAGTACCTGTCTTGACAAGCTGCTGCCCCTCTTCACGGTCTCCCTCAGGCTGTGTCGGCGACGAATCAAAATTTCTTTTGCCTGCTTTTCGCTTGCATCTTCAGCAAGACTGTACCTGTTGTATGATGGAGTCTGAAATGAGAATAAAAGCAACGGCCATATTAATGCCATTAGGTCCAGTCGTGGCCAACTCTGGGGTTGCAGCACTCATCTTGCTTTATTGGCTGAGGGAGCCTACGTACAGCTTCCGGGTCATGTGGCCAGCATGACTAAGCCGCTTCTGGCAAACCAGAACAGCGCACGGAAACGGCATTTACCTTCCCGCCAGAGTGGTACCTATTTATCTACTTGCACTTTGACATGCTTTCGAACTTCTAGGTTGGCAGGAGCAGGAACCGAGCAACGGGAGATCACCCCGTTGCAGGGATTCGAACTGCCGACCTTCTGATCGGCAAGTCCTAGGCTCTGTGCCACCTGCATCCCTGCCATGAGTGGTACAGGGCTGCAAACTAGCTATAATTCAGTGCTTTAAGAAATCTCACAAACAACACTCAAACTAGCATAATGTTTACAATGAATTATATGCAATCAAGATGTGTAATTTAATGCTTGTACAGCCTTTGGACCTTTGGTTGTTGTTTGGTTATTTGGCATACAAAAAATAAGAATTTTAAGCATTGCAAGTCGTGTTCATAACATTTATGCAACTGCAATATTCCTCTACCCCATTCTGGGTGATTTCCCTCTTGCCTTGGAGTTCCATAGGACTCCCCCTCCTCTTCAGGAGGATCCCCAATCCTCTGGAGAAGGCTTTCATAGGTTGCAAGGATGGCAAGAAAAAGAGGAGGAGGAGGATAGAAAGATCAGCTGAACAGGCTACTTTTCACTTGCACTAAAGCAGGGGCCAGCAAACTTTTTCAGCAGGGGGGCCAGTCCACTGTCCCTCAGACCTTGTGGGGGGCCGGACTATATTTTTTTTGGGGGGAGGGGAAAGGAACGAATTCCTATGTCTCACAAATAACCCAGAGATGCATTAAATAAAAGGGCACATTCTACTCAGGTAAAAACACGCTGATTCCCGGACCATCAGCAGGCCAGATTTAGAAGGCAACTGGGCCAGATCCAACTCCCAGACCTTAGTTGGCCTACCCATGGACTAAACCATTGGACATAATTCTTCATTTTTTAAATGTTCGCTCTCCTTCAAAAATATAAATTCCCTGCTTTGATGGGATCTATGTCTATAAAGACATTGGGCATTGTACAAACAGGAATGTGAAAGAGATGGCCCAATTAGACATTTCTACATTATCACACAGTGCAGTGGACCCTTCAGTTACGTACTGCTCTGGATACGTAACTTTTGGGTTACGAACGTGGCAAACCTGGAAGTGTATACTTCTGGGTTTCGCTGCATGCGAATGCACAAAAGTGCTCTGTGCGCCACACACATGGGTGGAAGTGCTCAATCATGCGCGTGCAGAAGCAGCACCTCTACCTTCAGACTTTTCAGGTTGCGGATGGACCCCCGGAACGAATTTAATTCGTATCCGGAGGGTCCACTGTAAAATGCAGTGGAATACATTATGTGGTGTTGTATTTAATCATCAGAAACCCTGGGTGATCAGTTCTAGCTTAAACAATAGGATCGTGAACATTAACAGCTACAATAAACTTCAACATTCTATTTACATAGAGGTCGGCTGCACAGGGTTCTCTTAATGACCAGCGGATAAGGAACTATTTTAAGCTACTGTGAAACTATCTATGCACAGCACCTTAAATCTGTGTATGTATTAAGTGTGTGTTTGTGTGCGTGTGTAGCTCAGAATATTCAGAATTTATGCTCGTGCCTAGTGTTGAGTGGCACATCTTTGTGTTCTAGAAAACCGTCACAAACTCCTCTTCTTAAGACATTTTATAAAGCCTAGAGTACAACTTCTCATACTTCTTTGTCTTTACCATGTTTATTTATCAGCTTTCCCATACACTAATCCTAAATACATTTTCCCAGAGGCGAGTCCCACTGATTTTAATGGAAATGGCTTCCAAGTAAGTTTGCTGAGGATGGCATCCTGGTGATTTTATTAAGGGAGGAAAAAACATCGCCAGCTGAGAAACTAGATACATTCACCACGGGGGTGTTCCATTAATGCTGTATTCTACTTACTCTTTGCCGTATCTGATAGAGATTTTTTGTTAAAATGTATCTTATGTCATCCATCTTGGCAGGATAGGAAGGTCTTATTTCTTCTTCTTCTTCTTCTTTTTTAAGTTCACTGTAAGAAGGTGAAACAAAATATAAAGGAAAATACATAATAACTTGCAATACTATAAATAAGGCCACAGCTAGGTGAAGGTAAAGGGACCCCTGACCATTAGGTCCAGTCGTGGCCGACTGGGATTGTGGCGCTCATCTCGCTTTATTGGCCAGGGGAGCCAGCGTACAACTTCCGGGTCATGTGGCCAGCATGACTAAGCCGCTTCTGGCGAACCAGAGCAGCGCATGGAAACGCCGTTTACCTTCTCGCCGGAGTGGTACCTATTTATCTACTTGCACTTTGACGTGCTTTCGAACTGCTAGGTTGGCAGGAGAAGGGACCGAGCAACAGGAGCTCACCCCGTCGCAGGGTTTCGAACCACCAACCTTCTGATCGGCAAGTCCTAGGCTCTGTGGTTTAACCCATAGCACCACCCAAGGCCACAGCTACCTGGAAGTAATTGCCACTGAACTCAGCAGGGCCTATTTCTGAGTATACAGAATTTCACTGCTACTCACATTTCTCCATAAATGGGGTGCCAGGGGGCAGGGAATGCCTATCCTTACAATTTCAAGTCCCAGCTGGTCTAACTATAGCTATTACATTTCAAACAATTTCAAGATATATGCAAGTACACAAATAGAATTCTAGCAAAATCCCAAATAGGACGGAGCCACGGGCTCTTTTAAATGTAACCATGATAGAATTTTGTTCACATTTGTTACTGGTGGGTATGTCAACCGACTGTGGATTGCTTTGAAAACTTGAAAACATCAGACAGCAAGGAATTTCAGTGTAAAAAAAAAAAGATCATGGCACCTCACAGTAAAAAGCATGCATTAATTGTTAGAAGGGAAAACTATCTTCAAGATATCAGTTGCCATTCCATATTACAGTAACACAGGTTGTTTGTGGAAGGGCTGTAGTTTACTCATTAAGTATCTGCAGTAGGTCTGAGATTCAAGTCCTGAAATCTCCAGTTAGGGCTGGGTGACACGCCAGTCTGAAAACCAGGAAAGCTACTGCTAGTCAGTCTAGAGTCTAGACAGTATTGAATAAGATGGCACAATCATGGGCCTCAGGAGCAAGATCCATTGAGTTGAATGGACTTTACTCCCAGCTAAGTGTGTGTAGGATTACAGCTTAGATGTTTGATACTAAAATCCTGTGTATTTCAACTCAGAAGAAAGTTCAAGTATGTTCAATGGGGCTTACTTATTCCAGGTAAGCGGGTATAGAGGTTGCAGCTCTGGTTGATTAATTTATCAACTGAACTCTCATTGAGTTTGCCCATTCACTAAGAACTTTATTAAAAGCCTTTCTTGCAGTGCCTCCACTTTTGTGGATACAATGGGTAGATACAACAGGTTTGGGGGCCTTTTCAGTGGTGGCACCCTGGTCATGGAATGTTCTGCTGGGAGAAGTTCACATGCCACTTTCTTTATTGTCAATAATAATAATAATAATAATAATAAATCCCAGGCATTTTAAATGTTTTATTGTTGGTGTTGGATCGATATATTGTACTGCCATTGATGTAATTAGCTTTACAACATAATAATTTTTTAATTTAAATTTATTTATTTATTTTATTTATTTAATAATAAGTTTTTTATTGTAAGCTGTTTTTTCTTCTATTGTAAGCCATCAGGATGTTTTTAATGTTTTGGACACAACAATATTCCTTTGAAATAAATATACAAACTATTTAATCCTAGATGTAGAAAATACTGTTTAATTCACTTCTGGCTATGATTTGGCAACTGTAGAATGCACACTTCAAAATGCAACATAGTCAGGATTCAAGCTAGCAATGATATTGCACCCTACTGCCCTCAGCTTACCTTATAGAAGCCAGCGATGGTACTGTACTTATCATTCCACATTCTGCCATCTCTATCGCATGCTTTATTTCAAGTTTCTTGTACAGGGAAACTATACTTGATTTAGGCTCACTTTCCCTAATCAGAAGCCTTCGCAAGTATTTCTTGTCAAACTTTATAAACCTGTGAAGAAGAAGAGTTTGGATTTGATATCCCGCTTTATCACTACCCGAAGGAGTCTCAAAGCAGCTAACACTCTCCTTTTCCCTTCCTCCCCCACAACAAACACTCTGTGGGGTGAGTGGGGCTGAGAGACTTCAAAGAAGTGTGACTAGCCCAAGGTCACCCAGCAGCTGCATGTGGAGGAGCCGAGACGCGAACCCGGTTCCCCAGATTACGAGTCCACCACTCTTAACCACTACACCACACTGGTGGTCTTAACCACTACACCACACTACACCTGTGAGGAGCAGAAGCAATGCTGCAGATTAAATTCTAAAATGCTGCAGTGTCTTCTAAACACTGTTACGAGGTCAACTTTCAGTTTTTGATATGGGTAGCCTGCACAGGGAATGGCAGCTAAAATTCTGCTCACAGGCAGAACTAGGAGCAGCCTGAGCTATAACCAAAAGAGTTATGCCCACTGTTATAGTTTCCAGCTTAATCCTTTTGCTTCCTCTGCTCCTTTTTGGAACTGCCTGGCAAATTGGAAAATTCCCAGCTTAGAAGTAACCGAAGGGGATGGTCCCAGTTACCGTTAATTTTCACCTTCCATTTTTTAGCCCAGGAAGGGACAAGATCAGGCTTCCTCAACCTCAGCCCTCCAGATGTTTTGAGACTACAATTCCCAGCATCCCTGACCACTGGTCCTGCTAGCTAGGGATCATGGGAGTTGTAGGCCAAAAACATCTGGAGGGACAAGGTTGAGGAAGCCTGGACAAGACCTTTAACCAATACAGTACTGTAACTTCTTAATCCAGGTGTAGTACCCATCCTGACTTCAATGAGAAAGGAAAGGAGGGTTGTTAGTTTTTGTTAGTCTCTCTCTTTCTTATGCCTCTAGCTATTTTTCCTGGCGTGGAAGGGCCTCCATGCCATTTCCGTTCCATCGAACTCCAGCTTCACAGAAGTAAAGGATGGGTATCACATACTCTATTTCCTCGCAAGTCCCTCAGCTCTCAGACTTTTCATTCCCTTCCATGTCTCCTTTATAAGCCACCTTTTCTCAGGTATTAAGTCAACCCCTCGCCCTTTCACATTCCCAGGCAGCTTACTGCTTGCTCTCATCCTCTCTCTTCTCCCTGACTCTATCGTCCAGCCCACAAGCTTCTTCTAGCCTCAGCTACCCTACACACAGAGAGACATTCTTTGACCAATTTCCCCACATCCTAACTTTCCCATATACCTGTATGGATACTGATTGAATGGGTAGCTTGAATCATTAGGGGTTAAGGCTACTGATACCATGCTGTTTGTGAAAGTCTGAGTCCTGACTAACACCTTTTTTTAAAGAAATAAGCTAATTCCATGTTATTCCAATAACATGGAATGATAGTGGTATTATTTGACTCCATGAAGTACCACTTTCAGGACACACTCGGGCCACAAAGTCAAAAGATCCCAAAAAAGGAGTGTCGGGTTTGCATGGAAGAACTGCAGGTTTGGACACAAACTATGCACTTCAGAACAACACATTTGAACTAGAATAGTCCAATAGCTAAACCGAAGTCCCAGCAGATTACCTCATGAATATTAACAAACACTTGTATTTTGAATGTAGGATTTTTGAAACAAAGTCAGGTTTTTAATTCATGTAGTTTGATGAGTACAAATGCTTAAACTAATTATATATCAGTATTCAGGTTTGCTAAAATCATCTCATCCCCAAAGCCACACAAAATAATGCTTTACAGAAATCATTGGCAGATTTCAGAATGTAATTATTGAACTGAGGAAACAAGCTGGGCTTCTCACTTTTTCCACACTCCACTAATGTTTCAGTACACTACTTACTTATCTCTCCAAAAGTTGTGACTCCAGTGTCCACACACATCTTCAATTCCAGCTTTCACATGATCAAAGAACTAAAATGTGGAAAAAGACTCATTACTTGCTTTTCTATGTGCCACAAACTTAAGCCACATGCAATCACTGAGGAAAATTTCAGCCAATATAAATATTGTTTATCTAAGCTTCTCTTAAAGTCATTCAACGTTTGTAACCTAATGACCCAGTTCTAAGAACACAATGGCTGAGAGAAAATGGCATTTCTTTCTTCTCTCTAAATCTATATTCACACCATACATTAAAAGCATATGGCTTACCCCAAATAATTCTGGGAAATATAGTCTGTTAAGGGAGCTGAGACGTATAAGATACAGTTCCAAGGAGTCTTTGGGGGAAGTCATGTACTTTAAATGTTTGGTGTTCATGCAACCGTATCACCCTAATTAACCCTTGGCCACTATCGCACAGGGGAGCAGGTGGCGCTGTGGTCTAAACCACTGAGCCCCTTGGGCTTGCCGATCGGAAGGATGGCAAGTCAAATCCAAGAAACGGGGTCAGCTTCTGTTGCTCTGTCCCAGCTCCTGCCAACCTAGCAGTTCAAAAACACACCAGTGCAAGTAGATAAATAGGTACTGCTGCGGCAGGAAAGTAAATGGTGTCTCTGTGCACTCTGGTTTCCATCACAGTTTAGTCATGCTGGCCACATGATCCAGAAAGCTGTCTGTGGACAAATGCCGGCTCCCTCAGCCTGAAAGCGAGATGAGCACCACAACCCCATAGTCGCCTTTGACTGGACTTAACCGTCCAGGGGTCCTTTAACTTTTACCTTTACTATTGCACACTGCACCTAACCAGCTGTTAGTTTCAAAGGGTGGCATGTGCATGTCTCATCTATGTATCAGAAGCCATACTTCTCTTCTCCAGTATCCTGGTATACCAGTAGCTCAGGCTCCAGGGGAAAGAGGGAAACAAAGTAAGCAGTTTGCCCTGAGCCACATGTGCACAGCTGTGTCTATAGAGAGTAGATCACACCCCTGCTTTTATTATGTGCATAATTTAACTGAGCTTCAATACTTACTTGGGAGTTAACAACCAGTAAGCTCAGTTGAAACTTACTTCCAACCAAACATGAAGGACTGAGCTATAAAGGTTAAACCAAATTAAATTGTTGTGCCTAAGTAGTGTGTTTTAAAGTCACTATCTTAAGACTGCCAGTGGAAAAAAATGTGATACGAGACACTAGGCCAGAACTGCAAGCTGAAAACGTATCCACGAACTCAAAGACACACTGGTATGTGGCACATGCAGTACCAAAATGAATTAATTCATGTAACAAGCACATGTTAGAAATAGCACATTATTTCCCACCAAAGAAGAAACATTCAGCTATTAAAACCACATTTCAGTACATGTTGTTCACCCAAAACTCCAACATACCCGACAATAAATTTCCTCGCTAACAGCTGGTTGCTTCTTATTTGCTCTTTTAACATCCAGAAATTCCACCAGTGGGCGAATTGTTATTCCCTGTTTTCAGGAAACACAAAAACAAGCATGAAAATCACATCAGCCCTAAAATTTCCTTTCCACTGTGTCACTCTTATTTTCTGTTCAGCGTGTAGCTAGGTAATGAATGTTCAGAAGCAGTAGAACAGTTGCATGTTGCCTCAGATAACAGCACAATAAAGTCCCCCAAAATGTACCTGGTTTCTTTCTTTTTCTTATTTTCGAAACCAGACAGCACAGACTTTAAAGATCTACTGCTGATGTCTGAATCCAGATGCCCAAGAAATATAGGTGGTAGGTGATTGTGGAAAACTGTCCTTGGCCCTAGAAATCTGTTGTCTTTCACAGAAAACCATGCTGGACTAGGTGGAGAACCAGTCTGACCTGGAGCTGCATATATGTAAACACACACATTTCTAGGTTACGCTTCTGTAACCTGAAGCGTATGTAACCTGAAGCGTATGTAACCCGAGATACCACTGTACTATATTAGTCCCATAGCCAAAATAAGTAGTAGGAACATTGACTGGGCTCTTTGCAGGTTTTAGTGCAAATAACTATTTAGTCCCATCACTAAAGAGGGATATTCTTACCTGAATGAAGACTGTGAAGAAGATCACTACAATAACAGCAGTAATAAAAAGCTTCTTTCTAGGGAAGTCGGCAGAAGGGAGCAGGAAAACAAGAGAGAAACATATGGCTCCTCGGAGGCCTCCATAGGCAATAATAAACTGGTCCTTAAATGTTATAGGAATTGTCCGGAATACATTAATAATTTGAGTCAATGCAAAAACTCCTAAGGAAAATATAGAAAGACAAGCATGGTTCATAACCTTAAATTTAAGACAAATATAATAATGTTTCCAAAATAAATGTAAGAATGTTATCTTCCATGTTATGTCATATTACAAAGAGGTGCAGAGGTTTTATTTACATGTGACACTTTCCCAAGGGCTTCTGTTGCACAAACAACTTGAGTGTCCCTGCACTTCTCTCCCCACTTCCTGCACAGCTCGCTCGCTCTCTCTCTCTCTCTCTCTCTCTCTCTCTCTCTCTCTCTCACACACACACACACACACACACACACACACACACAGAGAGAGAGAGAGAGAGAGAGAGAGAGAGAGAGAGAGAGAGACTTTTCTCACTGTAGTTGGTGGGGGTTGAACCAAGGACACTTTCTTAATGGAAGTATCATGATAACCGAAATCAAGAGGAGGAATTTTAAAAAGCTCCCCTACCAGGGCCAGCCCAAAACATTTCACTGCCTGAAATGAACAGCAACATTCCCACCAACGGAGGCGGATTTACGGAAGGCCAGCTGATTTGGTCAAATCAAAGCTTCAGGGGCGCTGCAACTATAATGCAGAATGGAAATGGAGAAGTGGAAGGAGGCGCTGAATTTTGGTGTTGCAGACGGGCTGCCATTGAAATGTGAGACACCACACCACTCCCAAGCACAGAAGCCAACCAAATTGACATAGCTTATAGACTGCTGGACTGATTTACTTTAGCACTTGAAATAACATTAAAGGATTGTCTGGAAAGACCCACAGTCTTCCATGTCCAGAACATGTCTTTCTTTCAAGCAGTTTTTGCTTTTTCTCTTGATGGCAGCTTTCTTTTCTTTCTTTTTTTGGTCAAGCACACTGTTCCATAAAGGATAAGCATGTTTCAGGTGTAAAGTATGTTGAAGTGCAATCTATACCGTTTTAAGTGTCTCTTACCTAGTGCACGCCAAATCAAACAAAACAGGAGGGTAAAGCAAACAAAGGCCCAGTTCCACTCATGGTTTTTTCCAACCGTGGACACGCCCATGAAAATAAAGATCAGGGTCTCGCTGACACTGCTCAGCATCTTCATGAAGTACTTTATTGTGGTGTAGGACTTTTGAGAAACATTCGCCTCCACGTATTTACTCATGGTCATAGCACAAGCTGTAATCCTGCAGAAGAAAGCAACTTTTAATTCAGCTTCCAAAATACTTAAAGTTTACACAGCCCAACGCGAAAAGCATAGCCTGTTATCCCAGGAAGGTTTTAAGGCGGTTCCTCAGATTAGCAAAATTCTGCTCAAGTTTCCATTTCAGCAATCCAGCTGCTGTTGAAGCATTAAATACATGGAGAGGTTCAAAAAGCGATTGACTGAAAGGTGGAACCAACTTTAGCTAGAACAGGAAGGAAGAGCTCTGAGAATTTAGGCTGTAATCCTATACACATGCTGGAGTACATCCAATTGAACTCATTGGGGCTTCCTTCCAACCAGACATTTGATAGGATCATGCTGTCGGTTGATTGTGTGGGTCAGCGTTAGTAAATACAAGGGAACTGCATGGACTTCAATGGGACTGAGAGATCTGTGTGCGTCACAGGACATTGTTTCACTGTTCCTGAACAGCAAGTCTCTTGCATAACTTCATATTACAAACTGATGTTTAAATGCAAGGAAGTTTAAAAACCTGTTTGCAAAGCAGTGCCAGGGAGCCATGGTAAATTAACATGCACACACTGCTTCGTTCCTAACCTTTTTCTAAAGGGAAGGCTCCGTTTCAATTTACTTGCAGAAAACGAAGTGATCATTCTTTGAGGAAACTCTGTTTCCTTTGCTGCTCTGTAAGGACATTACATGCTGCCACCATGGGCACCAGCTGACTGCTATAATTATCTCCTTTTTAGTTACTCAGCGTTGTGGGATTCAGCGTGTCATGATTTCACTTTTCACAAGATGCCATTTCATGACAGAGGATGAACTTCAAACAGATAACTTATGTGGGTGGACCTAGGGCTATGCATCCTGTTTTAATTTTGAACTCTAAGGTATTTTCCATGATGTTGAACGGCCTCACCTATCAAATGTCTTCCATTGCCAACCAAGGCCAGATTCACACACGAATTAGCCATTTAAAACATCATGTAGAAGCAAACCTATATGAAGCAAACCTATATGGTTACATTTATATGTCACATTTTGGGGTGTATACTTAAATCAGCCAGATAACTTAAAAAACATAAAGGCTGAGATACAAAGAATGCTTTGAGTGAGTAGAAGGCACATCTGCTGGGGACAGGTAGAAAACAGGAAGTTTATATGGTTTTCAATTATTTCTGTTTCAGCTACAGTTGCATGCACCATAAACCTGCAGACGACACATGAGTCTGCAAGCTCGATTGTGTGGCCTGGCCATGGGCCTATGGTCCACACACTCTGGTTCCCAACTAAAGTGTGAAGAGCTCAACAGCCAGCACTGTGACTGCAGGTCAAGTAAACTGCATGGAGGTTGCTCCACTGAGGGAAGACAGAGATGTGAAGCAATTCACCAAGCAGTTCTTGGAGAATTCATCACATCACCACCCATTCACATAACCTCTGCTTGATTGTGTGTTTGCAGTTTGCAATGGAATGTTGAAAATCAGCCACATAGCCAATGTATGATATCTGACCGTCGTAATGCTAGCTAGTCACAGTATAACTATGAACTGCAGCTATAACGGCTAGAATATATCAATATTACTCAAGATTTGCACCAGACTCAGAACATTTAATAATATCATATGTCTAAGAAGATGCCACTGCTCTCCTAATTTTTATTTTATTTCTGTGCCCAGTTATCAAACAAAGGCTCAGGCATACTTTATTCTATTGATTTCAGTTGGGTTAAGCACACTTAAAGCAATCATATTCACTTATCTAAAACCATCTTTACAGCAGGAAAGGGAAAGAAAAAAGTTTGATGATAATACAAACTGCATTTCATCATGGTTATACCAGTAATGCAAGTCACCTTGCACAAACAAGGCAGTTTCTGTCTGGTGACTGGAAAAATCTAGATCACTGGATGCAGTCATCAAGTTTCGTTGACCTGCTACTAAACTTTGCAAAAGTTTCAATGTGCTTCTAAATTTCACTTCACTAGGGTCACTTTACTAGGGATCCAAATGAAAAATAAATTAAATGGGAAATTTTAACATGAGTAAATGGGGGGGGGGGCAGGATGTTCTGCTTGTTCCATGCAAGAATTTAAAAAGTGAGTACATACACAATGTTGTTTTCAAAAGCAAAAGAGGTTCCTGCACTGACCAATTCGCATTGCTTTATCAGTAAAAGCAAGGCACTAGAAGTTCAGGTTATCTGGATAAAAAGCTGCTCAAAACCCAGCTTTGAATTTGAACTCTGGCATGCACCTACCCCTCCAGTTGCCATCTTGACCGATGACAAGATGTTAGTCAACTGACAGTGAAATTCTATGCATGTCTATGCAGAACAAAACTCTATCATTGAGTCAGCATTGGGCTGTGGTCTTATAAGAGCAAAGGTTAATGTTTCTAATATATCCACGGTATTCTTAGTGCAGTATATTTTCATAGATACTTACGCCATAATGCTTGAGAGATGAAACATTTCAGCTGTTATGTATGCCAGGTAACTGTACAAGAAGACAAACAGTGGTTCAATCACTCGGATTTTATGGGTGTAACGTGTTGTAAAAGCTGCTACAAAGCCCATAACAATTCCAATCAAAACTCCGCCGATTCCAACTACAAAGAAATTAGCAATTCCAGCAAATATGCTAACAGCCGCAATTGTACGCATCTTGCAGAAAGACTTGAAGAGGTTGTACAGGACCTATGAAAGGGAGAAAAAAAGTTAACTTCTTTTAGAATCCTCACTGTAGCTTTAATTGGAAAATTTAAATAATGTAATATTGCTACTATGTAATTTTAGACAATAGTACAGTTTGATGTAACTGAAGACCATGATACTATCCCAGTGAAAATGATCTGTCACTCATCCCATTAGTTAGACAAGCAATTGCCCTGAAATAACGCAAAGTATGTTTGTGTTCTTTCTAGCCATATACAAGGTATTACACCAGAGGTCTCTGTTTACAGACCAGATTATCTTCGTCTAGTCAGCACAGTGCAGCACAGTAACTGCTTAAAAATGTAGTTGACTTGATGCTGCTTCATATAGGAAAAACATGCATACATCAGACTCTTATTCTATTCATTTTTTTATCTTGCCGGCCCAACCTAGTTTCTGAACTAGGACAAACTGTGGTTAGCGTTAACTGTAGTTTATCCCAACAGGATAATTAGCCATGGTTGAAGTTGGCTTGTTCAGACAAACCATAATTAAAACTACTCACAATTTGTCCTCATTCAGACATGATGAACCACATGCAGTCAACTGAAAACAGAAGCTATCACTTCTGATCTCCTCCTCATGACCACACCAGAGGATAGAGGAATGCATGAGCCCAGGGATCATGCTACATGTACGGTAAGCTATGACTCATTGCATGGAACAATGTCCACATTGCTGCTTTAAAAAAATGCAGTAATTGGGACACAGAAAAAGCAGAAAGCCTGGAAAGGATGCAACAGCATGATGCATTCACCTGAACAGATTTAATTTGATAAGATGCTTGCATAATTGAAAGACTGGCCACCACATTTAAGCCCCAGAACAGCATTTCTTTTAAAATATATTAACATGCAATGTAAATCTACAATATAGAAGATAGAAATGGAACTCTCAGCAGTGCATTCCCATCTCACATTAAAGCAGCAAGCTCACTTCCTTGTTCCATTCCCCAGGCATTCCTTGATGCTATCAAATGATATCCATTAAACCTAGGCATCAGTCCAGTTTATACTCAGCAGAACTAAGCAGCAAGGCTTTTCCTGGACAGTACCACTTTAGTTTGCAGAAGGCAGACCTTGCATGTTTGAATAGGTAAAGGTAAAGGTACCCCTGCCCGTACGGGCCAGTCTTGACAGACTCTGGGGTTGTGCGCCCATCTCACTTAAGAGGCCAGGGGCCAGCGCTGTCCGAAGACACTTCCGGGTCACGTGGCCAGCGTGACATCACTGCTCTGGTGAGCCAGAGCCGCACACGGAAATGCCGTTTACCTTCCCGCTGGTAAGCGGTCCCTATTTATCTACTTGCACCCGGAGGTGCTTTCGAACTGCTAGGTTGGCAGGCGCTGGGACCGAGCAGCGGGAGCGCACTCCGCCGCAGGGATTCGAACCGCCGACCTTTCGATCGGCAAGTCCTAGGCGCTGAGGCTTTAACCCACAGCGCCACCTGCATATACTTTAAAGGCAATTTTATCAAGCTTGTACTTTCCAAAACAATATGAGGACCAAAAAAAATTCACAGTTATCTAAATTTAGTTTAGCAGTAGTTCTCTTTCCAGTGTTTACAGAAATGCATGTATTAGGGGGAAATGTGTAAAAAAAATGAATATATTAGTGAAAATAACACAAACTTGCATCATAATGAGAGAGGTGATCCCATCTCAAAAAGGATACAACAGAAAACATGGAGAAAAGGGCACCCAAAATGATCAAGGGGATGGAGGAATTGCCTAGAGCATGGGTGGCACATCGCATTGTGCTGCCTGAGGTGAAACAGGAATGTACCACTGTGACCCATGCTGCCACGCTGCCCTGCCGCCGCCACAGCTTCCCTTCCTTGGGTTGCATGGTAGCACCTGTGGAGCAGTGGCAACGATGGCAGCTTCTGGCAGAGGCAGTGGGATGCCCAAGGAAGCACCACCTCTTGGCCTTCTGCTACCTGAGGCAGCTACCTCGCCCTGTCTCATGTGTGAGCCGGCCCTGGCCTAAACCAAGAGGGGAAAAGAAAACTGGGGATGGAGGATGACAGGCCAATAAGATTATGTCTGAATAATTTATGGAATTCATAACCATTCAAAAAGAGTTCAGATCAAATTAATCACTGATAGGTTTGTCAGCAGCTATTGGCCATGATACTTGGACGGAATCTTCCAAATCCATAAGGAGCATGTTTCCAAACAGCAAGCACTGACAGGCAAACATCAGGGAAGGGCAGCTGCCTGGTTACTGTAGGAAACAGAAGGCTGGATTAGATGAATTTATGGTCTTATCTTGCACAGCTCGTTTTATGCTCTTATGTCCCTGGAATAATACTAGCACATTTTATAAATATTCCATAAATCTCCAGAGCTTGGCTGGTGAAATACGCTTTTCATATTATTAGATCAGATACATTATATGGGCAAGAAGGGAATCAGGTTTTTTAGTCCTTTTCATTTATTTTAATTTTTTACTTTGAAGAAAGTACAGTCATTAGCATGTTGTGAATTATGCTACATTGGTTTGAAACGTAGTAAGGCCTCACAGGGTGTCGATTTTACGGGATGCCTGGACCGATCAGGTTTTATTGATCATCTCCAATACAGAACATTGCCATGGCCATAGCAATTTCGCTCAGCAACATGAAGAAGATCAGGAAATTTCGTGTTAAACATAGAAAAAAGGATCGGTTTGGAATGTATTTGTTGCTGGGGTGGGTAAACTTTTCACCTACACTGAAAAAGCCCCATAGGTAGAATTACCTCATGATGTCTTCCCCTGGGCCTTGACTGAAGCCTGGGCACCAGGAAGGCCTCAGAGCGCAGACCACTGATTAGAATCATAGAATTGTAAGGGACCACGAGGGTCATTTAGTTCTAGTCCCTGCAATGCAGGTTAGATAATTTGTAGAATGAAAGACACCCCTCGAACATCTCAAATTCAAGACAATTGCATCAAACAAAAAACTGTGCCTCACCACTGAGAACTTCACCAAAGTTTTCTCTTCCCTTTGATTATTTTCAGGTGCAATTTCTTATCTCACTTATTGGTAGAGAACGGTCTGGAAAACGTATGAGAAATTTACAGCACAGCACCGCTTCAGACTGTTGAATCCAGCTGATTGCTGGGGCCTTCAAAATCTTGGGAGACCAGTGGTAAGCACTTTAAGGGCAAAGTTACTCAGATTCACTCTGAAGTAGACTTCACTATCGGGGCAGTTCTAGAGGAGCGTCCAGTGCACTGTCTAGTTAAATTTATTTAGGAGCAGTTTCCCTTACTGTGGTGTCAGGAGATGCATCACAACGTTCAGTCTGCCACATGTGCTCTCAGTAGTTGTGTATCTTGAGTTGTAAAAGCTAGCTAGAAGAGGTTGACCAAACCGCACCTCGGAGGGCTAAGGGACTGGCTTTTTTTTTTAAGTTTAGTTCAGTTCAGTTGTTTTGTTTAGTTTAGTTTAGTTTAGTTTAGTTTAGAACAAGACCTCCACCCCAGGCCTTAGAAAAGCTCTGCATGAGCCTGCCCTGAGGTATACGACAACTACCACCTATTCACACACTTCCCCTTCTTATGTGTGCTTGTTCAGGTGTGTGAATCCATGCATTGTGTGGTGTGCATGCGCTTATATAGGTGCGAGTCATTACACTACCCATAAAGTGGCAATTAAAACAATTATAGCAGGAAGCGATCAGTGCAGCAATACTTTTCCAAAAGGAACCTGAGGTAAGTACAAAGTCTAGCAATGTTCCTGGTGTGATTATTCATTCCTATGGAAATGGATAGCTTGGGGAATTGGTAGATGGATGAGGTCTATGATCCAGTTAATGATTAAACATTGCTCCCATGTAACGGCTGCAAAGTGTGCTGCATAAAATAAACTGGCAATCTCAGTCCACCTACAAGCAGGTAGGTACTGTATATCCACAACAAGGTAGTGCTAACCGACACATCTGTTTGTAAAAGCCATTCGATCAGCAGACCTACTTGTCCTATTACTCATTCAGTGCTAAAGACCTCTTCTGGCCCCTTTCACGAAGACACTTCTGCTTCCTGATTAAAACGACCCAAAATGTTACAAAGTGCACAAATCGCTTAAAAGATCCAATACTAAATCCATTAGCATGTATTGCAGGCATTTTTCTTCTCTAATTATTTTTTCCTAAAACACAATAAAGCCCCAGCTTCTTCACTTTCACTCTGTTACATTGCTGAAAGAAATGTGGGAAGTGCGAAGAGTTCAAAACAATGAAGAACACTTAAGCAAAGTGACTTACCACTGTTACAGCATCATTCAACAGCGACTCCCCAAAAACTAGGATGTACAGCTGCTCGTTGACATGAATGTTTTCAAAAACGGCCAGCACTGCCACAGGATCCACGGCTGAAATCAAGCTGCCGAAAAGCAGGCTCTGCAGCAGAGTGATATCACTCAGGCCGAATACTTCAATCTGGCAAATGGCAAAGAGGGAAATGCCGATGCCAAATGCGTTCCAAAGAGTCCCTACAACCGCGTACCAGAAAATGGTGCCGAAGTTCTCAAAGAAGAGGCGTGTTGGCATAAAGTAGCCGGCATCGAGGACAATTGGGGGCAGAAGGTACAAGAAAAAGGCGTCACTGTTCATCACGGTTATAGACTTTTCTTGTACTCCAAACATAATTCCACCTAGAATTAATCCAACCAGAATAAGGAGGCAGCTCTCTGGCACTACGTGGGGCAGCTTGTGGTACAGGTGGAAACCTTCAGATTGAAACCACAGAGGGGAGGTTGGGAGAGAGAAATAGAGACTGTTAATGAAAGCCAGTGCCATGCTGTCCTTAAATTATCTACTTATGCATCTGTTGGTAACCCACCCCTCCCACAAATTTACACCTCAGTGAAGGGATGCTGAAGGCACCTAACAACATACGGGTGAGAGAGAAAGCTTCATACAATAAACCAAGAGCGAAAATCCAGATAACATGGTGTGCAGTGGGGCATAGGTGTAGTCAGGGTTTTTGTTGGGGGAAGGAGCAGGACTTTTCTTAGGAGGGGCAAATCCAACATGATTGGTCAGTTAGTTAAGTACAGTGGTACCTCGGGTTACATATGCTTCAGGTTACAGACACTTCAGGTTACAGACTCTGCTAACCCAGAAATAGTACCTCAGGTTAAGAACATTGCTTCAGGATGAGAACAGAAATCGTGCTCTGGTGGCGCGGCGGCAGCAGGAGGCCCCATTAGCTAAAGTGGTACCTCAGGTTAAGAACAGTTTCAGGTTAAGAACGGACAAATTAAGTACTTAACCTGAGTTACCACTGTATTTCTATTGTGCTGCCCCCGTTGCTATACCCATGCAGTGGGGTGATGTTCACTAGCAAAATTTAAGTGCCAATCAAAACCATGTCTGTCAAAAAAAAATTTAAATGGTCCTGTATCTGAAGGACACAAAGAAAGGGAACAGTCTGATCTTCCACAAAGTGAGTTCTGCAGAACTTCTGCCAGATCCCAACCACCAACCAATCCTCAGACACACAGCAGGGCCTCCCCAGCTTCAGTCGGGGGATGGACAGGATAACGTTGAAGGAAATGGTCCTTCAGATATCCCTGTCCCAAGCAAATGTAATGGCTGTAAATCTTAACCATACTTATCTCACAGTGAAGTCCACTGACATCAGTAGGACTTATTTCTGACTAGACATGATTAAGATTGCACTGAATTTATCTATTGAAGAAAGCTTTATCCCAATCTTCACAATTCCTGTATCCTGGGCAAGGTAAAAATCATAGAAAGCCAATAAAATACATGTTACTAGAGGAACAGATAAAACCGATATGAATCAAGTTAATATTCATAAAACCAGCAAATACTGTGGCCTTTAAATGTAGTGGCCAGCTTGGTATTTGTCCAGTAACTTAGTTCCACCCCCCTCTTGTTTTAATACAAATCTTCTGAGGAACTAGGAGATGCAGGCTTTAATATTTTGCATAATACAACATTTTAAGTCTTGGTTAAGGTACAATATTTTGGGGGCACTGTAGATCGAGCAGCAGTAGGGGACTATCTGTACCACAGCTATGAATGTGTCATGGCCTTAATTCAATGTCAAATTCAGAAAAGGATAGTCAACTAATATTCCTGTACCACCAACTGAGATACTGGACTAAGATCCTAATACTGAACCAGAGGCCAGTAGTGGACTGGTCAGGAGCCTGCAGAACTCTCACCTTCCATCCCATCACAATTCACCTGAACTGTCATAACTCCCATCCTGTGCCCCCTGTCCAACAGCATGTCGAGTGTGCCACATTGAAGGCTACAAAGAGAAGGAGAAGCGTTCATCTTAGGGCCAGAAGGTTTCCTTTATAAGGATCCACACACTTTAGGCAAAAGGATGAGAGTTTAGGAGGGGTAAACTGGATGCAAGGACTCATAAGGCCCACTCGTTGCTTTTTATTGCTTGTGTCCTAACAAAGCAAGAAGTTGGTTCACAGGCAGTCATTGGTTCTTAGACTCTGAAGGACCTTGGTCAAATTTTCTACAACATAGTCCTATCCATGTCTACATCCAGGTAAAACTCACTGTGTTAAATGGCTTGCTCCCAAGTCAATGTGCTCTAGATTGCAGTCTTAGTACACTTAGTCCTAAGAGCACTTTACTAGGGTGCTGGCCCCATTGAACCCAATGGGATGTAGCCCTGAGCAAACATGCTTAGGAGTATATTGCCCAATGGTGAATCCCAATGCAGTATTTCTTGTATGGCTCATTTTCTTTTTCCATGTCAAAACGGTTTCCCCCCGGCACTAAAGGTCACATTTCACATTTGACCCATACCTCTCCTTTTCTATATATAACCCATATAATTACACAGCTTGATGAACTGAAAACACAGCTACCCAATGGAAAAAGAAAATAAACCGCTCCCAAATAGCTTTATGGTTCTTGTTCACGGAAGGAGAATCAGCCGTTGGTGGTTCACCACTGAATTCAACTAGAAGTCATAAGTTGCTATGTTCTGAAGTACATCCTACGATGACACTTAAGTGCCCTTGACTTTTGGCAAGCTCCAAAATTTCACAGTAGCCTTTCCTAGATGACTAGGAATAAAAGTTAAAAACGTAGCTTTCCTTGTACATTAGTGTCTTGTGAGCTGCTTTTTACTACTCTTCTGCACTTTTATAGTTTACAATGATAAGTGAATGCAGTACTTATAAAAATTATTTGGAAGAGCAACTGAAACTGCTCAGGTGCATGTATCAGGAAATTTTCAGTGTCTGACGTTTTTCAATTTTTTATGTGCTGTAAGCTGCCCAGAGTGGCTGGGGAAACCCAGCCAGATGGGCGGGATATAAAGAATGAAATTCTTATTCTTATTATTGGAATCTACATAGTGCTGCTCAAACTTTAATTCCACATATAGTATAATTACTTTTTAACCATAATCTCTTATATTTTTAAGCTATGTATGTTTTATCTGGGACATGGGTGGCGCTGTGGCCTAAACCACTGAGCCTAGGGCTTGCTGATCGGAAGGTCGGCGGTTCGAATCCCCACAACAGGGTGAGTTCCTGTTGCTCGGTCCCAGCTCCTGCCAACCTAACAGTTCAAAAGCACGCAGTGCAAGTAGATAAATAGGTACCGCTCCGTCGGGAAGGTAAACGGCGTTTTCGTGCGCTGCTCTGGTTTCGCCAGAAACGGATTAGTCATGCTGGCCACATGACCTGGAAAAACTGTCTGCGGACAAACATCAGCTCCCTCGCCTGTAAAGCGAGATGAGCGCCACAACCCCAGAGTCATTTGTGACTGGACTTAACTGTCAGGGGTCCTTTACCTTTATGTTTTATCTGCATTTCTTTCATTTTCCATGAGCCTCCTTGAGTCCTGGTTCTAAGTGAAACAAGCAAGCCAGCTTTTGAGAGTCATCCCACTCATTCTGCTGAGTGAGGTTCTGGATCTCTGCCCCCAAAATCTTATCCTGGTGAGACCACTGTCACCATCAGTTCAATGAGATTATTCCCAAGTAAGTGCAACACCCTTAGTACTTTAAAACAGTTATGGGATGCATTCAAAATTATGCACTTTTAAATCTCATTTAAATTTCATTGGGAGAATTAAACACATTCTGATATTGGACAGTTTGCACAACTAAGAGAATAATGACGACATGGGATTACACTGGAACTAGGGGCTATAACACTGGGGCTATATCAAAACTGTTGAAATGCTGAAAGGATTTCTAGTGATTATGAAATATGCAATATTGCGCATACATTCACTGCAAGATGGCATGCCCTTCCCTCTGCCATATGTGAAGAATCACATATTATATCACAAAGACGGAAAGATTCATCAGTACCAACAATAAATGAATGGTTGTTGAAATTAAGATTTAGCTGAGATAGCAAAAGTGACATGTTTACTAAAGATTGGAAACCTCTCATAGACTTTTTGTGTGAAAAAGAAATAACAACATTTGGGTTTGAAGGCTGAAGATAATGTTTGTTTATAGAAAGTGGTTTTGTTAGGTGTTATAGTAGAGTAAAGGAAGTGATTATTGATTATATATAGTGGGCAGATGATGAATCAGAAGTTCTTAAATCTCTGAACTTTATCTTTTCTATTTCCTCTTGGAATATTTTTTCTATTTCTTCTTTCTCATCTCTCCCTCTCTCTCTCTCTCTTTATTTTTCGTTGTGTTTTTATCTTACTTAGCTTAATGTTGGACAAAAAAATATATTTGAGATTAAGTTTTGTATTTCTCTTTATAAACTCTAATGAAATTTATTTTAAAATAATATATTTTTTACCTCCCCCTCCCTCCCCCTTTCTCTATCTTTCTCTCATTTTGTTTGAAGAAACACAAACAGAACCTGCCAGCAAAAATGCATAAAGGCTTCAGGTTACACACACCATCAAGTTATTATGCAGGAATCCTCCCAAGAGATGTTTATCTCCACTCTAGACCTTTGTCAGGTCAGGAAAGCAAAGAGATGCCTGTTACTTCACTGCTGCTTCAGTGACAGGCATCCACCCTGATTCCCTTATGCATAACAACTGCAGTGCAAAGACATCTTCACCACGGGAAGAAGCGGAGGAGGAGGCAGCAAAGTTGAGTCCGCTCAGGATCTCCTTGTCCTGCTTCTTGTGGCAATTCGTGAAGAAAAAGAGCAGCAGCGATCCGACTTCCCAAACGTGGACTCTCCTTCCTTGGAGGCATATATTTATATTTTACAATTTAAAGTACTCATTTTTACAATCCTTAAGATATCAGTGAGTTCCCTTCTTCTCTTTCCATGGTTCATTTTACATATCACGAATCCCTGCCTATTTTACAAAACCTATTACAAAATTCAGTATCCCATTATTACATCCGTCAAAACTTTTTTACACTGTTGAATTTATCTTAATGCTGCCAGCATTTTCAGCCCATATATTCAATAAACGTTTTCCAGTTTTCTCTAAACGTATGTTCTTCTCCTTCGCTTATTCTATATGTTAAGCCTGCAAGCTGTGCATATCCTGCCAACTTAAGTTGCCATTCTTCTTTGCTTTGGACCTCAATAGTTTTCAATTTTTTGGCCAACAAAACACACGATGCCACAGTAGTGGCACACATAAATAACCTTTTCTGACACCTGGGAATTTCAATCTGAATTCAGATTCCTTGGAGGTTTTTAAGCAGAGGTTGGAGTAGCCATCAGCTTTAGCTGAGCTTCCTCATTGCTGGGGGTTGGACTAGATGACCCCTGGGTCCCTTTCCAACTCTGTAATTCTGCCTCCCCACAGAACAGGGCTTAGGCTGGAAAAGGGGGGCTGCTTGGAGATCAACCGCAAGCTGGATGAGGGCAACACGCCTGTTCCCCTCTTGAATAAAGCAAGAAAAGCTCGAAATCGACCTGGTGGGCTTCTCCCGCCCCTTACCGATCTTGGCCAAAGAAGCCAGCAGGATCCACAGGGTGATCTCGAAGGGCACCCTGACGTGCAGGTAATCCAAGGTGAAGACGTGCAGCCTGGTCTCCTCGAAGGGGGTCCCGCTGGGCGGCGCAGGCGCAGGGGTCTCCGCCCCGGGCGTGGGGCTGACGCCCAGCATTGCTGCCGGCTCGGGCGCTCCGCTTTCCGACAGGGCGAAGGAGACGTCGCCGGGCAAAAGCAGCAGAAGCCAAGCCAGCAGCGCCAGCCAGGGGCCCCGAGAAGCGCCCATCTCGTGGAGCTGCCGCCGCTTTCCCTCCCTCAGGCGCGGCTAGGAAAGGGAGCGGAGGAGCGCGCGGCTCCCCGCTCGCCTCAGCTGCGCCATGGTCGGCGGCGCTGTGTGGCGTCGGGGGGTCCTGCGCTCGCCGCCTGCAGGGGGAGACAGGCGTCACGCGGCCGGGAGGCGGGCAGCTCGCGCGCACCTGCTGCTTGCTGGCCCCGCCCCTTTCTCGAGGGTCCGCCTCGCCAGGCGCTTTTCAGTGCCCGGCAGGGCGCGCGAGAGGGTAGTTGCTCCGGCGCAAGGAGGAGAAGGAGGGCCGGGCAGAGGGTCCGAGGAGGGACGCGGCCGGTGGTGGCTCCCAGCTTTCCCTCAGAGTGTTCCGCGCTCTTTCCCCTCCCTCAGCCGGGACAGGTGCTGCCGCCGGCAGACCCGCCTCGGGTTCACCGAAGGTCACCCACACGAGGCACAGGCAGGGCTGCAAATAGACACGCGCCCGCCCAGCCGGTCGGAAACACACCGGCGGCTGCTGCTGCTGCTTCCCGGCGCGCGCCAAATCTCTGGGGCGAAGGGAGGGGGCGGGGGGAGTGGAGCGCCCGGCGCGTCACCCCCCCCCTCAGTTGCCGTTTCTTGGGGAAGCGGGAGGCAGGCAAACTACCTGAGGTGTCAGGAGCAGGCAGGACAGCGAGGAAAGCCCGCGCAGACTCCACATCTCGATATCCTGGAGCTAAGCTTACCTGGAAGCTGGCGCCTATCAGGCTGGGACAGTCCCTCTGGTGCGTTTGGCTGTGACAACGGACGGACTCCTCAGCTTTGCCCATTAAATGCTGGCAGCTTTGTGACAATAAAAGCATGCAGATCTGTGACATTGAAAGAGAAACCCCTTGCTTACTTGATGCCAAAGGACCCCTGGACAGTTAAGTCCAGTCAAAGGCGACTATGGGGTTGCCGCGCTCATCTCGCTTTAGGCCGAGGGAGCCGGCGTTTGTCCACAGACAGCTTTCCGGGTCATGTGGCCAGCATGCGCTTCTGGCACAACGGAACACCATGACAGAAACCAGAGCGCATGGAAACACCGTTTACCTTCCCACCTTCTACTTGCGCTGGCATGCTTTCTTTTCTTTTTTCAATTTTCCAATTTTATAACAAGCATAAGCAACATAAAAGAAAAAAAACATTACAATATAAAAAACAAACATACAGACATTTATCCCACCTGTTATAATGATACTTATAATTATAACCATTATTAAATGACTTCCTCAAATCACTCAAGTTGTGTTTCCATGTAGCTCATTGTAGCAGTTTTCCAATACTAATTTCCAATAAAATTAACTTAATCAATTAACATCTTTCTTTCTTTGCACTGGCATGCTTTCAGACTGCTAGGTTGGCACTGGGACTGAGCAACGGCCTTCTGATCGGCAAGCCCAAGAGGCTCAGTGGTTTAGACCACAGAGCCACTCGCATCCTACCTGTCAACAATGTGATGCAGCAGCAAAAAAAAGCTAATGCTATTCTAGGCTACATCAACAGAAGTTTAGTGTCCAGATCAAGGGAAGTCATAGCACCACTCTATTCTGCCTTGGTCAGACCCCACCTGGAATGTTGTGTCCAATTCTGGGCACCACGATTTAAGAAGGATGTTGACAAGCTGGGACGTATGCAGAGGAAGGGCAACCAAGATGATCAAGGGTCTGGAAACCAGACCTTATGAGCAACAGTTGAAGGAGCTGGGTATGTTTAGCTTGGAAAAGTGGAGACTGAGAAGAGAGATGACAGCCATCTTCAAATATCTCAAGGGCCGTCACATGGAAGCTTGTTTTCTCCTGCTCCACAACCAGTGGCTTCAAGTTACAAGAAATGAGATTCTGACTGAACATTGGGAAGAACTTTCTGACAGCAAGAGCTGTTCAACAGTGGAACGGACTCCCTCAGGAGATTGTGAGCTCTGCTTCTGCGAAGCTTTTTAAGCAGAGGTTGGATGGCATAAATGCTTTAGCTGACATTCCTGCATTGCAGGGGGTTGGACTAGATGGCACTTGGGGTCCCTTCAAACTCTATGATTCTATGAAGTGAGTGACAGCCCAGCAAAGCTTGTGCCACCGTTAATAACCGTGGCTATTCTTGCTGCAACGGAATAAGGCTAGCTCCTCTGTAGGCTGTGGAGAAGCTGAATTTTGCCAGATGTTGTTGGACTCTAGGTCCCATCAGCTCATCAGGGAGCGTGGTCAGTGGTCAGGGATGATGGGGGTTGTAGTCCAGCAACAGCTAGAAGGTCACATGTTCATTGGAAGCTGCCTTATAGAGCCAGAACACTCATCCAGTATGGTGTAGTGGTTAAGAGCGGTAGTCTCGTAATCTGGGGAACCGGGTTCGTGTCTCCGCTCCTCCACATGCAGCTGCTGGGTGACCTTGGGCCAGTCACACTTCTTTGAAGTCTCTCAGCCCCACTCACCCCACAGAGTGTTTGTTGTGGGGGAGGAAGGGAAAGGAGAATGTTAGCCGCTTTGAGACTCCTTAAAGGGAGTGAAAGGCGGGATATCAAATCCAAACTCTTCTTCTTCTTCATCCATCCAGCCCAGAATAGTAGCCAATGGCTGCCCAGGATGTCAGACAGGGACTCTTTCCCAGCCCTATACTTTGAGATGATGGGAATTGAACATGGGATGCTTTGCATGAAAATCATGGGCTTTACAACTGAGCTATGGATCTCTCACTCAGCAGCATGCATGCACACATATATCTCAAGCTTAATATTTCAAAAGCCCTTGGAAAGGGCATGTCACTGACTCCCTTGAGAGCTTTGCACTTGTTTGCACTTACGATCATATTAGTGTTGATGTCTTGGATGCTGCCAATCCCGGGGTCCTGTGAATAAATAGAATTCTGCTTCCAATAATATCCATGACTAGGTGCCCATAATTTTGTGTCAGTGCAGAATTAGATACTAGGAGGCCAAGCTTCTCATAGCCTGGATAATTCAGGCAGGATTGCTCTGATTAATTGGAAGCATTGGAATTGTCCTGTGGAATCAGGTCTTTTTCTATCACGGCACTCAATTATTCAGGGATTTTTATTTATTTTGATCTTTTAGAAAAACTGATATGGAGTTGCCACTTATGGAAGAATATTAGGATACCCAGTAAGTTTTGTACACAGACAGGCTATCACGTTGTTTCTGTGGCCAATTAACTCTTTGTGGCAAATAATATAATAAGAGCTGCTGAATGGGCTGTGAGACAAATCAGGAAGCCCCAGGTTTTAGCAGTGAATTTGCTGGGTGGTATTAAGGCAAGCTCTTATTCTAACACCCAGCTCCACATCTTTAAAACGGGTCCTGCCCTTCCGAGTTGTTCTAAGAATTGTAACAAGATGATGTGTGATTTGAACACTCAAAACAACAAATTCCAATTAAAAACCAACTCATAATTAATGATTAAATGACCGTGTGTGACAGCACGACATTAATAAAGGCACATAAATAAATAAAAAAAACTCTCCCTCTCCATTTGAAAACAGTCACTTGCCTCACCCTGAGTACTTGTTCTCATGACAATTGTCTCATGACCATCAGCCCACACCCTTGTGAAGGCAAGCCTCCTAGGCATGTAGATTCTATGTGGATTCGAGGACTGTAGCAACATTCCACTGAATGAATAGAAAACCTCATGCCCAAGAAGTGCGGGTGTGTTTGAAGTTCTGGCTATTGCCACAATGTATTTTCTTAGCCACAGAAATAACTAGGAATTCATCATCCTTTCCCCATTGGGGCACTAATGTGTTTTATTAATGGACTTGTTGGATGTTCCCCATTTGGAACACTGATGTGTGGTAAAAGGAGATCACAGATAATGTGACAATGTAGAGCCAAACTTGAGACGACACAGACATCTCGTCCACGTTTAATAACCTTTTAGGCTCAGAGAGAAGTACCTGCTTAATATTTAAACAAAAGTTATTTCAAAAATGGAAAAGCAAACTCCAAATTGCAGCACAACAATTGATTGGACTCGAAAATCAACATCAGACAATGTAGCATAAAAAAAGAATTGTTTTTATTTTCATTTGGTTTAAGAAACACAACTTCGGGTTTCTATATTATGATACACCACGTAAAGGATGCATTCAAAATCACGTTGGGGCACAATAGGGCGTTTTCCAAATGTAAGCATAATTTTCATAAATATTTAAAACCCACTTTGGAGATTTCTGAGACTGAAACTGCATTAGGGAAGCCGTTGTGTTTCTCTTTCCCCCGTTTCATTTTAAATCAACAGCAGGCTCAGTAGGTTGCAATATTGAGTGGACAACTTTGGAAAGAAAGGAACTGCTTAATCCTTTCTGCCTTTTTCCTGGTTCTGCCATTTTCCTGATTGGCCATCCAATTGCCTTTCCCTCTGCAAAATGCAGGTACTGAGATATGTTCTACTATAGGCACAAAAGGCAGAGTGAGATGATTGACTTGGGCCACAGGTCCTGAGGAACAGTGGCAGCTTCACTGTGGCTGTGGGCACCTGAAGTATCCAACCATTCCTCTCTGTTGGAAGAATATGCCACACCAGCTTGCTCCGAGCTCCCTAAACTAGCCTGATGTTCCAAGTAAGTGCAGCATGCGATCCTGTGACCAGTATTGGAGTAAGATTCAGCTCTCTATGCAGTCAGCTTCTGTACATGGAATGGGGAGAGTTGTCATCTTGACCTCAGGCAGCAAAATGCCTTGAAGCAGCCATGCATGCAACCAGTGTTACAAATAATTTACTCCCCTTGGAAAGAGGAAACGTATCAGCAGTAATGTAAACAATATTTACCATACTTAACACAAACCAGGTCAATCCTATGCAAACATGTCAGTTTAAGGATTGTTGGCCACAATGTTTAATACACAGTAGTAGACTTCTTGCAGGCTTTTGTTACATGTACTATATATATTTGAGCTAGGCTGCAATCCAGTGCAGAATTAAACAAGAAAGAGAATTGCACCCCAAGTGGCATGTACACTCAGCAGCTGCCCACAGATGGTACTGATGTGCCATTCTAGCAAGATGCATAGGCCATCTTACTTTGGTTAAACCATACTTACAAGGCAGCTAGGTGGTTACTGAATGTGGCACTGAAAAATCAAAGCTTGCTTGATTCCTAGCATGTCTACACAACACATTTAATCTAATTCAAAAGCACAGTTCGAAAGTGCAAGTAGATAAATAGGTACTGCTCCGGTGGGAAGGTAAACAGTGTTTCTGTGTGCTGCTCTGGTTCTCCAGAAGCGGCTTAGTCATGCTGGCCACATGACCTGGAAGCTGTACGCTGGCTCCCTCAGCCAATAAAGCGAGATGAGCGCCGCAACCCCAGAGTCAGTCACGACTGGACCTAATAGCCTGTTGAACTGCTACGGCTCCTTAGGAAGGAAGCCTAAAAATGATACTTCTGTGGTGGTTCTTTGATATGCACCAAAATGGCAAAGGGACCAGGAAGTATCAAGGTTCAGCAGTTGGGATTTGAAGCTGAGTCCCACGGGCTGCAGAGTGGGACTTTAACATGGGTGTAGCTAGGATTTGTGTTAGAGGGAGCAGACTTTTGTTTAGGGGCGCAGAACCTCAGATTTGTATTGGTTTTGATTGATTTAGGGGGGCAGCTTCCCCTCCCCTGCTCCCCTTGGCTATGCCCATGGACCTTAACCATTGTTGCACACTGCCTCATTTGATTTCAAATGTGTTTTTTACATGGTCTCTGTGGACAGCTTTTACTGAAGCAGGACAGATCTGTAACGGGGAACGTCACATTGTTGAATTTGTAGCAGCTGGAACAGATTCATTTCTTCTGGAGAACATTGTATCGCCTGTGTTAAAACAATTCAATTGGTAAACAAGAAATCTTGGACTGAGCATATCTCATTACACAATCTTATTTGTCTACGTCAAAGTCGTGGAATTAATCTTGAGTAGGGTTCTCAGTACGATAGAATACATTGTTCATGGATATAACTGGAGGACAGAAGTGATCTTGGAGATTGCGCCACTCCATTCTGAGTCCTTTGTCTTTAGGAGCAAATGCACAGCTGATTATTCTGTGTGTTTGCTTCCTGGCAAGGGTGAGGCCTAAGCATATGCATTATTTATCCAATTGCCCTGAATTCTGCAAAAAAAAAAAAAAAGTTCATAAAGTGGACCAGAAAGCTGTGATTGCTTTCCAGAAATGACAACAGTCTTCAGTCCCTTAGTTCAATATTGCAAGTAGAATATTGTTTTAAGTGGGGAAAGCAATATTGAAGGAAATTGTAGGACAATAGTTGTGTGTTGGGGAGAGAGCAGTGTGATAATATATGTAAAGACAACCTTACAATTTCAAATTACCATTTATTCCTCACATCCTTTTTTGAAGGATTGTTTTGGCGAAACCTTATCTTTCTTAGGAGGTACATCTATGTGAAAAACATGTCAAGGACATACTGTGGTTGTGCAAAAGTAATGGCTATTTTTGAAACCTATTCAGCCCATGATTGGGTTGACCATAAAAGATAATTAGTAAAAACATAAAATGATAAGCCTCTATAAATAAAAAAGCAAAACTGATTTATTGAAATATTTATAGCCTGTGCTTTCATAAAAATACAGTAAGGCAGCATACAGCCGTAATTCTATACTTCTGCAGTTTCCCCACAGTCCAGTAGCCATTTATATGCTATGAAATGCATATTTTTCTATTTAACCCATTTATGTGAATAAGCAAGATCCCCAGAAGCTGGATGTCATAGGACTATGATGGGATGAGGCACAAATCTGTTTCCAAGTAGAAATAGCTTTGAATTTTGATGCCTATAACCAATTAAAGGATTTGCACTTTGATCCAAAGTATGGCTAAGCTGCCCATTTGGAAGTGCATCAAGTTCTTTCAAGAGATATCTAGCATTATGTAATGTTACCACAAGCTTGATATGACTATTCATTTCATTGTCATGCATTTGGTAATAATAATGATATAAATGTTGGTGGTCTGGTCGAATGGGTATTTATTATTCTTCCCTTCCCTTCTTTATCATTGATCACAATACCTCTGCCTGAGGAAATTTTGGTGAATCAGATATATACCTTCCCACATTTATTTTTTTTAAATCCCTGCAAACCAGCCACATTTGTGCTCAGAGAAGGGTGGATTTTCAGGTAGAGTCCTGGCAGTCAAGTCCACAAATGAAACACATGACACCTCATATTTTCTTCTGTGGGAACTTTGGAACTTCCTGTTTTGTACTATAGATATAAACCAGGGACAAGGGACTCTTGCTGGAAGAATGATAAAGCTCCCTTTAAAGGCAATTGTGAGATCTATACTGTTGTTGTTGTTTAGTTGTTTAGTCGTGTCCGACTCTTCGTGACCCCATGGACCAGAGCACGCCAGGCACTCCTGTCTTCCACTGCCTCCCGCAGCTTGGTCAAACTCATGTTTGTAGCTTCGAGAACACTGTCCAACCATCTCGTCCTCCGTCGTCCCCTTCTCCTTGTGCCCTCAATCTTTCCCAACATCAGGGTCTTTTCCAGGGAGTCTTCTCTTCTCATGAGGTGGCCAAAGTATTGGAGTCTCAGCTTCAGGATCTGTCCTTCCAGTGAGCACTCAGGGCTGATTTCCTTAAGAATGGATGCGTTTGATCTTCTTGCAGTCCATGGGACTCTCAAGAGTCTCCTCCAGCACCATAATTCAAATGCATCAATTCTATACTGTATAGTCAAAGGCAGCTAGGACAAGGGGCAAACCATCTGGACTCCCATGCTTTGGGGAGGGGGCAAAAATATTGCACAAAATGTTGCCTTTATTTGGAAGTAAATACTTCTTTCTCTTTGTTCATGATTGTGTATTTTCAATGCAGTGTTCATATCATGTATTAAGTAAAATTCTCTACTCCAGTTGTAATGAAAATTGCTTCACAGGGAAATCAGTAAAGGTCTCACCTCTAAATTTACATGCTTTATCTTAATAAAACATACACTGCCCCATGCCCTGCAGTGTTAATCTCTTCATTTCAGCCTTATTTTCCGAAAGTGACTGATCTCTCAGTGATAAGGCAAAACACAGCCTGCTGAAAACAGATCACAAAATGCTCACGCAAAACAGCAAGCTTGAAATCACCCAAGCAGGAAAGCCTTAGTGAAAGTTTCTGCCTCACATGCTCATTAATCCCAAGAGTTTGTAGTTTCGAAGTGACACACTGCCTATGCATTTAACTTTTCAGGTGAATCTCTTCAGCAATAGCTTTTAGAGAGCAAGGTGGTTTCAAAGACCAAAGCAGGCTTTGTGAGCACATTCAGCATAGCCCTCCGTAAGTATGTATGCTCACTGCTGGCTTGCTGAGGCTGAATTCACTTTAGCGTGCCTGGCTAGAAGGTGGCCTAAGCAGATATGGTCTGCACAGCTCATAATCTCTCCGAGCCGAGTGTGCCCTCCAGCAGACCTGCTGGCTGCTTGACAACTTTCCCCATGCTGCTTAGGCAATCCAAGACAAGCAGTAAAAACAGGTGGTTCATCATATTGCTGATGATGGCTGCAGGCTGCGCGATCTCTTTTGTGCATCAGAGTTTAATGCAGGCCTAGGGCAGGAAAGCTCAGGTCTTCAAAAGCTCTGTGTCTTTCCACACCTGCCTTTTATAGTTGCTGTTTGATCTGACATTTGTAGGAGTGGATTTGGGGCTGATTGTGGGCACCTTCAGTCATACGTTGCTGCTATTACAGAGCGAGTGAGGTTTTAATTCCCACACTAATGGTGGGTTGTGCCTGAATTGAAAAAAATCCCATGGTAATAGTCATACCCTCAGTGTTCCTTCAGTCAGTAAATGTCAGAGTTAGAAGCATGTGTATGGGGAGAGTCATTTTAAAAAAGAAAAAGTATTCCAGAACTCTCACTTTGTGGATTTATAGGAGGTTAGAACAGTTATGGAACGCGGGTGGCGCTGTGGGTTAAACCACAGAGCCTAGGACTTCTTGATCAGAAGGTCGGTGGTTCGAATCCCCATGACGGGGTGAGCTCCCGTTGCTCAGTCCCTCCTCCTGCCAACCTAGCAGTTCGAAAGCATGTCAAAGTGGAAGTAGATAAATAAGTACCGCTCTGGCGGGAAGGCAAATGGCGTTTCTGTGCACTGCTCTTGTTCACCAGAAGCGGCTTAGTCATGCTGGCCACATGACCCAGAAGCTGTATGCCGGCTCCCTCAGCCAATAAAGCGAGATGAGCACCGCAATCCCAGAGTCGGTCACAATTGGACC
The DNA here is from genome assembly GCF_964234715.1 of Podarcis melisellensis. NCBI lineage: Eukaryota > Metazoa > Chordata > Lepidosauria > Squamata > Lacertidae > Podarcis > Podarcis melisellensis. Next base: position 30,322,965 of record NC_138531.1, read on the forward strand.
TAATGGTCAGGGGTCCCTTTACCTTTACCTAGAACTGTGTGTCTGAGCTCCAGCTCATCCTAGAACACCCATTGCAATCAGGCATTTTTGCAATGGGTGTTCTAGGATGAACTGTAGCTCAGACACAAAGAGTTATAGCTAACCTGTTCAGGCATTTTCTCCTCAGATACTGTCATGTAGGGATTAGTTGGGGAGGAGAAAGAAAAAGTGGGAAGTTGCCTTTTGACCACAGAAATCCTAGCAGGATGCCATTGCTGAGATGATACATTTATTGACTATAATGTAATTCAAGAATACTACGTATTAATGTAACGAAGTCGAAAGGAATGACGCCACATGTTTAGGTAACTACTGACACCAACTTAACCTCTGGAATGTATCTCCTGAAAACTCCATTAAGCCTTATGGAGGTTTCATTTTGTCTGAATATCTTGCAGGTCAGCAAGTGAGAGGGAAGTGGCGTGAAACAGAAATCTCCAAAACCACTCCCATCGACTCCCACTCCCTGCACACAGAAAGTGGGATGATACTTGGACTCATGCCACTCATACGAAGTTACAGAGGATCCATTACACAACTTGTCGGGTGCAAACTCAGCGCCTGTGTGACCAAGGGTGACTCAGTTCCATCGCCAGGCCTGAACCCCAGATTGGAATGGCTCTAAACTGTCTCACTAAGCTGTAAAATTCCCACTAAACTGGGCTTTGCTATGTTTTCTCCGCAGATATACATGCAAATATATAGTGTTGGTGGCGCTGTGGGTTAAAGCCTCAGCGCCTAGGACTTGCCGATCGAAAGGTCGGCGGTTCGAATCCCTGCGGCGGGGTGCGCTCCCGCTGCTCGGTCCCAGCGTCTGCCAACCTAGCAGTTCGAAAGCACCTCCGGGTGCAAGTAGATAAATAGGGACCGCTTACTGGCGGGAAGGTAAACGGCGTTTCCGTGTGCGGCTCTGGCTCGCCAGAGCAGCGATGTCACGCTGGCCACGTGACCCGGAAGTGTCTTCGGACAGCGCTGGCCCCTAGCCTCTTAAGTGAGATGGGCGCACAACCCCAGAGTCTGTCAAGACTGGCCCGTACGGGCAGGGGTACCTTTACCTTTACCTTTAAAGTATTGCTCACCTGTGGGTTTTGGAGTTCATTACAACCTGTTATCAACAGAGGTCACTGCTGCACTTTGAGACTATACTAAAAACATTCCATTACAAACAGATGGAATGAGAATCATTGCAGAGAGAGAGAGAGAGAGAGAGTTGGAATTGTTTTGTTTGAAAGCTCAGGATTTGGGAGTTTATAGGTGGAGGAGATTACAGAGTACAAAAAGTGGTGCATTATACCATTCCTGCCTTTAGCCTCCAGAGAGTGGAATCTGTGAGTGTTATCCATAGGAGTGGAATCTATAGGAAGGGATAGTATAGGAGGAGAGAAAAAGTCCATCTCTTTATTTGGGTTGCTCCATGCATAGATATCTGCCTGCAGTCTGTGTGATTTTCTTTTTCCAGTGACACGTTCAATTTAATTTCAGTGATGCATGGTTCCTATTAGGAACTTTTAGCGCTCCTGCCTGCTATTTCTTCTGTGTATGCCAGGAGAAAGCATCTGAGAGCAAGGCAAACCCCTAGACGATCATCTGTCTTTCTGGCAAGGAATAAACATCACATTAGATTTTGTGAGAGGCAGACATATGAAACGCATCAGTCAGAGTGTTCTCTCATTTTGAAGCCAAGGATGAATGAGTGAATTACTTTCATTACATTTTTAAAGAAGGAATGACTCGGGCTTGGATTCAAACATTTAAAAGTTGAGGGTGAACTATGAATTGGTACTGGTGTCGAGAAAATTGTCTTATTTGTTATGAATAGGAAGGAGATGAATTGATATTGATAAATAACAGAATAATCATACTGCAGGGCGGTTATACATTTCAGCTCCCTGCCATGATTTAAGGGAGGGTCTTTACACACAAGACCAAATTGGTAGGTTTTTCTGATTGCTTTGTATAAGTTAAAGACAAGACAGCAGGTGAGTGAACCATTACTATGATGCACATGTGTTCACTAAACCCAAGTCGGTTGTTAACACCAGTCGCAAAATTTACATTTTCATAAACCCCAAAGAACCATAGTCTTGCTGTTCAGAGGCTAATAAATTGAATCATTGTTTAAAAAGAAATAGATGCTAGTACTCTTTAAAATAGCCTGATGTCCACCACCACCCCTGAAAGTGAATAGGCAGGCACTTCTAGAATACACAGCTAAATTTTCTCCATTGAAAATATGGCATTAAGGACAGGGCCTTCTTAGTGGTGACACCACAACTATGGAACATGCTCCTGGGTCAGATCTCTCAGGTTCCATTTCAGATGGTCTTTAAAGACATTGATGACAGGCATCAAATCAATAATTTGTTTTATGCTGCTTTTGACCGCTTTTGCACATTGCTACACCTGTTATATGTTTTTTTTTAAAAAAATTAAACATTTGTATTTCATAATTCTATTGTGTACTGTGTTTCTTTTTATTTCCCCTATATTAGAGTTTCTGCTGGGTGGTTGTTGTTTGCACAGCATATATGGTGATGCATGGTATCTCAGTTAATCACAGATAAGAGTAGACACTTTTCTTAAAATTCAAAGGAAATCCATTACCTCAAATATTGTTTACTTTGACTCATTTGATTACTTTGACTCACTAGCTCTCCAAATATGCAGCATACAATATTATTTCAGCCAACTGACCATTTAAAAGTGCCACCTTCCTCTCTATATCTACAGTACAAATAATATGAGGACCCTGCTCTGCCACATTAGCAGGTTGGAAAGGGTTTTTTTTCCCCTACTCCAGGCTAAAATTTCAATGTAAAATGTCCAAAAGCTGTAGTGCAGGTGACAATGTAGACTTCTGTTTAAATTCTGCAATGAAAAGTGAACCAGGGATATAATTTTACCCACTTGTTTTTGCATCAGAAGAAGAGCATTTAGGTTTGTTTCCCTGTTTCTGGTTTTATTTCAAAAGTCCAGGGACCTTTTTATTTATTTATCCCAATACTTTAACATGGGTTAGAACAGGCTTCCTCAGCTTCGGCCCTCCAGATGTTTTTGGCCTACA